>NC_091461.1:5691896-6026896 GCF_027789765.1 Dendropsophus ebraccatus | reverse complement strand
TAGAGAGACATGTACTATAGAGAGACATGTACTAAAGAGAGACATGTACTAAAGAGAGACGTGGTGCCGCAAAGGCATCCACCATGAGGGCCAGACAATATTGAATGTAAAATTTAATACCAACACAACAAAATACATAAAAAGTTTAAAACACAACACATTTCCATGCCGGACCAGACTCTTCCTCAAGTGCTGGAGGATACTGGACTATTACAGTATATATATATATATATATATATATATATATATATATACAAGCAAAGGAAATGACATCATCATTCATAAAAAAAAATACAAGCCAAAAAGTGGCACTCAATTTAAGGATACTATACTATACTATACTATACTATACATACTTCTCTATACTATACTCTTACCCCAGTACTCCTCTATACTATACTCTTACCCCATACTCTTCTATACTATACTCTTACCTCATACTCCTCTATACTATACTCTTACCCCATACTCCTCTATACTATACTCTTACCGCAGTACTCCTCTATACTATACTCTTACCCCATACTCCTCTATACTATACTCTTACCCCAGTACTCCTCTATACTATACTCTTACCCCAGTACTCCTCTATACTATACTCTTACCCCAGTACTCCTCTATACTATACTCTTACCTCATACTCCTCTATACTATACTCTTACCGCAGTACTCCTCTATACTATACTCTTACCCCATACTCCTCTATACTATACTCTTACCCCAGTACTCATCTATACTATACTCTTACCCCAGTACTCCTCTATACTATACTCTTACCTCATACTCCTCTATACTATACTCTTACCCCAGTACTCCTCTATACTATACTCTTACCCCAGTACTCATCTATACTATACTCTTACCCCAGTACTCCTCTATACTATACTCTTACCTCATACTCCTCTATACTATACTCTTACCCCATACTCCTCTATACTATACTCTTACCCCATAGTCCTCTATACTATACTCTTACCTCATACTCTTCTATACTATACTCTTACCCCAGTACTCATCTATACTATACTCTTACCCCATACTCCTCTATACTATACTCTTACCCCAGTACTCCTCTATACTATACTCTTACCCCATACTCCTCTATACTATACTCTTACCCCATATTCCTCTATACTATACTCTTACCCCATACTCCTCTATACTATACTCTTACCTCATACTCCTCTATACTATACTCTTACCCCATACTCCTCTATACTATACTCTTACCCCATACTCCTCTATACTATACTCTTACCCCAGTATTCCTCTATACTATACTCTTACCTCATACTCCTCTATACTATACTCTTACCCCAGTACTCCTCTATACTGTACTCTTACCCCAGTACTCATCTATACTATACTCTTACCCCATACTCCTCTATACTATACTCTTACCCCATACTCCTCTATACTATACTCTTACCTCAGTACTGCTCTATACTATACTCTTACCCCATACTCCTCTATACTATACTCTTACCACAGTACTCCTCTATACTATACTCTTACCCCAGTATTCCTCTATACTATACTCTTACCCCATACTCCTCTATACTGTACTCTTACCCCAGTACTCCTCTATACTATACTCTTACCTCATACTCCTCTATACTATACTCTTACCTCATACTCTTCTATACTATACTCTTACCCCATACTCCTCTATACTATACTCTTACCTCATACTTCTCTATACTATACTCTTACCTCATAATCCTCTATACTATACTCTTACCCCAGTACTCCTCTATACTATACTCTTACCTCATACTCCTCTATACTATACTCTTACCTCATACTCCTCTATACTATACTCTTACCCCAGTACTCCTCTATACTATACTCTTACCCCATACTCCTCTATACTATACTCTTACCCCAGTACTCCTCTATACTATACTCTTACCCCAGTACTCCTCTATACTATACTCTTACCCTAGTACTCCTCTATACTATACTCTTACCCCAGTATTCCTCTATACTATACTCTTACCCCAGTACTCCTCTATACTATACTCTTACCCCAGTACTCCTCTATACTATACTCTTACCCCAGTATTCCTCTACACTATACTCTTACCCCATACTCCTCTATACTATACTCTTACCCCAGTATTCCTCTATACTATACTCTTACCCCATACTCCTCTATACTATACTCTTACCCCATACTCCTCTATACTATACTCTTACCCCATACTCCTCTATACTATACTCTTACCCCAGAACTCCTCTATACTATACTCTTACCCCAGTACTCCTCTATACTATACTCTTACCCCAGTACTCCTCTATACTATACTCTTACCCCATACTCCTCTATACTATACTCTTACCTCATACTCCTCTATACTATACTCTTACCCCAGTACTTCTCTATACTATACTCTTACCCCATACTCCTCTATACTATACTCTTACCCCAGAACTCCTCTATACTATACTCTTACCCCATACTCCTCTATACTATACTCTTACCCCAGTACTCCTCTATACCATACTCTTACCCCAGTACTCCTCTATACTATACTCTTACCCCAGTACTCCTCTATACTATACTCTTACCCCAGTACTCCTCTATACTATACTCTTACCCCAGTACTCCTCTATACTATACTTTTACCCTAGTACTCCTCTATACTATTCTCTTACCCCAGTACTCCTCTATACTATACTCTTACCCCATACTCCTCTATACTATACTCTTACCCCAGTACTCCTCTATACCATACTCTTACCCCAGTACTCCTCTATACTATACTCTTACCCCAGTACTCCTCTATACTATACTCTTACCCCAGTAGTCCTCTATACTATACTCTTACCCCAGTACTCCTCTATACTATACTCTTACCCCAGTACTCCTCTATACTATACTCTTACCCCAGTACTCATCTATACTATACTCTTACCCCATTCTCCTCTACACTATACTCTTACCTCATACTCCTCTATACTATACTCTTACCCCATACTCCTCTATACTATACTCTTACCTCATACTCCTCTATACTATACTCTTACCCCATACTCCTCTATACTATACTCTTACCCCATACTCCTCTATACTATACTCTTACCCCAGTATTCCTCTATACTATTTTCTTACCTCATACTCCTCTATACTATACTCTTACCCCAGAACTCCTCTATACTATACTCTTACCCCAGTACTCCTCTATACTATACTCTTACCCCATACTCCTCTATACTATACTCTTACCCCAGTACTCCTCTATACTATACTCTTACCCCATACTCCTCTATGCTATACTCTTACCTCATACTCCTCTATACTATACTCTTACCCCAGTACTTCTCTATACTATACTCTTACCCCATACTCCTCTATACTATACTCTTACCCCAGAACTCCTCTATACTATACTCTTACCCCATACTCCTCTATACTATACTCTTACCCCAGTACTCCTCTATACCATACTCTTACCCCAGTACTCCTCTATACTATACTCTTACCCCAGTACTCCTCTATACTATACTCTTACCCCAGTACTCCTCTATACTATACTCTTACCCCAGTACTCCTCTATACTATACTCTTACCCCAGTATTCCTTTAAACTATACTCTTACCCCAGTACTCCTCTATACTATACTCTTACCCCATACTCCTCTATACTATACTCTTACCCAAGTACTCCTCTATACTATACTCTTACCCCAGTACTCCTCTATACTATACTCTTACCCCAGTACTCCTCTATACTATACTTTTACCCTAGTACTCCTCTATACTATTCTCTTACCCCAGTACTCCTCTATACTATACTCTTACCCCAGTACTCCTCTATACTATACTCTTACCCCAGTAGTCCTCTATACTATACTCTTACCCCAGTACTCCTCTATACTATACTCTTACCCCAGTACTCCTCTATACTATACTCTTACCCCAGTACTCATCTATACTATACTCTTACCCCATTCTCCTCTACACTATACTCTTACCTCATACTCCTCTATACTATACTCTTACCCCATACTCCTCTATACTATACTCTTACCTCATACTCCTCTATACTATACTCTTACCCCATACTCCTCTATACTATACTCTTACCCCATACTCCTCTATACTATACTCTTACCCCAGTATTCCTCTATACTATTTTCTTACCTCATACTCCTCTATACTATACTCTTACCCCAGTACTCCTCTATACTGTACTTTTACCCCAGTACTCATCTATACTATACTCTTACCCCAGTACTCCTCTATACTATACTCTTACCTCAGTACTGCTCTATACTATACTCTTACCCCATACTGCTCTATACTAAACTCTTACCCCATACTTCTCTATACTATACTCTTACCCCAGTACTCCTCTATACTATACTCTTACCCCATACTCCTCTATACTATACTCTTACCCCATACTCCTCTATACTATACTCTTACCCCATACTCCTCTATACTATACTCTTACCCCATACTCCTCTATACCATACTCTTACCCCAGTACTCCTCTATACTATACTCTTAACTCATACTCTTCTATACCATACTCTTACCCCAGTACTCCTCTATACTATACTCTTACCCCATACTGCTCTATACTATACTCTTACATCATACTCCTCTGTACTATACTCTTACCCCAGTACTCATTTATACTATACTCTTACCCCATTCTTCTCTATAATATACTCTTACCTCATACTCCTCTATACTATACTCTTACCCATACTCCTCTAAACTATACTCTTACCCCATACTCCTCTATACTATACTCTTACCCCAGTATTCCTCTATACTATACTCTTACCTCATACTCCTCTATACTATACTCTTACCCCATATTCCTCTATTCTATACTCTTACCCCAGTACTCATCTATACTATACTCTTACCCCATACTCCTCTATACTATACTCTTACCCCATACTCCTCTATACTATACTCTTACCCCAGTACTCCTCTATACTATACTCTTACCTCATACTCCTCTATACTATACTCTTACCCCATACTCCTCTATACTATACTCTTACCCCAGTATTCCTCTATACTATACTCTTACCCCATACTCCTCTATACTATACTCTTACCCCAGTATTCCTCTATACTATACTCTTACCCCATACTCCTCTATACTATACTCTTACCCCGGTACTCCTCTATACTATACTCTTACCCCATACTCCTCTATACTCTACTCTTACCCCATACTCCTCTATACTATACTCTTACCCCAGTACTCCTCTATACTATACTCTTACCCCATACTCCTCTATACTATACTCTTACCCCAGTACTCCTCTATACTATACTCTTACCCCATACTCCTCTATACTATACTCTTACCCCATACTCCTCTATACTATACTCTTACCCCAGTATTCCTCTATACTATACTCTTACCCCATACTCCTCTATACTATACTCTTACCCCAGTACTCCTCTATACTATACTCTTACCCCAGTACTCCTCTATACTATACTCTTACCCCAGTACTCCTCTATACTACACTCTTACCCCAGTACTCCTCTATACTATACTCTTACCCCATACTCCTCTATACTATACTCTTACCCCAGTACTCCTCTATACTATACTCTTACCCCAGTACTCCTCTATACTATACTCTTACCCCAGTACTCCTCTATACTATACTCTTACCCCAGTACTCCTCTATACTATACTCTTACCCCATACTCCTCTATACTATACTCTTACCCCAGTACTCCTCTATACTATACTCTTACCCCATACTCCTCTATACTATACTCTTACCACAGTACTCCTCTATAGTATACTATTACCCCAGTACTCCTCTATACTATACTCTTACCCCAGTACTCCTCTATACTATACTCTTACCCCAGTACTCATCTATAATATACTCTTACCCCAGTACTCCTCTATACTATACTCTTACCCCAGTACTCCTCTATACTATACTTTTACCCCATACTTCTCTATACTATACTGTTACCCCAGTACTCTTCTATACTATACTCTTACGCCAGTACTCCTCTATACTATACTCTTACCCCAGTACTCATCTATACTATACTCTTACCCCATTCTCCTCTATACTATACTCTTACCTCATACTCCTCTATACTATACTCTTACCCATACTCCTCTATACTATACTCTTACCCCATACTCCTCTATACTATACTCTTACCCCAGTATTCCTCTATACTATATTCTTACCTCATACTCCTCTATACTATACTCTTACCCCATATTCCTCTATTCTATACTCTTACCCCAGTACTCATCTATACTATACTCTTACCCCATGCTCCTCTATACTATACTCTTACCCCATACTCCTCTATACTATACTCTTACCTCAGTACTGCTCTATACTATACTCTTACCCCATACTCCTCTATACTATACTCTTACCCCATACTCCTCTATACTATACTCTTACCCCAGTACTCCTCTATACTATACTCTTACCCCAGTACTCCTCTATACTATACTCTTACCTCATACTCCTCTATACTATACTCTTACCCCATACTCCTCTATACTATACTCTTACCCCAGTATTCCTCTATACTATACTCTTACCCCATACTCCTCTATACTATACTCTTACCCCAGTACTCCTCTATACTATACTCTTACCCCATACTCCTCTATACTATACTTTTACCCCATACTCCTCTATACTATACTCTTACCCCAGTACTCCTCTATACTATACTCTTACCCCATACTCCTCTATACTATACTCTTACCCCAGTACTCCTCTATACTATACTCTTACCCCATACTCCTCTATACTATACTCTTACCCCATACTCCTCTATACTATACTCTTACCCCAGTATTCCTCTATACTATACTCTTACCCCAGTACTCCTCTATACTATACTCTTACCCCAGTACTCCTCTATACTATACTCTTACCCCAGTACTCCTCTATACTATACTCTTACCCCATACTCCTCTATACTATACTCTTACCCCAGTACTCCTCTATACTATACTCTTACCCCAGTACTCCTCTATACTATACTCTTACCCCAGTACTCCTCTATACTATACTCTTACCCCAGTACTCCTCTATACTATACTCTTACCCCAGTAGTCCTCTATACTATACTCTTACCCCAGTACTCATCTATACTATACTCTTACCCCATTCTCCTCTATACTATACTCTTACCTCATACTCCTCTATACTATACTCTTACCCCAGTACTCCTCTATACTATACTCTTACCCCATACTCCTCTATACTATACTCTTACCCAAGTATTCCTCTATACTATACTCTTACCTCATACTCCTCTATACTTTACTCTTACCCCATACTCCTCTATACTATACTCTTACCCCATACTCCTCTATACTATACTCTTACCCCATACTCCTCTATACTATACTCTTACCCCAGTATTCCTCTATACTATACTCTTACCTCATACTCCTCTATACTATACTCTTACCCCAGTACTCCTCTATACTGTACTTTTACCCCAGTACTCATCTATACTATACTCTTACCCCATACTCCTCTATACTATACTCTTACCCCATACTCCTCTATACTATACTCTTACCCCAGTACTCCTCTATACTATACTCTTATCTCAGTACTGCTCTATACTATACTCTTACCCCAGTACTCCTCTATACTATACTCTTACCCCAGTACTCATCTATACTATACTCTTACCCCATACTCCTCTATACTATACTCTTACCCCATACTGCTCTATACTATACTCTTACCCCATACTCCTCTATACTATACTCTTACCCCAGTACTCCTCTATACTATACTCTTACCTCATACTCTTCTATACTATACTCTTACCTCATACTCTTCTATACTATACTCTTACCCCATACTCCTCTATACTATACTCTTACCTCATACTCCTCTATACTATACTCTTACCTCATACGCCTCCATACTATACTCTTACCCCAGTACTCCTCTATACTATACTCTTACCCCAGTACTCCTCTATACTATACTCTTACCCCATACTCCTCTATACTATACTCTTACCCCAGTACTCATCTATACTATACTCTTACCTCATACTCTTCTATACTATACTCTTACCTCATACTCCTCTATACTATACTCTTACCCCAGTACTCCTCTATACTATACTCTTACCTCATATTCCTCTATACTATACTCTTACCTCATACTCTTCTATACTATACTCTTACCCCATACTCCTCTATACTATACTCTTACCTCATACTCCTCTATACTATACTCTTACCTCATACGCCTCTATACTATACTCTTACCCCAGTACTCCTCTATACTATACTCTTACCCCAGTACTCCTCTATACTATACTCTTACCCCAGTACTCCTCTATACTATTCTCTTACCCCATACTCCTCTATACTATACTCTTACCCCAGTACTCATCTATACTATACTCTTACCTCATACTCTTCTATACTATACTCTTACCTCATACTCCTCTATACTATACTCTTACCCCAGTACTCCTCTATACTATACTCTTACCTCATACTCCTCTATATTATACTCTTACCTCATACTCCTCTATACTATACTCTTACCTCATACTCTTCTATACTATACTCTTACCCCATACTCCTCTATACTATACTCTTACCTCATACTCCTCTATACTATACTCTTACCCCATACTCCTCTATACTATACTTTTACCACAGTACTCATCTATACTATACTCTTACCCCATACTCCTCTAGACTATACTCTTACCCCAGTACTCCTCTATCCTATACTCTTACCCCAGTATTCCTCTATACTATACTCTTACCCCATACTCCTCTATACTGTACTCTTACCCCAGTACTCCTCTATACTATACTCTTACCTCATACTCCTCTATACTATACTCTTACCTCATACTCTTCTATACTATACTCTTACCTCATACTCCTCTATACTATACTCTTACCCCATACTCCTCTATACTATACTTTTACCCCAGTACTCATCTATACTATACTCTTACCCCATACTCCTCTATACTATACTCTTACCCCATACTTCTCTATACTATACTCTTACCCCAGTACTCCTTTATACTATACTCTTACCCCAGTACTCCTCTATACTATACTCTTACCCCAGTACTCCTCTATACTATACTCTTACCCCAGTATTCCTCTATACTATACTCTTACCCCAGTACTCCTCTATACTATACTCTTACCCCAGTACTCCTCTATACTATACTCTTACCCCAGTACTCCTCTATACTATACTCTTACCCCAGTACTCCTCTATAATATACTCTTACCCCATATTCCTCTATACTATACTCTTACCTCATACTCCTCTATACTATACTCTTACCTCATACTCCTCTATACTATACTCTTACCCCAGTACTCCTCTATACTATACTCTTACCCCAGTACTCCTCTATACTATACTCTTACCCTAGTACTCCTCTATACTATACTCTTACCCCATACTCCTCTATACTATACTCTTACCTCATACTCTTCTATACTATACTCTTACCCCAGTACTCATCTATACTATACTCTTACCTCATACTCTTCTATACTATACTCTTACCCCATACTCCTCTATACCATACTCTTACCCCAGTACTCCTCTATACTATACTCTTACCCCAGTACTCCTCTATACTATACTCTTACCTCATACTCCTCTATACTATACTCTTACCCCATACTCCTCTATACTATACTCTTACCCCAGTACTCCTCTATACTATACTCTTACCCCAGTACTCCTCTATACTATACTCTTACCCCATACTCCTCTATACTATACTCTTACCCCAGTACTCATCTATACTATACTCTTACCTCATACTCTTCTATACTATACTCTTACCCCATACTCCTCTATACTATACTCTTACCTCATACTCCTCTATACTATACTCTTACCCCATACTCCTCTATACTATACTCTTACCCCATACTCCTCTATACTATACTTTTACCCCAGTACTCATCTATACTATACTCTTACCCCATACTCCTCTAGACTATACTCTTACCCCAGTACTCCTCTATACTATACTCTTACCCCAGTATTCCTCTATACTATACTCTTACCCCATACTCCTCTATACTGTACTCTTACCCCAGTACTCCTCTATACTATACTCTTACCTCATACTCCTCTATACTATACTCTTACCTCATACTCTTCTATACTATACTCTTACCCCATACTCCTCTATACTATACTCTTACCCCATATTCCTCTATACTATACTCTTACCTCATACTCCTCTATACTATACTCTTACCTCATACTCCTCTATACTATACTCTTACCTCATACTCTTCTATACTATACTCTTACCCCATACTCCTCTATACTATACTCTTACCTCATACTCCTCTATACTATACTCTTACCTCATACTCCTCTATACTATACTCTTACCCCATACTCCTCTATACTATACTCTTACCCCAGTACTCCTCTATACTATACTCTTACCCCAGTACTCCTCTATACTATACTCTTACCCCAGTATTCCTCTATAATATACTCTTACCCCAGTACTCCTCTATACTATACTCTTACCCCAGTACTCATCTATACTATACTCTTACCTCAGTACTCATCTATATGCTCTTAGGCTGCGTTCACACTACGTATATTTCAGTCAGTATATGTATAGTTCAGTCAGTATTGCAACCAAAACCAGGAGTGGATTAAAAACACAGAAAGGCTCTGTTCACACAATGGTGAAATTGAGTGGATGACCGCCATATAACAGTAAATAACGGCCATTATTTCAATATAACAGCCGTTGTTCTAAAATAACAGCAAATATTTACCATTATATGGCGGCCATCCACTCAATTTCAACATTGTGTGAACAGATCCTTTCTGTGTTTTTAATCCACTCCTGGTTTTGGTTGCAATACTGACTGAACTATACATATACTGACTGAAATATACGTAGTGTGAACCCAGCCTCATGCATTACTTTCTAGTACTCATTTATACTCTGCTTTATGGTATAGTTCAGTTCTCATCTATAGCCTGCTTTAAATAATAATGTAACACTTATCTTGTCTGTATTCTGCCATATTTATAAGTACCCGTTTACACAGCTATAGAATACAATGTAACCTTTATTGGATCAGTTAAAAGGTTACTGGAGGATAAAGATAAGTGCAGGAACGCTCTGTGCGCGGCAAATTAAAACATACGGACAATTGAGCCGCAGGTCTGAGTGTAAAAGCCGTGGACTCCTTCTGGCAGACATATGGAGAAGAGAAATGATCTGGACATTGAAAGGCACAGGAAACCCCTACATACAAAACACTACACGTCTGTGTGAAACGCCAGGGTATAAAAAGGCTTCTAGTGCTTTAAGGGTCTTTCATATGGGGCGATTATTGTGTAAAATATTACCGTACTGTGAGTACAGGTTTGCAGTAATTGGCCGCTGCATCAGGTGGCTTAATGGAAAGGAACATGGCTCTGTAGGAAAGTGGATGTGGCCTGGGGGCAACCTTTTGTTCTTTAGAGGATGGCCGGCTGTAGACTTGTCCAGTCTTAGTTTGCAGAGTATTAGTAAATTTGACATAAATTACTAAAGCCACTTTTACACAGGCCATTTATTAGCAAGGAGTATTGCTAGAAACGCTACTGTGGTCAATAATTGGCCTGTGTGAAAGTTTCAGCCCAGCTCTCATCTATTATCTGCTTTTTATTACACCCCAGTACTATCTGCTCTATATTATAACTCAGTACTCATCTGTACTCTGCTCTGTATTATACTCCAGGAATCATTCATACTCCCCAATGTATTATACTTCAGTACTCATCTATACCCTGCTCTATACCCCAGTACTCATCTATACCCTTCTCTATACTCTGCTCTCTACTCCAGTACTCATCTATACTCTGCTCTATACCCCAGTACTCATCTGTACTCTGCACTGTATTATACTCCAGGAATCATTCATACTCCCCAATGTATTATACTCCAGTACTCATCTATACCCTGCTCTATACCCCAGTACTCATCTATACTCTGCTCTATACCCCAGTACTCATCTATACTCTTCTCTATACTCCAGTACTCATCTATACCCTGCTCTATACCCCAGTACTCATCTATACTCTGCTCTATACCCCAGTACTCATCTATACTCTGCTCTATACCCCAGTACTCATCTATACTCTTCTCTATACTCCAGTACTCATCTATACTCTTCTCTATACTCCAGTACTCATCTATACCCTGCTCTATACCCCAGTACTCATCTATACTCTGCTCTATACCCCAGTACTCATTTATACCCTGCTCTATACCCCAGTACTCATCTATACCCTGCTCTATACCCCAGTACTCATCTGTACTCTGCTCTGTATTATACTCCAGGAATCATTCATACTCCCCAATGTATTATACTTCAGTACTCATCTATACTCTGCTCTATATCCCAGTACTCATCTATACCCTGCTCTATACCCCAGTACTCATCTATGCCCTGCTCTATACTCCAGTACTCATCTATACTCTGCTCTATACCCCAGTACTCTGCTCTATACTCCAGTACTCATCTATACCCTGCTCTATACCCCAGTACTCTGCTCTATACTCCAGTACTCATCTATACTCTGCCCTATATCCCAGTACTCATCTATACTCTGCTCTATACTCCAGTACTCATCTATACTCTGCTCTATACTCCAGTACTCATCTATACTGTGCTCTATTCCCCAGTACTCATCTATACTCTGCTCTGTATTATACCCCAGTACTCATCTATACTCTGGCCTTTATCCCAGTACTCATCTATACTCTGCTCTATACTCCAGTACTCATCTATACCCTGCTCTATACTCCAGTACTCATCTATACTCTGCTCTGTATTATACCCCAGTACTCATCTATACTCTTCTCTATACCCCAGTACTCATCTATACCCTGCTCTATACCCCAGTACTCATCTATACCCTGCTCTATACCCCAGTACTCATCTATACTCTGCTCTATACTCCAGTACTCATCTATACCCTGCTTTATACCCCAGTACTCATCTATACTCTGCTCTATACCCCAGTACTCATCTATACTCTGCTCTATACCCCAGTACTCATCTATACCCTGCTCTATACCCCAGTACTCATCTATACTCTACTCTATACCCCAGTACTCATCTATACCCTGCTCTTTACCCCAGTACTCATCTATACTCTGCTCTATACCCCAGTACTCATCTATACTCTGCTCTATACCCCAGTACTCATCTATATCCTGCTCTATACTCCAGTACTCATCTATACTCTGCTCTATACTCCAGTATTCATCTATACCCTGTTCTATACCCCAGTGCTCATATATACTATGCTCTATACTCCAGTACTCATCTATACTCTTCTCTATACTCCAGTACTCATCTATACCCTGCTGTATACCCCAGTACTCATCTATACTCTGCTCTGTATTATTCCCCAGTACTTATCTATACTCTGCTCTATACTCCAGTATTCATCTATACCCTGTTCTATACTCCAGTACTCATCTATACTCTTCTCTATACACCAGTACTCATCTTTACTCTGCTCTATACCCCAGTACTCATATATACTCTTCTCTATACTCCAGTATTCATATATACTCTTCTCTATACTCCAGTATTCATATATACTCTGCTCTATACTCCAGTACTCATCTATACTCTGCTCTCTACTCCAGTACTCATCTATATTCTGCTCTATACCCCAGTACTCATCTATACTCTGCTCTATACTCTGCTCTATACTCCAGTACTCATCTATACCCTGCTCTATACCCCAGTACTCATCTATACTCTGCTCTATACCCCAGTACTCATCTATACTCTGCTCTATAGTCCAGTACTCATCTATACTCTGCTCTATACCCCAGTACTCATATATACTCTTCTCTATACTCCAGTATTCATATATACTCTTCTCTATACTCCAGTACTCATCTATACTCTGCTCTATACTCCAGTACTCATCTATACCCTGCTCTATACCCCAGTACTCATCTATACTCTGCTCTATACCCCAGTACTCATCTATACTCTGCTCTATACTCCAGTACTCATCTATACCCTGCTCTATACCCCAATACTCATCTATACTCTGCTCTGTATTATACTCCAGTACTCATCTATACTCTGCTCTATACCCCAGTACTCATCTATACTCTGCTCTATACTCCAGTACTCATCTATACCCTGCTCTATACCCCAGTACTCATCTTTACTCTGCTCTTTACCCCAGTACTCATCTATACCCTGCTCTATACTCCAGTACTCATCTATACTCTGCTCTATACTCTGCTCTATACTCCAGTACTCATCTATACCCTGCTCTATACCCCAGTACTCATCTATACTCTGCTCTATACCCCAGTACTCATCTTTACTCTGCTCTTTACCCCAGTACTCATCTATACCCTGCTCTATACTCCAGTACTCATCTATACTCTGCTCTATACCCCAGTACTCATCTTTACTCTGCTCTATACCCCAGTACTCATATATACTCTTCTCTATACTCCAGTATTCATATATACTCTTCTCTATACTCCAGTATTCATATATACTATGCTCTATACTCCAGTACTCATCTATACTCTGCTCTATACCCCAGTACTCATCTATACTCTGCTCTATACCCCAGTACTCATCTATACTCTGCTCTATACTCTGCTCTATACTCCAGTACTCATCTATACCCTGCTCTATACCCCAGTACTCATCTATACTCTGCTCTATACCCCAGTACTCATCTTTACTCTGCTCTGTATTATACCCCAGTACTCATCTTTACTCTGCTCTGTATTATACCCCAGTACTCATCTATACTCTGCTCTATACTCCAGTACTCATCTATACTCTGCTCTATACCCCAGTACTCATCTATACTCTGCTCTATACTCCAGTACT
The DNA here is from genome assembly GCF_027789765.1 of Dendropsophus ebraccatus. Classification (NCBI taxonomy): domain Eukaryota; kingdom Metazoa; phylum Chordata; class Amphibia; order Anura; family Hylidae; genus Dendropsophus; species Dendropsophus ebraccatus. The sequence continues at coordinate 6,011,988 of NC_091461.1, read as the reverse complement.
CATCTATACTCTGCTCTATACACCAGTACTCATCTATACTCTGCTCTATACTCCAGTACTCATCTATACTCTGCTCTATACTCCAGTATGTTTCTCTCGGTCCCAGTGATTTTCCAGCTCTCTCTCTGATGGGAGGAATATGTTACTGATAAAATGCAGGGTACCTCTGGTGTGCAGTCATCTCGTCCGGCACATTATCGCCCTTGTGAATGGGGCAAGACGCAGAAACCATGTGAGAATGAAATAAAGGCCGGGCTTCTGTGCCCATTTTACAGGACATTAATGACGCTGTCATAGGAGACAATTAGACAGTTTCATGGGATTGTCCGTCCTCCATTCTGCCTTCCATCTGTGTTGTCTGCGAGCGGCGAGGGCCATTGTTCGCTCTGGGCCTCCATACTGCTCGGGCTTTTTGTGGAAAGCGTCAATCTTTAGGCCAATATGAAAGCTATGAGGAAATTAGAAGAGAGCGGCCCCATGACAGCTCTGACGCCTGGCAGGGTGTCTGCTCTATGCCACTAATTAGGCACCAAGTAACAAAGTAACCTGTCAGTGCCCGCGAGGCCTTTCACATGGGCACACCTGCATCTCAGGGGCTAATCAGCCCGGCCCGCCAGACACAAGGGTTACCCACTCAAGTGTGAAGAATGAACACCTACCTGACTGCCAATTATCCCCCAGCGCCAGGTGGATCCTCAGGGAGCGGGGAACCCCCAGATCGCTGGGAACCAGGGGCAGACCGCAATGCCACATACATAGTATCCAACAGCCAGTGATGTGTATCTAATCCTCTACTGTCACCCTGTGTATCTAAGCCCAACTTATTTGCTGAGTTGCTGTATCTAAGTTTATAATATGTGATACAGTGTTCTGGGTGGATTTATCTAGGCCTATAATGTGTGATACTGTCTTCTGAGCAGCTGTATCTAATCTTGTAATTTGTGATACTGTCTGCTCAGATATTGTATCTAACCCTATCATACATTGTATTGTTTTCTGAGCTGCTGTATCTAATCTTGTAATATGTGATACTGTCTGCTGAGCTGCTATATCCAGGCCTATGATATGTAGTAGTGTCCTCTGAACCAATGTATCTAAGCATCCTGTTATGTGTGATACAGTATTCTCAGCTGCTGTATCTAAGCCTATAATTTGTGATAATAATTTGTGTCTTTTGTGCAGCTGTATCTAACCCTATCATGCTTTGTATTGTCTTCTAAACTTCTGTATCTAATCTTGTAATGTGTGATACTGTCTGCTCAGCTACGGTATCTAACCCTATCATGCATTGGATTGTCTGCTGAGCTGCTGTATCTAATCTTTTGATATGTGATAATGTCTTTTTAACCACATTACATCTAACCCCATCATAATATTGTCTTCTGCTGTATCTAAGCCCGTCTTGTGTATTACTGTCTTCTGAGACGCAGTATTTACGCTGGTGTAACTAACTCTATCATATGTATTTAAGCTTGATGTGTTTGCCTGCTGAGCTACTGTATCCAAGGCTATATTGTATCATACTGTCTCCTGAGCTGCTGTATCTAAGCCTATAATGTGTAATACAGTCTGCTGAGTTGCTGTATCTAAGCCTGAATTGTGCGATACTATATTAGCACCTGACTATATTCCTCATCCTGGTATCTTACAGTTATTAGACATGGCGCCTTCCTGAGGTCGGTCACATTATGATGTCATGTGATAAATCACGACGAGGTCAGGATGATGTCAGCGAGCGGAGGTCACGATGACGGTAAAGAGACAGACGCTACATGATGTCACTATTTGCTGTTTCTAAGGAAAGTATAAGATGTGCTCCATTACATTTGATAGTTGGGGTGACTCAGTATAAGGCCCCTTGCACAGGGATCTGTAATTGCCGATAGTCTTCTATGGTCAGTGCACATCCCGCCAGCCATTAGGGCGCGGTCCCTGGTTGCAGGCGGTCTGTGGATAACACTTTAGGGCACATTTATAAATGTGAGCCCCTCGCCTGGAAACGGTGGAAACCATTGCAGAAAACTATACCTGCAGATGTCGTCTTCTTTGCCCAACATGTCGGCAGGTCTAGCCTCTTAGTTAATACGTGGGACTACATGGGGGCAGGGCTTTATTTATTTGGTATACACCTTATACTTCTACGGCAGGGACGTAACTATGATTCATGGGCCCCATAGCAAAAAACTGTATCCCCCCCCCCCGACACAGTCACATGGCCCTCCGTGGTCCCCCGGGGAGCAGCTGTGAGAAAGAAGGAACGCTGCACCAGACAGGGGTGGGTGCTCTGGTGGCTGGAGGTGCACAGCTTCCTCCGGCCACAAGAGAGACCCTCAGCGCTGTGACATACGACGTGTTGTCAGACGCTACCATGAAGGCAGACTGGGGGGTTCCAGAGGTCACATTGGTGCCTGGGCCACAAAGACGTTGCGTCTGCCTTTATGGTAGCTACGCCACTGCCCCTAATATGTATATAATACCCTGATATATGTATATATATACACCTCTCTAATATGCATATAATACCCTGATATATATGTATACACCTCTCTAATATGTATATAATACCCTCATATATACACACCTCTCTAATATGCATATAATTCCCTGATATATATATATATATATATATATACACACACTCACTGGCCACTTTATTAGGTACACCTGTCCAACTGCACGTTACCACTTAATTTCTAATCAGCCAATCACATGGCGGCAACTCAGTGCATTTAGGCATGTAGACATGGTCAAGACAATCTCCTGCAGTTCAAACCGAGCATCAGTATGGGGAAGAAAGGTGATTTGAGTACCTTTGAACGTGGCATGGTTGTTGGTGCCAGAAGGGCTGGTCTGAGTATTTCAGAAACTGCTGATCTACTGGGATTTTCACGCACAACCATCTCTAGGGTTTACAGAGAATGGTCCGAAAAAGAAAAAACATCCAGTGAGCGGCAGTTCTGTGGGCGGAAATGCCTTGTTGATGCCAGAGGTCAGAGGAGAATGGGCAGACTGATTCGAGCTGATAGAAAGGCAACAGTGACTCAAATAGCCAACCGTTACAGCCAAGGTAGGCAGAAGAGCATCTCTACAGTACGGCCAACTTTGAGGCAGATGGGCTACAGCAGCAGAAGACCACCCGTTACTAGCATGGTGTACCTAATAAAGTGGCCAGTGAGTGATTATATATATATATATATATATATATATATATATATATTACACACACACCTCTAATGTGTATATAATACCCTGAAATATATATACACTTCTCTAATATGTATATAATACCCTCATGCCAGTGTTGTAGCATCATGAAGGCAGATCATGCTTTGCCATGGTAGGTCCAGGCCCCATAGACATTGCCAGGTCTGCCTCCATTGTAGCTACGCCACTGTGTATGGGGCTCTCCCAACTGATCACAAACAGGTGATGTCGGCGGTGATAGGGGTCGGGCATAATGGAAAATCACTGGCCAACCTTAACCCTTTCCTCCCAACAGAGAACCCAGAACCGATCGGCCATCAGTAACTAAAGCTGTATGGGCACTAATGTCGTAGCTATCATAAAGGCAGACCATGCCACTGCTACGGGGGCCGTGCACTAAGGGGGTCTTCAGGCTCTTTACCTGTTACCATTTGATGAACACTCACGGTTTAATGCTGCAGCACTCTGACTGACAGGCGTACAGGATTTATCGGGCCCTGTACAGTTTTCTGTTATGGGGCCCCATGACTCTTACCTACACCCCTGATGGGGACCTTCAATGTGTCCTATAGTAGGGTAAAGTCCTTATGGGACCTCCGGGCTGTCGGTGGACGTCACCCACTGACAAGTGGATGATGGTTGTGGAGACCCCCTCTGTGTTATGGGGGTCCCCTGCACACTGTGATGTTAGGGTACCATGTACACAGTGCTGTACGGCCGGGGGCACTTGTTTGGGATGCAGCCTGTGTGCAGGTCGGGCAGCTCCTCTTAATCTGCCGGGCCCTTTGTATGCTTCCATGTTAATTGGTTCTAATCCGCTCCAACAATCTGCCTGAACCCCTGACCCGACACCCTGCAGGACACCTGTGTGCGGCCGGGGAGATGAGGGTCCATTGATAGAAAACTAAAAGGCAGCTCTGAGCATTCCAACACTTCTCAGTACAGGAATGTGCGGGCGGAGGAGCGGGGGCAGTGCCAGCTCAAGAGACCCCACAAAGACTGCAATCAGGGGGGCAGATCTGAGGGGTGAGGGGCACAGGATCAACCTCTCACACTGTCAGCCCCTCTGCTCCCTACTGCATCTATAATATGCATTGTACTGCGACACAGAGAATGGGGGCGACATACAGTATCCAAAGGTTCAGATACCTGGCTCTGCAGACAGTATCACATCTCATAGGATCAGATACCTGACTCAGCAGACAGTATCACATGTCATAGGATCAGATACCTGACTCAGCAGACAGTATCACATGTCATAGGATCAGATACCTGACTCAGCAGACAGTATCACATGTCATAGGATCAGATACCTGACTCAGCAGACAGTATCACATGTCATAGGATCAGATACCTGGCTCAGCAGACAGTATCACATGCCATAGGATCAGATACCTGGCTCAGCAGACAGTATCACATGCCATAGGATCAGATACCTGGCTCAGCAGACAGTATCACACATTATAGGATTAGATACCTGACTCAGCAGACAGTATCACATGTCATAGGATCAGATACCTGGCTCAGCAGACTGTATCACACATTATAGGATTAGACACCTATCTCAAGAGACAGTATCAAACATTATAGGATTAGATACCTGGCTCAAGAGACAGTATCACACATTATAGGATTAGATACCTGGCTCAGCAGACAGTATTACACATCAGGATTAGATACCTGACTCAGAAGACTGTATCACATGTCATAGGATTAGAAACCTGTCTCAGCAGACAGTATCACATGTCATTGGATTAGATACCTGTCTCAGTAGACAGTATCACACGTCATAGGATTAGATACCTGGCTCAGCAGACAGTATCACACATTATAGGATTAGATACCTGACTCAGCAGACAGTATCACATGTCATAGGATCAGATACCTGGCTCAGCAGACAGTATCACATGTCATAGGATTAGATACCTGTCTCAGTAGACAGTATCACACGTCATAGGATTAGATACCTGTCTCAGTAGACAGTATAACACATCATAGGATTAGATACCTGGCTCAGCAGACAGTATCAGGCATCATAGGATTAGATACCTGGCTCAGCAGACCGTATCACATGTCATAGGATTAGATACCTGTCTCAGTAGACAGTATCACACATCATAGGATTAGATACCTGGCTCAGCAGACAGTATCAGGCATCATAGAATTAGATACCTGGCTCAGCAGACCATATCACATGTCATAGGATTAGAAACCTGTCTCAGCAGATAATATCACACAATAGGATTAGATACATGGCTCAGCAGACATCCATATACATATACACAGATAACATGACACCTTTAATGGTTTTAAAACAATCCCAGAAGTGCTGAGTACTTGTTGGCTGCTTTCTCTTTGCTGTATGGTCCAACTTATCCCTAACCATCTGAACAGGGTTTATGTCGGGTGATTGTGGACTCCGTGGGATCGGCTGATTGTGGACTCCGTGGGATCGGCTGATTGTGGACTCCGTGGGATCGGCTGATTGTGGACTCCGTGGGATCGGCTGATTGTGGACTCCGTGGGATCGGCTGATTGTGGACTCCGTGGGATCGGCTGATTGTGGACTCTGTGGGATCGGCTGATTGTGGACTCCGTGGGATCGGCTGATTGTGCCCACCTCAGTATGGAAGTAGAGATAAGCGAACCTGGAGCATGCTGGAGTCCATCCGAACCCGAACTTTCGGCATTTGATTAGCGGTGGCTGCTGAAGTTGGATAAAGCCCTAAGGCTATGTGGAAAACATGGATATAGTCATTGGCTGTATCCTTGTTTTCCAGACAACCTTACAGCTTTATCCAACTTCAGCAGCCACCACTAATCAAATGCTGAACGTTCGGGTTCGGATGGACCCGAACCCGGTTCACTCATCTCTATATGGAAGCTTAACCTGGCTGCTAGGGGGCGCCATGTGGCTTCCTACCAGTGAGCTGGCACTTAGCCAGGTGAACGTGCCGGTATAAGGGTCCTATTAGACAAAGCAATTTATAATGATAATTACAATAAATGATCGCAATGATTTACAAGAAAATAATTTTTCCTGCCAACCTTCTTGACGTTCACAATGTCCTTAATTATACATTGTAGCCAGAGCCCACAACCACAGGAGCAGACACAGATGAGGAGTTAAAGGGGTACTCCAGTAGAAAATCTTTTTCTTTCAAATCAACTGGTTTCAGAAAGTAATTCAGATTTGTAATTTACTTCTATTTAAAAAAAATCTCCAGTCTTTCAGTGCTTGTCAGCTGCTATATGTCCTGCAGGAAGTGGTGTATTCTCTCCAGTCTGACACAGTGCTCTCTGCTGCCACCTCTGTCCATGTCAGGAACTGTCCAGAGCAGCAGCAAATCCCCATAGAAAACCTCTCCTGCTCTGACAGTTACTGGTATGGACAGAGGTGGCAGCAGGGAGCACTGTGTCAGATTGGAGAGAATACACCACTTCCTGTAGGACATACAGCAACTGATAAGTACTGGAAGAATGCAGAATTTAAATAGAAGTAAGTTACCCCTTTAAGAACCAGAGACAAATGAAGCTGACTTGATATGCTTCATTCCCCCCATATAGACACACAGGAACCTAGGAGCAAATCTATACCTAGGAATCTTCATACAGATGTCTATAGAAGAGGGTCCAGCTTTTTCATTCATGACCACATTTCACTAATGATGGATTAGTCCAGGATTTAGTGCCAGATCTATAAGTTAATATAAGAATTATTTGCTGGTAGCTCGGATGGTGTGGGAACAGGTGGAGGAACAAGACGGTGTTTGGATGTAGACTATGAAGATTGGAGAGGGTCTAGTGGATTTGCCAGTAGGGTTATTGTACAAACACTGTGCCCAGGGAGGAAACAATGCTCAGCTGCCGTGTAGGGAGGAGATGATAGTTTTCTAGAATCCAGTCCATATGCTGCACTTTCTCATTAGACTATGAATGATATCCTCAGCAGAAGTCCAACGGAACCTCCAGGATGCTCTTAATGTTAGAATCAGTTGCTTACATATATAGCAGCAATGGTATATAACCTTGGTATATATAAATACCAGCATATAAAAATATATATATATGAGCGCTGAATACAGTATACGGCACAAGTAACTATATACCAGCATTGAATATACTGCAAACATATATACCAGCAATCAACATAAATATATACCAGCACTGAATATACTGCAGATGTAACTATATACCAGCACTGAATATACTACACATGTAACTATATACCAGCAATGAATATAACGCACACATAAATATATACCAGAACTGAATATACTGCACATGTAACTATATACCAGCAATGAATATTACTGCACACATAAATATATACCAGCAATGAATATACTGCACATGTAACTATATACCAGCAATGAATATACCTGACACATAAATATATACCAGCACTGAATATACGTCACACAGAAATATATACCAGCACTGAATATACTGCACACATAAATATTTACCAGCAATGAACAGGTCAACAGCCAGGTCAGCAGGATGTACCACAATAAGGCAGTCCTGGTAGGTGGCCAGCTCAGGAGTACAGGGAATACCTAGGGGGGGGCTATAGACTGCGTCATGAGACATCATAGCAGCTAGTCTACATCCACTAGCTCAGGGACAACTGAACAGTAGAGAAGGAGCCCTGACAGGGGAAAACTGGTGAAAAATGCCACTATATACAGCTACTCCTCACTACATGTAGATGTAATGGCCAGGAGGGGCTATGGACTGTGTGATGAGCAGTAGTGTGTTACCTCATCTACAGGACGCCATCATAGCACAGACACAGTGAAATAAGTGATGCCAGACGGAGCCGATCACCCAGATCGAGTTATTAGCCATTTAATTTCAGATCCAAACATCCAGATAATGGAACATAAATGTTGCGGGGCGGCGTTCGGGATCTGTCACATCATCCACATATCAAATAATAATCATTTGGTGTTTAAATAGAATGTGAAAAATACATAAATCTCTTCTCATATATATATACGGCATTCTATATATATATATGCATCAAGTCACTCGCACAACATCAACACAAAACGCCCCTGACGGCCAGAACGAAACCACGAGGCCAATCTCGCCCGGATCTCGTCCCGTTTCCCTTCATTAAATAATTTACAATAAAATTACTATAATTAAATCAGGGCGCCGAGTGCTGCCCCCGACCAGCCGGTCACATGACGCTGAGGTCAGCTGGTCGAAAGGCACCGGTGCCCTGCGACACATTCAAGTACTACCGACAAATCGCTGGTGGTTTAATCATCCAAACAAATTCACATATCTGATCCTAACGTGCGGTCACTGAAAGTCCCCGACGGTGGATATTGCAGCGTGTGGCGGGTCACGGACGCCACCTGATACTTGTAAGGGCCACACCTTGTCTCTTCTGTGCTGGATTTGTGATCCACAAACCAAAATGGAGGGTAGGGGGGGGTCATACTGCGGAATGTTCCAGATCTCCAGATGTGTCAGTCTTCTCTATTTATTTTTTTTTTTGGGGGGGGGGGGGATTCACATATCTGTAAGAACATTGCATAAGGAGCGATTCCCCTAGAAGCTTCTGGCTCCAGGGTTAAGACATTCGCGCTGTAGCCAGTGATTCCCATAGAGGAACCTCCAGGAATTGCTGTTTTGGTGATTTCCTGCTGCATCTCAGCATTATAAGATGTTGCTGTAGATACTATGTGGAATATTTGAAAGACTTGCTGAGAAAACATAACATAATACATAAATGGTATTATTGATCTTGTATCCTTCAGAGCTGCACTCATAATTCTGCTCTTTATGTTTTATATTGCAGTCACATTCCAAGCTATGGTCACAATTGTACTGTTATATAATGTTTTATACTTCAGAGCTGCACTCATAATTCTGCGGTTATGTCATGTTTTAGAATATGCTTTCTGCACTACTTATAGTCCTATCCAGAGCAACAGTCACAATTCTGGTGTTAGATCTTTCCTTATACAATTGGATCTGGGTGTGGCTGTAGGAGAATTCACTGAGCTCCTGGGGACAAGGTATGATGGGACTGGTGTCACTGTCTGTAATCTGAGCAATATTCTGGCACTGTATAAGTAACAGGAAATATATGGGAAAACTATGTATAAAAAAGGCCATGGATGTGACCTGTATCGCCTGAAGTCCTATGTAGAAATATCAGCAGTGGGAGTTGTCAACCCTCCTGTATATGTTACAGGAGGAAGAAGGGAAAGGGGGGACATGATGGAAACCTTTATATATGTTACAGGAGGAAGAAGGGAAATGGGTGGGGGGGACATGATGGAAACCTTTATATATGTTACAGGAGGAAGAAGGGAAATGGGGGGGGGGGACATGATGGAAACCTTTATATATGTTACAGGAGGAAGAAGGGAAAGGGAGGACATGATAAAAACCTTTATATATGTTACAGGGGGAAGAAGGGAAAGGGGGGACATGATGGAAACCTTTATAGATGTTACAGGAGGAAGAAGGGAAAGGGAGGACATGATGGAAACCTTTATATATGTTACAGGAGGAAGAAGGGAAAGGGAGGACATGATGGAAACCTTTATATATGTTACAGGGGGAAGAAGGGAAAGGGAGGACATGATGGAAACCTTTATATATGTTACAGGAGGAAGAAGGGAAAGGGGGGACATGATGGAAACCTATATATATGTTACAGGAGGAAGAAGGGAAAGAGGGGACATGATGGAAACCTTTATATATGTTACAGGAGGAAGAAGGGAAAGGATGGACATGATTGAAACCGTTATATATGTTACAGGAGGAAGAAGGGAAAGGGGGGACATGATCGAAACCTTTATATATGTTACAGGAGGAAGAAGGGAAAGGGGGGGCATGATGGAAACCTTTATATATGTTACAGGAGGAAGAAGGGAAAGGGGGGGGGACATGATGGAAACCTTTATATATGTTACAGGAGGAAGAAGGGAAAGGGAGGACAGGATAGAAACCTCTATATATGTTACAGGAGGAAGAAGGGAAAGAGAGGACATGATGGAAACCTTTATATATGTTACAGGAGGAAGAAGGGAAAGGGGGGACATGATGGAAACCTTTATATATGTTACAGGAGGAAGAAGGGAAAGGGAGGACATGATAGAAACCTCTATATATGTTACAGGAGGAAGAAGGGAAAGAGAGGACATGATCGAAACCTTTATATATGTTACAGGAGGAAGAAGGAAAAGGGAGGACATGATGGAAACCTTTATATATGTTACAGGAGGAAGAAGGGAAAGGGAGGACATGATGGAAACCTTTATATATGTTACAGGAGGAAGAAGGGAAAGGAGGGACATGATGGAAACCTTTATATATGTTACAGGAGGAAGAAGGGAAAGGGAGGACATGATGGAAACCTTTATATATGTTACAGGAGGAAGAAGAGAAAGGAGGGACATGATGGAAACCTTTATATATGTTACAGGAGGAAGAAGGGAAAGGAGGGACATGATGGAGTCTTTTATGTTTCTATGAGGGCTGGTTCCCTGCAGTGCTGAATGTGATTGTGGTATAAGACATAATAGCAGAGTTGTGATTCCAGCTCTGGACAGCATTCTAGTATATGATATTAGAGAGATGGTGTGACTGCGGAGTGCAGCTCTGGAGGTGACGGGGATATAAGGCATTGCGTAGCTGCGGCTGATCAGTAAGGAGTTCCACATTGCGCAGCTTTATAGGAGGTGACATCCCGTGACGTGTTCCGCTGCGGAGCTTGGTCTTTGTGTTAATCTAACACAGTTTCCCTGAGGATCAATCAGCAAATCACAGGTTACAGCAGCTTGTAGTCCGCAAATCTGCAGTGTACATACAGGGGGTGGAGCAGGATCTCTAATGCCATACTGCTGGTGATGGCCGTACATCCGACTACACCTGGACGGCCCCCACGTGTTCCTCTGGGCTGGCCGGTGAGGGATGTTCAGTGGCTGTCCTGTGAACCCCCCTGCAGCGGGTGAGAATGGAAGCTGCCAGAACCATGGGCTGCTCCAATCCCCAGAGCCAGGCGGACAATGTGCTTACAAAGTGACTGCTGGTGCCTGAATTTGGGGAGTCATTTTCCATGAGGTCAGTGGATGCTTTGACTCCCTAAGTGACCCACTGACTCCTTCTTTTGACTGCCTGGCTTGTGAATTCTGCATGATTCTGCCCACCTAGGCCTGGGGCTGACATTACGGTGGGGGGCACCTAACTCCCCTGTGGCTCGGGATTTGGGGGTACAGTGCTCTTACAGTAATGCTTGGGGTACAGTTACACCTATCAGGAGATGATCTTCACACATGACACAGATACACACACAATCTGCATGGTCACTCCAGTGACTTTTTATCTAGAGCTTCCTTGGAGGAGTTTCTAGAGTAGGGCTCAAAGGCGGAGGAGCTGAGGTACCGGGCGGACAGTTCCTGGAGGTTTCCTGCCATTGTCAGGGGGTTGGACGTTAGCCGGTTGGCGACTGTGCCCAGGAGAGATGGTACTGGCATGCTAAAGATGCTGTGTCCTGTAGGGGAGCTGTGGAGTCCAGACTGGTGGGAGGGAGCACTGGCTACTTCAGGGAGGGATGGGGCCCCTGGACCAGAACTGCTTGGGGCCCTTAAAGCACCTGTGGCACAAGCAGGGATTAGTCCAGGCAAGCCAGGAGGGGACAGGAGGCGACCTTGTTCCAGAAGTCTGAGGACACTGCAGGTGGCCGCCGTCTCCGATACCACCGACCTCAACTCAGAGTCTTTCCCCTGGTCCTTCTTCTGCTTTGTCCTACGGTTCTGAAACCAAACCTTCACCTGCAATGGGAAAACAACGGACATTAGATACAAGTAGATACATAGGAGATAGATAGATAGATAGATAGATAGATAGATAGATAGATAGATAGATAGGAGATAGATAGATAGATAGATAGATAGATAGATAGATAGATAGATAGATAGATAGATAGATAGATAGGAGATAGATAGGAGATAGATAGATAGATAGATAGATAGATAGATAGATAGAAGATAGATAGATAGATAGATAGGAGATAGATAGGAGATAGATAGATAGATAGATAGATAGATAGATAGATAGATAGATAGATAGATAGATAGGAGATAGATAGATAGATAGATAGATAGGAGATAGATAGATAGATAGATAGATAGATAGATAGATAGATAGATAGGAGATAGATAGATAGATAGGAGATAGATAGATAGGAGATAGATAGGAGATAGATAGGAGATAGATAGATAGGAGATAGATAGATAGGAGATAGATAGGAGATAGATAGATTTTGAAAGTCTTCAGCCCCAATCTCTGTTTTCACACTTTGTTATCTTGTTCCTTATTCCCAACCTTCTCTCCTCAATCCTTCACAATGATCAGTAAGCAGGGCCGGGTAGGGTAGGCCAGGGTAGGCGATGGCCTAGGGCGCCATCTCCTGCTGAATTACAGGGGGCGCAATCCTCCCTTCCACTCTCTGCTGAAGGCTCTAGCTCCGCCGGGGCAGGCACCTGCTCGCCTCCTCTCTTCTGCTTGGCGCTTCTTATTATTGTCACATGACATCCAAAACCAAGTAGGAGAGGGGAGAAGTAGAGTGGACAACTGTAGTGACAGATGGGCAGTGCCCGGTCTCCTCCTCACTGTAGGGATGGTATGGGGGCAGGTGATGGCAGTGCCTGGTCTCCTCCTCACTGTAGGGATGGTATGGGGGCAGGTGATGGGCAGTGCCCGGTCTCCTCCTCACTGTAGGGATGGTATGGGGGCAGGTGATGGGCAGTGCCCGGTCTCCTCCTCACTGTAGGGATGGTATGGGGCAGGTGATGGGCAGTGCCTGGTCTCCTCCTCACTGTAGGGGTGGTATGGGGCAGGTGATGGGCAGTGCCCGGTCTCCTCCTCACTGTAGGGATGGTATGGGGGCAGGTGATGGGCAGTGCCCGGTCTCCTCCTTACTGTAGGGATGGTATGGGGGCAGGTGATGGGCAGTGCCTGGTCTCCTCCTCACTGTAGGGATGGTATGGGGGCAGGTGATGGGCAGTGCCCGGTCCCCTCCTCACTGTAGGGATGGTAAGGGGGCAGGTGAGGGTCAGTGCCTGTTCTCCTCCTTACTGTAGGGATGGTATGGGGGCAGGTGATGGGCAGTGCCCTGTCTCCTCCTCACTGTAGGGATGGTATGGGGCAGGTGATGGGCAGTGCCCGGTCTCCTCCTTACTGTAGGGATAGTATGGGGGCAGGTGATGGGCAGTGCCCGGTCTCCTCACTGTAGGGATAGTATGGGGGCAGGTGATGGGCCCGGTCTCCTCCTCACTGTAGGGATGGTATGGGGGCAGGTGATGGGCAGTGCCCGGTCTCCTCCTCACTGTAGGGATGGTATGGGGCAGGTGATGGGCAGTGCCCGGTCTCCTCCTCACTGTAGGGATAGTATGGGGGCAGGTGATGGGCAGTGCCCGGTCTCCTCCTCACTGTAGGGATGGTATGGGGGCAGGTGATGGGCAGTGCCCGGACTCCTCCTCACTGTAGGGATGGTATGGGGCAGGTGATGGGCAGTGCCCGGTCTCCTCCTCACTGTAGGGATGGTATGGGGCAGGTGATGGGCAGTGCCCGGTCTCCTCCTTACTGTAGGGATGGCATGGGGCAGGTGATGGGCAGTGCCCGGTCTCCTCCTCACTGTAGGGATGGTATGGGGGCAGGTGATGGGCAGTGCCCAATCTCCTCCTCACTGTAGGGATAGTATGGGGGCAGGTGATGGGCAGTGCCCAGTCTCCTCCTCACTGTAGGGATGGTATGGGGGCAGGTGATGGGCAGTGCCCGGTCTCCTCCTTACTGTAGGGATGGCATGGGGCAGGTGATGGACAGTGCCCGGTCTCCTCCTCACTGTAGGGATGGTATGGGGGCAGGTGATGGGCAGTGGTCTCCTCCTTACTGTAGGGATGGTATGGGGGCAGGTGATGGGCAGTGCCCGGTCTCCTCACTGTAGGGATGGTATGGGGCAGGTGATGGGCAGTGCCTGGTCTCCTCCTCACTGTAGGGATGGTATGGGGCAGGTGATGGGCAGTGCCCGGTCCCCTCCTCACTGTAAGGATGGTATGGGGGCAGGTGATGGGCAGTGCCTGGTCTCCTCCTCACTGTAGGGATGGTATGGGGGCAGGTGATGGGCAGTGCCCGGTCCCCTCCTCACTGTAAGGATGGTATGGGGGCAGGTGATGGGCAGTGCCCGGTCTCCTCCTCACTGTAGGGATGGTATGGGGCAGGTGATGGGCAGTGCCCGGTCCCCTCCTCACTGTAAGGATGGTATGGGGGCAGGTGATGGGCAGTGCCCGGTCACCTCCTCACTGTAGGGATGGTATGGGGGCAGGTGATGGGCAGTGCCCGGTCTCCTCCTCACTGTAGGGATGGTATGGGGGCAGGTGATGGGCAGTGCCCGGTCTCCTCCTTACTGTAGGGATGGCATGGGGCAGGTGATGGACAGTGCCCGGTCTCCTCCTCACTGTAGGGATGGTATGGGGGCAGGTGATGGGCAGTGGTCTCCTCCTTACTGTAGGGATGGTATGGGGGCAGGTGATGGGCAGTGCCCGGTCTCCTCACTGTAGGGATGGTATGGGGCAGGTGATGGGCAGTGCCTGGTCTCCTCCTCACTGTAGGGATGGTATGGGGCAGGTGATGGGCAGTGCCCGGTCCCCTCCTCACTGTATGGATGGTTTGGGGGCTGGTGTTGGGCTGGGCCCGGTCTCCTCCTCACTGTAGGGATGGTATGGGGCAGGTGATGGGCAGTGCCCGGTCCCCTCCTCACTGTAAGGATGGTATGGGGGCAGGTGATGGGCAGTGCCCGGTCCCCTCCTCACTGTAGGGATGGTATGGGGGCAGGTGATGGGCAGTGCCCGGTCTCCTCCTCACTGTAGGGATGGTATGGGGGCAGGTGATGGGCAGTGCCTGGTCTCCTCCTCACTGTAGGGATGGTATGGGGCAGGTGATGGGCAGTGCCCGGTCCCCTCCTCACTGTAAGGATGGTATGGGGGCAGGTGATGGGCAGTGCCCGGTCTCCTCCTCACTGTAGGGATGGTATGGGGCAGGTGATGGGCAGTGCCCGGTCCCCTCCTCACTGTAAGGATGGTATGGGGGCAGGTGATGGGCAGTGCCCGGTCTCCTCCTCACTGTAGGGATGGTATGGGGGCAGGTGATGGGCAGTGCCCGGTCTCCTCCTTACTGTAGGGATGGTATGGGGCAGGTGATGGGCAGTGCCCGGTCCCCTCCTCACTGTAAGGATGGTATGGGGCAGGTGATGGGCAGTGCCCGGTCTCCTCCTCTCGGTAGGGATGGTATGGGGGCAGGTGATGGGCAGTGCCCGGTCTCCTCCTTACTGTAGGGATGGTATGGGGGCAGGTGATGGGCAGTGCCCAGTCTCCTCCTTACTGTAGGGATGCGGCTTCTTCCTTGCTACTCTGCCATAAAGCTCGGATAAGTGGAGGCTGCAATGATGGTTTTCTGGAATATTCTCCCATCTGCACACGGAATCTCTGGAGCTCAGCCCCTTTGAGGGTACTGAGGGCAGAACCATGGTGGAAAACTTGATTTCTTATATTTTGGCACAAGAAGCAACGTAACAAAATGTAAAAATAATTAAAGGGTCTGAAGATTTTTTGAGTGTATTGTAGATAAATATATAGATTTGAGATAGAAAAGGTAATAAAAGATATAGAGAGAGCTGTAAAATAGAAATATATGTAACACAGAGCAATAGAACATAGTCTGCTTTCATTGTATTATAATAACCCCTGTACATCCAGACACACTTTACTGACTATATAATAACATGGACTAGCAACAACATCACCACATATATTCTGTATACTGAGGGCAGGACGGGCAATAAAGTCCGATGTGTAAGGGCCGCATTACACAGCCTGATATTCAGGATGTGCTCGCTTACTGGGCCTATTAGATGGCTCAATAATTGTGCAGCAAGGGTTGTATGTATATATATATATATATATATATATATATATATATATATATATATATATATATATATGTTAGTTAGTTATGTCTGTACCTTGCCTTAAAGTGACACTGTTATAACTTTCAAAATGTAAACCAGCAGATGTGAAATAAAGCAAGTTTGCAATAAACATTCATTATTGTTAATATTATTTTTTGCTATCATGCTGTAAAACAAAGCTATACTTACTGTATCCAGGACCAGTCTCCTGAAGGCAGCTATATAACAGCTATACTTACTGTATCCAGGTCCAGTCTCCTGAAGGCTGCTATATAACAACTATACTTACAGTATCCAGGTCCAGTCTCCTGAAGGCTGCTATATAACAGCTATACTTACTGTATCCAGGTCCAGTCTCCTGAAGGCAGCTATATAACCGCTATACTTACTGTATCCAGGTCCAGTCTCCTGAAGGCTGCTATATAACAGCTATACTTACTGTATCCAGGTCCAGTCTCCTGAAGGCTGCTAAATAACAGCTATACTTACTGTATCCAGGTCCAGTCTCCTGAAGGCAGCTATATAACAGCTATACTTACTGTATCCAGGTCCAGTCTCCTGAAGGCAGCTATATAACAGCTATACTTACTGTATCCAGGTCCAGTCTCCTGAAGGCTGCTATATAACAGCTATACTTATTGTATCCAGGTCCAGTCTCCTGAGGGCAGCTATATAACAGCTATACTTACTATATCCAGGTCCAGTCTCCTGAAGGCTTCTACATAACAGCTATACTTACTGTATCCAGGTCCAGTCTCCTGAAGGCTGCTATATAACAGCTATACTTACTGTATCCAGGTCCAGTCTCCTGAAGGCAGCTATATAACAGCTATACTTACTGTATCCAGGTCCAGTCTCCTGAAGGCTGCTATATAACAGCTATACTTACTGTATCCAGGTCCAGTCTCCTGAAGGCAGCTATATAACAGCTATACTTACTATATCCAGGTCCAGTCTCCTGAAGGCTTCTACATAACAGCTATACTTACTGTATCCAGGTCCAGTCTCCTGAAGGCTGCTATATAACAGCTATAATTACTGTATACAGGTCCAGTCTCCTGAAGGCAGCTATATAACAGCTATACTTATTGTATCCAGGTCCAGTCTCCTGAAGGCTGCTATATAACAGCTATACTTACTGTATCCAGGTCCAGTCTCCTGAAGGCTGCTATATAACAGCTATACTTACTGTATCCAGGTCCAGTCTCCTGAAGGCTGCTATATAACAGCTATACTTACTGTATCCAGGTCCAGTCTCCTGAAGGCAGCTATATAACAGCTATATTTACTGTATCCAGGTCCAGTCTCCTGAAGCTTTTTAGTCTTGTGCTGGTTGAAAAAAAAGAGACTAAACAAATGAAGTCCTGGCCAGTACAGAGAGTCATGGCTTAATGTGTCCGTGCCTTCTCTGAGAGTGCAGATGACCTGGTAAAAACACTGGACTTCCTGTGTTCAAACTTTTTAGAAAAAAAAAAAAAGTCGAAAAACAGAAAGTGCCGTGTTTTCCATAATAACAGAAAAAAATAATAAATATAAATTGCAAACTTGCTTTATATCACATCTACTGTCGATTGTGGTTTTCAAAGTTATGACGACAGGAACACTTTAAGTGTAAAATAATAAACCTTATACATACCTGTCCACACTTCCCGCTGTTCTCCTCACTTCTGCCCCATTCCCGGCATAGGCCACTTCTTAGTCGGTCTATAAAGTGACAGGCCGCTTAGCCAATCACCAGCCAAGATGGAACAGCACCATGGGCAGTGATTGGCTGAGTGGCCTGTCACCTTAGAGACTGGCTCAGAAGTTCCAGCGGCGGCTGCCGGGAGTTGGCAGAAGCGATGAGAACACCGGGGAACGTGGAGAGGTAAATATAAGGCTTAATATTTATTTTACACATTCATCGGCCGTGGCTGCACATCACTTTTACAGGTAGCGATGCTTGGTTGGCAGACAATGATCAGTTAATGATGGCGGACAATGATCAGTTAATAATGGTTTCTTCAGCTGATTGTTGTCTTTATTACACAAAGCGATAATCTACCAAATCGGCCTGGTTGAGTAGATTATTGCGCTGTGTAATAGGGCGTTAAGACTCAATGTTCTTCTATGACTCGGTTGTGGACACTCAAATATGGTATAAGATTCAGAGAGGTCATGTGCCAAAGACCTGATCCATGAGAGGAGCATTGCTCATCTATAATGTAGTAGTAATTAGAGATGAGCGAAAATACAGTAAGGACGAATGAAGCGCTTCGTCCCTATCTGTATTCCGCTCATCCGGCTGCGGCTCTTTGAAGTATGCTCCGCTCCTTCCCAGGTGCTGGGAAAAGATAGATCCCATCCTGGGAATCTTTTCCCAGTTTCCCAGGACAGGATCCATCTTTTTTCAAGCACCTTGGAAGGAGCGGCATGGAGCGGAGCGCACTTCAAAGAGCCGCAGCCGGATGAGCGGAATACAGATAGGGACGAAGCGCTTCGCTTCGTCCTTACTGTATATTCGCTCATCTCTAGTAGTAATACTAATAAAAATAATAATAAAACAATTATAATAAATGATAATAAGTGACAGATTCTACTCTTATCATAATAACAATAAATCATAAAAACTAAAAGATCCAGCTGGTCCACAGATCACTACTAGGGCCGTACATAATTGTCTGCCAATCGATCTCCAGTGTGGTGTTTAGAGGCTACAATATCTACGATTAATAATGATATTAGGCTATGTTCACACTGCGTATGAGTCCGGCCGCATTTCGTACGCCGCCGTACATGTGCGGCTGAAACTACGGGGGTGGGAAAAATAGACATGCGGCCGGATGCGTACGAACCGCGAACATAGGCCCGCAGTAGAGTTCTGCTTCCCTAGCTTGTTTCGAAGTGATCTGAAACAGGTCATTTACTTGGAAATCTTCGCCCAGCCCAATAAAACTCACAGAACCTTTTGGATCTAAAAATCAAGTTCTATTTGGCTGAAATAAGTACTCCGTACGGGACCGCATGGAAATCCACGGCCGTGAGTTGGAACATTTCCATCCTCAAACAATGGTCTTGTTCATTTTTCACGTCGCTGTATACGATCCGGCCGTAAGCTCATACGTAGTGTGCACTGTGCGGCCGTATATCGTATACTTTTAAGCAAACGAATCAACCTCAAAACTACGTGTGTATATTCGCGGTTCGCACTACGGCCAGACTCATATGCAGTGTGAACATAGCCAGGGCTGCATTTACACTACGTATATTTCAGTCAGTATTGCAACCAAAACCAGGAGTGGATTAAAAACACAGAAAGGATCTGTTCACATAATGTTGTAATTGAGTGGATGGCCGCCATTTAATGGCAAATATTTGCTGTTATTTTAAAACAACGGCTGTTATATTGAAATAATGGCCGTTATTTACTGTTATATGGCGGCCATCCACTCAATTTCACCATTGTGTGAACAGATCCTTGTGGTGTTTTTAATCCACTCCTGATTTTGGTTGCAATATGAGGACCACAATACTGACTGAAATATACGTAGTGTGCAAAATGATGAAGGAATCAAGTGTAAACATAAAAAAACAAAATAAGGCTATGTGCACAAATCGTAAGAGACCGGACGTTCCGTGACTTGGCCGGGTCATGGAACGGCCAGTCTTTGAAACCGCATCAGTCTCTGAAATGATCTTTTCGGCTGCAGTGTTCTGATGCGGACGCATTCATGCTCGCCAGCATCGGAACTCCCCAGAACAAACTATGGACGAGCAGCCGGAGCCGCTTGCTCCACAGTGTGTACTGACAGGGTTTTCTAAGGCCGTTATTCACTGAATAGCGGCCACAGAAAACTGACTTGTCAGTTGTTTGCGACACCGCTAGAGATCCCGGTCGGAGCGTATACTATGTGTATACACTCCGGCCTAGATCCCATAGATGGAAAGGGAACATATATTTTCGTAATAATTTTAAGAAAATATACGTTGTGTGAACATACTGGAACCTAAAGATGTTATTATAAGATCTATGCATTGCACCTCAACGCTGGTACAAGCCATCACTGTACCATTGTAGTAGTATATATACATAGTGATATACATCACACTATATATCATATACAGTGGTACCTCAGTTCTCGAACTTAATTGGTTCCGGAAGGCAAAGTTCGAGTTCCAAAGACTACTTCTGGGTAAATTTTCATTCGAATACCAAGAAGTTCGAGTTCCAAAGCGTTCAAAAACCGAGGTATTACTGTATATGCATATGTATATAGAGGACAGGCAGAATTCTGTATGTCAGGATTTCATACTGGAGGGAGATGTATAATATAATCATGTAATGAAAAATATATAATCCAAAGAAAATACAGTATAAGGCTCTATTCATACGTCCTGTTCATGTCCTTAATTGCGGATCCGCAATAATATAGGACCAATGTATTTCAATGGACCTATACACACATCCGTGTTGTGTACTGGGCTGCAATCCGTTCCGCAAAAAAAAAAGGACAGGCCCTAGTACGGACAGTAACTGACACATCCAATACAACTCTATGGGGTCTGTATTTTACTGAAGCAATACGGATGCAATACGGATGCAATACGGATGCAATACGGACTGAATTTGCGGATTGTATACTGACTGAAATTTGCGGATTGGAAAAATATACTGACGTGTGAATAGACCCTTAAGCTATGTTCACACTACATAAAACTACGGCCGTAGTTTTGCGGTGTGTAACATAGCCTTATGTTCAATGGGATCCCGGCCAGAGCGTACACACATCGTATACGCTCCAGCCAGGATCCCATGCGGCGCCGGAAAAAACTGACAGGTCACTTTTCTGCGGCCGGAATTCAGTGAATTCCGGCCGCAGAAAGCCATGTCAGTTCACACAGTGAAGCGAGCGGCTCCGGCCCTTGCTTCACTGTGTGCTGTGAGAAGCTCTGATGCGGGCGCACGCTGATGTGCCCGAATCTGAGCTCCGCGGCCGGAAAGATCACCCGGCCGGTACTTAAGTTAAGATGATCCGGCCTAAGACCGGCCGTTCCGTGACCTGGCCGGGTTCACAGAACGGCCGGTTGTTCACGTAGTGTGAACATAGCCTAATACAACAATTTCTATAATGTAATAATACAGCATAGCAGCCTTGTGTCCATACCGGCTGTAATGTCCCCTAAAACAATATATAAGATGATAATAGATATACACTTAACCATAAATAATAAATATATGGAGGTATAAATAATGTTGGTCTCATCTATGTAATATCACAACTGTACAGCCTGCAGATAATATGTATCTATATCCAGCTATAAAATAATATGTAATACATCTCTACAGCCTGCATATAATATATATCTATACCAAGCATAAATAACAACATATAACAGACCTGTACTGCCTATATATTATTCATATACCATCGGTAAGATAGGTATTTAATATGCTGACCATTTGGCAAGTGACTGTACCTGTTGGGATCTTGGCGTGTTCAGTGTTCTCAGGTGTCTGTGGTTGGAAATCAGGGGTCTGGTCCAATCACATTCTGGACCTGACCTCCTATATTACATTCATCCATGTATTAACCCCTCACTGGCTATTGATTCTAGTTCCCCCCTACCAAGCTCAGCTCCTCCTGCGAATTTCCTGCCTGTTACCTTTGGCTTATCTGACCCATGCTCTGTACCTTGACTTTCCTTGCCTTCCGCATTCCCTGACCATTTCCTACCTGACCTGACCATCTGCCTGCCTCTGATTCTTTGTAATCCCTATGGAGTGTCCACCAGGGGACGCCCTATATGTAGAAGTCTATGGGACTTTATTGTTTCTATGGATTTCTATGTAAAGTAATGTAATGTTATGTACAGTGTGCTTTATTGAATGAATACATCTATGGAATACTTTGGGGAGCAAGTGTCCTTGCTCCCCAAAGTAATTGTATAAATGTATTCAATCAGTACATTAGGATATCACAGTAAGCTCGCCGATCCACCGCACTCCCGCCGCACTCCCACCGGTCCGGACTATATACACTAAACTTTAAGCAAGTTTTGCCACCTGCACAGAATGCAGCGGTGTGTAATATTTCTGGTCGGTAAGGTCACCTGTGAGAAACAGAATCTATAGAACATTCCAGATAATCACATTGTAGGATTTATAAATAATTGTTTACCATTTTATTACGTAAAATAAGGATCTGATGACAGACCAACCAGAAGGAATTCTGCCACTCACTGAGCTGTTATTTCTCTATAAGAAGCTCCTCCCACTCTGCCCTCATTACCTGGATTACCTGCATATCCAAGACAACTAAGGGGGGACAACTAAGGAGGAAACACACAGCCGGGACAACTAAGGAGGAGACCCCCAGCCGGGACAACTAAGGAGGAGACCCCCAGCCGGGACAACTAAGGAGGAAACCCACAGCCAGGACAACTAAGGAGGAAACCCCCAGCCGGGACACCTAAGGAGGAGACCCCCAGCCGGGACAACTAAGGAGGAGACCCCCAGCCGGGACAACTAAGGAGGAAACCCACAGCCGGGACAACTAAGGAGGAAACCCCCAGCCGGGACAACTAAGGAGGAAACCCACAGCCAGGACAACTAAGGAGGAAACCCCCAGCCAGGACAACTAAGGAGGAAACACACAGCCGGGACAACTAAGGAGGAGACCCCCAGCCGGAACAACTAAGGAGGAAACCCCCAGCCGGGACAACTAAGGAGGAGACCCACAGCCGGGACAACTAAGGAGGAGACCCACAGCCGGGACAACTAAGGAGGAGACCCACAGCCGGGACAACTAAGGGGGAAACACACAGCCGGGACAACTAAGGAGGAAACCCACAAATGGGACAACTAAGGAGGAAACCCCCAGCCGGGACAACTAAGGGCCCTATTCCACCGGACGATTATCGTTCAGATTATCGTTAAATCGTTCGAATCTAAACGATAATCGTTCGGTTGAAATGCAGTAACGATTAACGACCGAACGAGAAATCGTTGATCGCTTTATAAGACCTGGACCTATTTTTATCGTTGCTCGTTCGCAAAACGTTCGCAAATCGTTCGCATTGAATAAGACATCGTTCGGTCGTTCGCAATAGATACGAACGCAATAGCGAAGAAATACGGAAGAAGAAACGATCGCAATTACGATCATAAGTAACGATTATCGTTCCATGGAAATGAGTGAACGTTTTCAGGTCTTTCGCAATAGCGGTCGTTTGAGATCGTTAATCGTTAACGATTATGCTAACGATAATCGTCCGGTGGAATAGGGCCCTAAGGAGAAAACACACAGCCGGGACATCTAAGGGGAAAACACACAGCCTGGTTAAATAAGGAGGAAACACAAGGCCGGGACAACTAAGGAGAAAACACACAGCCGGGACAACTAAGGAGGAAACACACAGCCGGAACAACTAAGGAGGAGACCCACAGCCAGAACAACTAAGGAGGAAACACACAGCCGGGACAACTAAGAAGGAAACCCACAGCCGGGACAACTAAGGGGAAAACCCACAGCCGGGACAACTAAGGAGGAGACCCACAGCCGGGACAACTAAGGGGGAAACCCCCAGCCGGGACAACTAAGGAGGAGACATACAGCCGGGACAACTAAGGGGGAAACCCCCAGCCGGGACAACTAAGGAGGAGACCCACAGCCGGGACAACTAAGGAGGACACGCACAGCCGGAACAACTAAGGAGGAAACCCACAGCCAGGACAACTAAGGAGAAAACACACAGCCGGGACAACTAAGGAGAAAATGCAAAGCCGGGACAACTAAGGAGGAAACACACAGCCGGGACAACTAAGAATGAAACACACAGCCAGGACAACTAAGGAGGAGACCCACAGTCAGGACAACTACAGAGAAAACACACAGCCGGGACAACTAAGGAGGAGAGACACAGCCGGGACAACTAAGGAGGAAACACACAGCCGGGACAACTAAGGAGGAGACCCACAGCCGGGACAACTAAGGAGGAAACACACAGCCGGAACAACTAAGGAGGAGACCCACAGCTGGGACAACTAAGGAGGAGACACACAGGACAACTAAGGAGGAAACACACAGCCGGGACAACTAAGGAGGAGACCCCCAGCTGGGACAACTAAGGAGGAAACACACAGCCAGGACAACTAAGGAGGAAACACACAGCCGGGACAACTAAGGAGGAGACCCCCAGCCGGGACAACTAAGGAGGAGACCCCCAGCCGGGACAACTAAGGAGGAAACCCACAGCCGGGACAACTAAGGAGGAAACCCCCAGCCGGGACAACTAAGGAGGAAACCCACAGCCAGGACAACTAAGGAGGAAACCCCCAGCCAGGACAACTAAGGAGGAAACACACAGCCGGGACAACTAAGGAGGAGACCCCCAGCCGGGACAACTAAGGAGGAAACCCCCAGCCGGGACAACTAAGGAGGAGACCCACAGCCGGGACAACTAAGGAGGAGACCCCCAGCCGGGACAACTAAGGGGGAAACACACAGCCGGGACAACTAAGGAGGAAACCCACAAATGGGACAACTAAGGAGGAAACCCCCAGCCGGGACAACTAAGGAGAAAACACACAGCCGGGACATCTAAGGGGAAAACACACAGCCTGGACAAATAAGGAGGAAACACACAGCCGGGACAACTAAGGAGAAAACACACAGCCGGGACAACTAAGGAGGAAACACACAGCCGGAACAACTAAGGAGGAGACCCACAGCCAGAACAACTAAGGAGGAAACACACAGCCGGGACAACTAAGAAGGAAACCCACAGCCGGGACAACTAAGGAGGAAACCCACAGCCGGGAACACTAAGGAGGAGACACACAGCCGGGACAACTAAGGGGAAAACCCACAGCCGGGACAACTAAGGAGGAGACCCACAGCCGGGACAACTAAGGGGGAAACCCCCAGCAGGGACAACTAAGGAGGAGACATACAGCCGGGACAACTAAGGGGGAAACCCCCAGCCGGGACAACTAAGGAGGACACGCACAGCCGGAACAACTAAGGAGGAAACCCACAGCCAGGACAACTAAGGAGAAAACACACAGCCGGGACAACTAAGGAGAAAATGCAAAGCCGGGACAACTAAGGAGGAAACACACAGCCGGGACAACTAAGAATGAAACACACAGCCAAGACAACTAAGGAGGAGACCCACAGTCAGGACAACTACAGAGGAAACACACCGCCGGGACAACTAAGGAGGAGAGACACAGCCGGGACAACTAAGGAGGAAACACACAGCCGGGACAACTAAGGAGGAGACCCACAGCCGGGACAACTAAGGAGGAAACACACAGCCGGAACAACTAAGGAGGAGACCCACAGCTGGGACAACTAAGGAGGAAACACACAGCCGGGACAACTTAAGGAGGAAACCCATAGCCGGGACAAATAAGGAGGAGACCCACAGCCGGGAAAAGTAAGGAGGAAACCCACATCCGGGACAACTAAGGAGGAGACCCACAGCCGGGACAACTAAGGAGGAAATACACAGCCGGAACAACTAAGGAGGAGACCCACAGCTGGGACAACTTAGGAGGAAACACACAGCCGGGACAACTAAGGAGGAAACCCATAGCCGGGACAACTAAGGAGGAGACACACAGCCGGGACAACTAAGGGGAAAACCCACAGCCGGGACAACTAAGGAGGAGACCCACAGCCGGGACAACTAAGGGGGAAACCCCCAGCCGGGACAACTAAGGAGGAGACATACAGCCGGGACAACTAAGGGGGAAACCCCCACCCGGAACAACTAAGGAGGAGACCCACAGCCGGGACAACTAAGGAGGACACGCACAGCCGGAACAACTAAGGAGGAAACCCACAGCCAGGACAACTAAGGGGGAAACCCCCAGCCGGGACAACTAAGGAGGAGACACACAGCCGGGACAACTACGGAGGAAACACACAGCCGGGACATCTAAAGAGGAAACACACAGCCGGGACAACTAAGGAGGAGACCCACAGCCGGGACAACTACGGAGGAAACACACAGCCGGGACATCTAAAGAGGAAACACACAGCCGGGACAACTAAGGAGAAAATGCAAAGCCGGAACAACTAAGGAGGAAACACACAGCCGGGACAACTAAGAATGAAACACACAGCCAGGACAACTAAGGAGGAGACCCACAGTCAGAACAACTACAGAGGAAACACACAGCCGGGACAACTAAGGAGGAGAGACACAGCCGGGACAACTAAGGAGGAAACACACAGCCGGGACAACTAAGGAGGAGACCCACAGCCGGGACAACTAAGGAGGAAACACACAGCCGGAACAACTAAGGAGGAGACCCACAGCTGGGACAACTAAGGAGGAAACACACAGCCGGGACAACTTAAGGAGGAAACTCATAGCCGGGACAAATAAGGAGGAGACCCACAGCCGGGAAAAGTAAGGAGGAAACCCACATCCGGGACAACTAAGGAGGAGACCCACAGCCGGGACAACTAAAGAGGAGACCCCCAGCCGGGACAACTAAGGAGGAGACCCACAGCCGGGACAACTAAGGAGGAAATACACAGCCGGAACAACTAAGGAGGAGACCCACAGCTGGGACAACTTAGGAGGAAACACACAGCCGGGACAACTAAGGAGGAGACACACAGCCGGGACAACTAAGGGTAAAACCCACAGCCGGGACAACTAAGGAGGAGACCCACAACCGGGACAACTAAAGAGGAAAACCACATCCGGGACAACTAAGGAGGAGACCCACAGCCGGGACAACTAAGGGGGAAAACCCCAGCCGGGACAACTAAGGAGGAGACATACAGCCGGGACAACTAAGGAGGAAACAAACAGCCGGGACAATTAAGGAGGAAACCCACAGCCGGGACAACTAAGGGAGAGACCCACAGCCGGGACAACTAAGGGGGAGACACACAGCTGGGACAACTAAGGAGGAAACCCACAGCCGGGACAACTAAGGAGGAAACCCACATCCGGGACAACTAAGGAGGAGACATACAGCGGGACAACTAAGGGGGAAACCCCCAGCCGGGACAACTAAGGAGGAGACACACAGCGGGGACAACTAAGGAGGAAACACACAGCCGGGACAACTATGGAGGAAACCCCCAGCCGGGACAACTAAGGAGGAGACCCACAGCCAGGACAACTACGGAGGAAACACACAGCCGGGACAACTACGGAGGAAACACACAGCCGGGACAACTACGGAGGAAACACACAGCCGGGACAACTAAGGAGGAAATCCACAGCCGGGACAACTAAGGAGGAGACCCACAGCCAGGACAACTAAGGAGGAAACCCCCAGCCGGGACAACTAAGGAGGAGACACACAGCCGGGACAACTAAGGGGAAAACCCACAGTCGGGACAACTAAGGAGGAGACCCACAGCCGGGACTACTAAGGAGGAGACACACAGCCGGGACAACTAAGGGGAAAACCCACAGTCGGGACAACTAAGGAGGAGACCCACAGCCGGGACAACTAAGGGGGAAACCCCAGCCGGGACAACTAAGGAGGAGACATACAGCCGGGACAACTAAGGGGGAAACCCCCAGCCGGGACAACTAAGGAGGAGACCCACAGCCGGGACAACTAAGGAGGAAACACACAGCCGGGACAACTAAGGAGGAAACCCATAGCAGGGACAACTAAGGAGGAGACACACAGCCGGGACAACTAAGGGGAAAACCCACAGTCGGGACAACTAAGGAGGAGACCCACAGCTGGGACAACTAAGGGGGAAACCCCCAGCCGGGACAACTAAGGAGGAAACCCACAGCCAGGACAACTAAGGGGGAAACCCCCAGCCAGGACAACTAAGGGGGAAACCCCCAGCCGGGTCAACTAAGGAGGAGACACACAGCCGGGACAACTAAGGAGGAAACCCCCAGCCGGGACAATTAAGGAGGAAACACACAGCCGGGACACCTAAGGAGGAAACCCCCAGCTGGGACAACTAAGGGAGAGACCCACAGCCGGGACAACTAAGGGGGAGACACACAGCTGGGACAACTAAGGAGGAAACCCACAGCCGGGACAACTAAGGAGGAAACCCACAGCCGGGACAACTAAGGAGGAAACCCACATCCGGGACAACTAAGGGGGAAAACCCCATCCGAGACAACTAAGGAGGAGACACACAGCCGGGACAACTAAGGAGGAAACACACAGCTGGGACAACTAAGGAGGAAACACACAGCCGGGACAACTAAGGAGGAAACCCACATCCGGGACAACTAAGGAGGAGACATACAGCGGGACAACTAAGGGGGAAACCCCCATCCGAGACAACTAAGGAGGAGACACACAGCCGGGACAACTAAGGAGGAAACACACAGCCGGGACAACTAAGGAGGAGACCCACAGCCAGGACAACTAAGGAGGAGACCCCCAGCCGGGACAACTAAGGAGGAAACACACAGCCGGGACAACTAAGGAAGAGACCCCCAGCCGGGACAACTAAGGAGGAAACACACAGCCGGGACAACTAAGGAGGAAACCCACAGCAGGGACAACTAAGGAGGAAACGCAAAGACGGGACAACTAAGGAGGAAACCCACAGCCGGGACAACTAAGGAGGAAACCCCCAGCCGGGACAACTAAGGAGGAAACCCCCAGCCGGGACAACTAAGGAGGAAACCCCCAGCCGGGACAACTAAGGAGGAAACCCCCAGCCGGGACAACTAAGGAGGAAACCCCCAGCCGGGACAACTAAGGAGGAAACCCCCAGCCGGGACAACTAAGGAGGAAACCCCCAGCCGGGACAACTAAGGAGGAAACCCCCAGCCGGGACAACTAAGGAGGAAACCCCCAGCCGGGACAACTAAGGAGGAAACCCCCAGCCGGGACAACTAAGGAGGAAACACACAGCCGGGACAACTAAGGAGGAAACACACAGCCGGGACAACTAAGGAGGAGACTTCCAGCCGGGACAACTAAGGAGGAGACCCACAGCCGGGACAACTAAGGAGGAGACCCCCAGCCGGGACAACTAAGCAGCACCTCTGTAAGAAGCATTTCAGGGTCCTGGAGCCGCCAGTCTCCACACCGGAACCCAATAGAAAATCTTTGGAGGAGCTGAATCTCAGTGTTGCCCCAGTGACAGCTCTTAAACCTGGAAGCTGTGGAGAAGATGTGTATGGGGGAGGGGGACACAATCCCTGCTGCAGGGTCTGCAAACCTGGTCAGGACGTCCAGGAAACGTCCCACCTCTGTAACTGCAAAGATTTCTGCACCAAATAGGAACTTCTCCTCTTCTATTGTATCACATCCTTATTTCATAGGATAAAATTGTGAATAAGTGTAAATCCTACAATGTGATTATCTGGAATGTTCTATAGATTCTGACTGTCACAGGTGACCTTACCGACCAGAGATATTACCCCCCAATCTATTCTGTGTAGGTGGTCGGCAGTGGATCAGATACTTTTACCCACTGTGTCCTTGTAGTAGTGTCTGTCACAGTGCCCCTATAGTAATATCTATCATAGTGTCCCTATAATAGTGTCTGTCACAGTGCCCCTATAATAGTATCTGTCACAGTGCCCCTATAATAGTATCTGTCACAGTGTCCCTATAATAGTTTCTGTCACAGTGCCCCTATAATAGTGTCTATCACAGTGTCCCTATAATAGTATCTGTCACAGTGTCCCTATAGTAATATCTATCATAGTGTCCCTATAATAGTGTCTGTCACAGTGTCCCTATAATAGTGTCTGTCACAGTGTCCCTATAATAGTATCTGTCACAGTGTCCCTATAGTAATATCTATCATAGTGTCCCTATAATAGTGTCTGTCACAGTGTCCCTATAATAGTGTCTGTCACAGTGTCCCTATAATAGTATCTGTCACAGTGTCCCTATAATAGTATCTGTCACAGTGTCCCTATAATAGTATCTGTCACCGTGTCTATATAATAGTGTCTGTCACAGTGCCCCTATAATAGTGTCTGTCACAGTGCCCCTATAATAGAGTCTGTCACAGTGCCCATATAATAGTGTCTGTCACAGTGCCCCTATAATAGTGTCTGTCACAGTGCCTCCATATTAGTGTCTGTCACAGTGTCCCTATAATAGTATCTGTCACCGTGTCCATATAATAGTGTCTGTCACAGTGTCCATATAATAGTGTCTGTCACAGTGCCCATATAATAGTGTCTGTCACAGTGTCTCTATAATAGTGTCTGTCACAGTGCCCCTATAATAGTGTCTGTCACAGTGTCCATATAATAGTGTCTGTCACAGTGTCCCTATAATAGTGTCTGTCACAGTGTCCCTATAGTAGTGTCTGTCACAGTGTCCCTATAATAGTGTCTGTCACAGTGCCCCTATAATAGTGTCTGTCACAGTGCCCATATAATAGTATCTGTCACCGTGTCTATATAATAGTGTCTGTCACAGTGTCCCTATGATAGTGTCTGTCACAGTGTCCCTATAATAGTATCTGTCACCGTGTCTATATAATAGTGTCTGTCACAGTGCCCATATAGTAGTGTCTGTCACAGTGTCCATATAGTAGTGTCTGTCACAGTGCCCCTATAATAGTGTCTGTCACAGTGCCCCTATAATAGTGTCTGTCACAGTGCCCCTATAATAGTGTCTGTCACAGTGCCCCTATAATAGTGTCTGTCACAGTGCCCCTATAATAGTGTCTGTCACAGTGTCCCTATAATAGTATCTGTCACAGTGCCCCTATAGTAGTGTCTGTCACAGTGCCCCTATAATAGTGTCTGTCACAGTGCCCCTATAATAGTGTCTGTCACAGTGCCCCTATAATAGTGTCTGTCACAGTGCCTCCATATTAGTGTCTGTCACAGTGCCCCTATAATAGTGTCTGTCACAGTGCCCCTATAATAGTGTCTGTCACAGTGCCCCTATAGTAGTGTCTGTCACAGTGCCCCTATAATAGTGTCTGTCATAGTGTCCCTCTAGTACTGCCTGTCACAGTGCCCCTATAATAGTGTCTGTCACAGTGCCCCTATAATAGTGTCTGTCACAGTGCCCCTATAATAGTATCTGTCACAGTGCCTCAATATTAGTGTCTGTCACAGTGCCCCTAAAATAGTGTCTGTCACATTGCCCCTATAGTAATATCTGTCATAGTGCCCCTATAATAGTGTCTGTCACAGTGTCCCTATAACAGTGTCTGTCACAGTGCCCCTATAATAGTGTCTGTCACAGTGTCCCTATAATAGTGTCTATAAAAAAAAAAACAAGCTAAACACCAAAACTGGGTTCACACTACGTATTTTTGAGGCTGTATGTTTGAGGCTGTATAGCAACCAAAACCAGGAGTGGATTGAAAACACAGAAAGGATCTGTTCACATAATGTTGTAATTGAGTGGATGGCCGTCATTTAATGGCAAATATGTGCTGTTATTTTAAAACAACGGCTGTTATATTGAAATAATGGCTGTTATTTACTGTTATATGGCGGCCATCCACTCAGTTACACCATTGTGTGAACAGAGCCATTCTGTGTTTTCAATCCACTCCTGGTTTTGGTTGCTATGAGGACCTGACATGAGGACCAAATACAGCCTCAAATATACATAGTGTGAACCCAGTTTAATAGCGCACACCACCAAAATGAAGTATATAATCAAATTTTATTTGTACATGATTCCAAAAAAACAAAAACAAGACAGACAGAAAGAAAGAAAGAAAGAAAGAAAGAAAGAAAGAAAGAAGCACCATAGCAAACATGATTAAAAGCAATTAAAAAACCATATAGGTAAATGAACAATCCAAAAAGTGAGAGGATATGATAGTCCTCCCACTACATCAGGACATCACCAGAAAAAACAAATCCTTCCTCATGGTCAAAACAAAATATATAGTAGTATGCAAAGACTCTATCTTATTGTGCAGTATGATACAATACACAGACTGGCGTGAAAAAATTGTTTAACAAAAATATAATTAAACCCAAACGTCACAACAAATTATCTAAATATCCTCTACTAAAGTGTCAATAATTATCACAAATAATGTGATAATGTGATAATAGTCTGTCACAGTGTCCCTATAATAGTGTCTGTCACAGTGCCCCTATAATAGTGTCTGTCACAGTGTCCCTATAATAGTATCTGTCACAGTGTCCCTATAATAGTATCTGTCACAGTGTCCCTATGATAGTGTCTGTCACAGTGCCCCTATGATAGTGTCTGTCACAGTGCCCCTATGATAGTGTCTGTCACAGTGCCCATATAATAGTGTCTGTCACAGTGTCCCTATGATAGTGTCTGTCACAGTGTCTCTATAATAGTGTCTGTCACAGTGCCCCTATAATAGTGTCTGTCACAGTGTCTCTATAATAGTATCTGTCACAGTGTCCATATAATAGTGTCTGTCACAGTGCCCCTATAATAGTGTCTGTCACAGTGTCCCTATAATAGTGTCTGTCACAGTGCCCCTATAATAGTGTCTGTCACAGTGTCTCTATAATAGTATCTGTCACAGTGTCTCTATAATAGTATCTGTCACAGTGTCCATATAATAGTGTCTGTCACAGTGCCCCTATAATAGTGTCTGTCACAGTGTCCCTATAATAGTGTCTATCACAGTGCCCCTATAGTAGTGTCTGTCACAGTGTCACTATAATAGTGTCTGTCACAGTGCCCATATAATAGTGTCTGTTACAGTGTCTCTATAATAGTGTCTGTCACAGTGCCCATATAATAGTGTCTGTCACAGTGCCCATATAATAGTGTCTGTCACAGTGCCCCTATAGTAGTGTCTGTCACAGTGCCCCTATAGTAGTGTCTGTCACAGTGTCACTATAATAGTGTCTGTCACAGTGCCCATATAATAGTGTCTGTTACAGTGTCTCTATAATAGTGTCTGTCACAGTGCCCATATAATAGTGTCTGTCACAGTGCCCCTATAGTAGTGTCTGTCACAGTGTCCCTATAACAG
Source organism: Dendropsophus ebraccatus (assembly GCF_027789765.1). Lineage (NCBI taxonomy): Eukaryota > Metazoa > Chordata > Amphibia > Anura > Hylidae > Dendropsophus > Dendropsophus ebraccatus. The sequence continues at coordinate 5,978,889 of NC_091461.1, read as the reverse complement.
TGTCTGTCACAGTGCCCCTATAATAGTGTCTGTCACAGTGCCCCTATAGTAGTGTCTTTCATAGTGTCCCTATAACAGTGTCTGTCACAGTGCCCCTATAATAGTGTCTGTCACAGTGTCCCTATAGTAGTGTCTTTCATAGTATCCCTATAATAGTGTCTGTCACAGTGCTGCTATAATAGTGTCTGTCACAGTGCCCCTATAGTAGTGTCTGTCACAGTGTCCCTATAACAGTGTCTGTCACAGTGTCCCTATAATAGTGTCTGTCACAGTGCCCATATAGTAATGTCTATCATAGTGCCCCTAAAATACTGTCTGTCACAGTGTCCATATAATAGTGTCTGTCACAGTGTCTCTATAATAGTGTCTGTCACAGTGTCCCTATAATAGTATCTGTCACAGTGCCCCTATAATAGTGTCTGTCACAGTGCCCCTATAATAGTGTCTGTCACAGTGTCCCTTTAATAGTGTCTATCACAGTGCCCCTATAGTAGTGTCTGTCACAGTGCCCCTATAATAGTGTCTGTCACAGTGCCCCTATAGTAGTGTCTTTCATAGTGTCCCTATAACAGTGTCTGTCACAGTGCCCCTATAGTAGTGTCTTTCATAGTGTCCCTATAATAGTGTCTGTCACAGTGTCCCTATAATAGTGTCTGTCACAGTGCCCATATAATAGTGTCTGTTACAGTGTCTCTATAATAGTGTCTGCCACAGTGTCCCTATAATAGTTTCTGTCACAGTATCCCTATAACAGTGTCTGTCACAGTGTCTCTATAATAGTGTCTGTCACAGTGCCCCTATAATAGTGTCTGTCACAGTGTCTCTATAATAGTGTCTGTCACAGTGTCCCTATGATAGTGTCTGTCACAGTGTCCCTATAATAGTGTCTGTCACAGTGCCCATATAAAAGTGTCTGTTACAGTGCCCATATAATAGTGTCTGTCACAGTGTCCCTATAACAGTGTCTGTCACAGTGCCCATATAATAGTGTCTGTCACAGTGTCTCTATAATAGTGTCTGTCACAGTGTCCCTATAATATTGTCTGTCACAGTGTCCCTATAATAGTGTCTGTCACAGTGTCCCTATAATAGTGTCTGTCACCGTGTCCATATAATAGTGTCTGTCACAGTGCCCATATAATAGTGTCTGTCACAGTGTCCCTATAATAGTGTCTGTCACAGTGTCTCTATAATAGTGTCTGTCACAGTGTCCCTATAATAGTGTCTGTCACAGTGCCCCTATAATAGTGTCTGTCACAGTGCCCCTATAATAGTGTCTGTCACAATGCCCATATGGTAGTGTCTGTCATCGTGCCCATATGGTAGTGTCTGTCATCGTGCCCATATAATAGTGTCTGTCACCGTGTCCCTATAATAGTGTCTGTCACCGTGTCCATATAATAGTGTCTGTCACAGTGCCCCTATAATAGTGTCTGTCACAGTGCCCCTATAATAGTGTCTGTCACAGTGCCCCTATAATAGTGTCTGTCACAGTGCCCCTATAATAGTGTCTGTCACAGTGTCTCTATAATAGTGTCTGTCACAGTGCCCCTATAATAGTGTCTGTCACAGTGCCCATATAATAGTATCTGTCACCGTGTCTATATAATAGTGTCTGTCACAGTGCCCCTATAACAGTGTCTGTCACAGTGCCCCTATAACAGTGTCTGTCACAGTGCCCCTATAATAGTGTCTGTCACAGTGTCCCTATGATAGTGTCTGTCACAGTGCCCCTATAATAGTGTCTGTCACAGTGTCCCTATGATAGTGTCTGTCACAGTGTCCCTATAATAGTATCTGTCACAGTGTCCCTATAGTAATATCTATCACAGTGCCCCTATAATAGTGTCTGTCACAGTGCCCCTATAATAGTGTCTGTCACAGTGCCCCTATAATAGTGTCTGTCACAGTGCCCCTATAATAGTGTCTGTCACAGTGCCCATATGGTAGTGTCTGTCACAGTGCCCCTATAATAGTGTCTGTCACAGTGCCCCTATAATAGTGTCTGTCACAGTGTCCCTATGATAGTGTCTGTCACAGTGCCCCTATAATAGTGTCTGTCACAGTGCCCATATGGTAGTGTCTGTCACAGTGCCCCTATTTTTTATTTGGGCCTTTTACGTTCGTTTTTATGAACAGCAGTCACTATGACGCCAGAATGTGGGCGTATTATGCAGGTTATGGCTGTAGTAATATGCCTGTGATTTGGCGTAAAAAGTATATAAAAATGGCTGCAAAATGGTCCCAGTTCCCTGATAATACTGTCAGACCAAATGCCCCTATAGTAGTGTTATAATACAACAGATAAATAGCATACATAATCCCATAGATAATACAGGCAGGCAGTGGTGTATATAATACTATATATAATACAGGCAGTGGGGTATATAATACTATATATAATATAGACAGGCAGTGGGGTATATAATACTATATATAATACAGGCAGGCAGTGGGGTATATAATACTGTATATAATACAGGCAGGCAGTGGGGTATATAATACTGAATATAATACAGACAGGCAGTGGTGTATATAATACTATATATATAATACAGGCAGTGGGGTATATAATACTATATGTAATACAGACAGGCAGTGGTGTATATAATACTATATATATAATACAGGCAGTGGGGTATATAATACTATATATAATACAGACAGGCAGTGGTGTATATAATACTGTATATAATACAGGCAGGCAGTGGTGTATATAATACTATATATAATACAGGCAGTGGGGTATATAATACTATATATAATACAGGCATGCAGTGGGGTATATAATACTATATATAATATAGACAGGCAGTGGTGTATATAATACAGGCAGGCAGTGGTGTATATAATACTATATATAATACAGGCAGTGGGGTATATAATACTATATATAATACAGGCATGCAGTGGGGTATATAATACTATATATAATACAGGCAGTGGGGTATATAATACTATATATAATACAGACAGGCAGTGGTGTATATAATACAGACAGGCAGTGGTGTATATAATACTGTATAAAATACAGGCAGGCAGTGGTGTATATAATACTATATATAATACAGGCAGTGGGGTATATAATACTATATATAATAGAGGCAGTGGGGTATATAATACTATATATAATACAGGCAGGCAGTGGGGTATATAATACAGGCAGGCAGTGGTGTATATAATACTATATATAATAGAGGCAGTGGGGTATATAATACTATATATAATACAGGCAGTGGGGTATATAATACTATATATAATACAGGCAGTGGGGTATATAATACTATATATAATACAGGCAGTGGGGTATATAATACTATATATAATACAGGCAGTGGGGTATATAATACTATATATAATACAGGCAGTGGTGTATATAATACTATATATAATACAGGCAGTGGTGTATATAATACTATATATAATACAGGCAGTGGTGTATATAATACTGTATATAATACAGGCAGGCAGTGGTGTATATAATACTATATATAATACAGGCATGCAGTGGGGTATATAATACTATTTATAATATAGGCAGCGGTGTATATAATACTATATATAATACAGGCAGTGGGGTATATTATGCTATATATAATACAGGCAGGCAGTGGGGTATGTAATACTATATATAATACAGGCAGTGGGGTATATAATACTGTATATAATAGAGACAGGCAGTGGTGTATATAATACTATATATAATACAGGCAGGCAGTGGGGTATATAATACTATATATAATACAGGCAGTGGGGTATATAATACTATATATAATACAGGCAGTGGGCTATATAATACTATATATAATACAGACAGTGGGGTATATAATACTATATATAATACAGGCAGTGGGGTATATAATACTATATATAATACAGGCAGTGGGCTATATAATACTATATATAATACAGGCAGTGGTGTATATAATACTATATATAATACAGGCAGGCAGTGGTGTATATAATACTATATATAATACAGGCATGCAGTGGGGTATATAATACTATATATAATACAGGCAGTGGGGTATATAATACTATATATAATACAGGCAGTGGGCTATGTAATACTATATATATTACAGGCAGGCAGTGGGGTATATAATACTATATGTAATACAGGAAGGCAGGGGGGGTATATAATACTGTATATAATAAAGGCAGTGGGGTATATAATACTGTATATAATACAGGCAGTGGGGTATATAATACTGTATATAATACAGACAGGCAGTGGTGTATATAATACTGTATATAATACAGACAGGCAGTGGTGTATATAATACTATATATAATACAGGCAGTGGGGTATATAATACTGTATATAATACAGACAGGCAGTGGTGTATATAAAACTATATATAATACAGGCAGTGGGGTATATAATACTATATATAATACAGGCAGTGGTGTATATAATACTATATATAATACAGGCAGTGGGGTATATAATACTATATATATTACAGGCAGGCAGTGGGGTATATAATACTATATGTAATACAGGAAGGCAGTGGGGTATATAATACTATATATAATACAGGCAGTGGGGTATATAATAATACTATATATAATACAGGCAGTGGGGTATATAATACTATATATATTACAGACAGGCAGTGGTGTATATAATACTATCTATAATACAGGCAGTGGGGTATATAATACTATATACATTACAGACAGGCAGTGGTGTATATAATACTGTATATAATACAGACAGGCAGTGGTGTATATAATACTATATATAATACAGGCAGTGGGGTATATAATACTGTATATAATACAGACTGGCAGTGGTGTATATAAAACTATATATAATACAGGCAGTGGGGTATATAATACTATATATAATACAGGCAGTGGGGTATATAATACAGGCAGGCAGTGGTGTATATAATACTATATATAATACAGGCAGTGGGGTATATAATACTATATATAATACAGGCAGTGGGGTATATAATACTATATATAATACAGGCAGTGGGGTATATAATACTATATGTAATACAGGCAGTGGGGTATATAATACTATATATAATACAGGCAGTGGGGTATATAATACTATATGTAATACAGGCAGTGGGGTATATAATACTATATATAATACAGGCAGTGGGGTATATAATACTATATGTAATACAGGCAGTGGGGTATTTAATACTATATATAATACAGGCAGTGGGGTATATAATACTATATATAATACAGGCAGGCAGTGGGGTATATAATACTATATATAATACAGGCAGTGGGGTATATAATACTATATATAATACAGACAGGCAGTGGTGTATATAATACAGACAGGCAGTGGTGTATATAATACTGTATAAAATACAGGCAGGCAGTGGTGTATATAATACTATATATAATACAGGCAGTGGGGTATATAATACTATATATAATAGAGGCAGTGGGGTATATAATACTATATATAATACAGGCAGGCAGTGGGGTATATAATACAGGCAGGCAGTGGTGTATATAATACTATATATAATAGAGGCAGTGGGGTATATAATACTATATATAATACAGGCAGTGGGGTATATAATACTATATATAATACAGGCAGTGGGGTATATAATACTATATATAATACAGGCAGTGGGGTATATAATACTATATATAATACAGGCAGTGGGGTATATAATACTATATATAATACAGGCAGTGGTGTATATAATACTATATATAATACAGGCAGTGGTGTATATAATACTATATATAATACAGGCAGTGGTGTATATAATACTGTATATAATACAGGCAGGCAGTGGTGTATATAATACTATATATAATACAGGCATGCAGTGGGGTATATAATACTATTTATAATATAGGCAGCGGTGTATATAATACTATATATAATACAGGCAGTGGGGTATATTATGCTATATATAATACAGGCAGGCAGTGGGGTATGTAATACTGTATTTAATACAGGCAGTGGGGTATATAATACTGTATATAATAGAGACAGGCAGTGGTGTATATAATACTATATATAATACAGGCAGGCAGTGGGGTATATAATACTATATATAATACAGGCAGTGGGGTATATAATACTATATATAATACAGGCAGTGGGCTATATAATACTATATATAATACAGACAGTGGGGTATATAATACTATATATAATACAGGCAGTGGGGTATATAATACTATATATAATACAGGCAGTGGGCTATATAATACTATATATAATACAGGCAGTGGTGTATATAATACTATATATAATACAGGCAGGCAGTGGTGTATATAATACTATATATAATACAGGCATGCAGTGGGGTATATAATACTATATATAATACAGGCAGTGGGGTATATAATACTATATATAATACAGGCAGTGGGCTATGTAATACTATATATATTACAGGCAGGCAGTGGGGTATATAATACTATATGTAATACAGGAAGGCAGGGGGGGTATATAATACTGTATATAATAAAGGCAGTGGGGTATATAATACTGTATATAATACAGGCAGTGGGGTATATAATACTGTATATAATACAGACAGGCAGTGGTGTATATAATACTGTATATAATACAGACAGGCAGTGGTGTATATAATACTATATATAATACAGGCAGTGGGGTATATAATACTGTATATAATACAGACAGGCAGTGGTGTATATAAAACTATATATAATACAGGCAGTGGGGTATATAATACTATATATAATACAGGCAGTGGTGTATATAATACTATATATAATACAGGCAGTGGGGTATATAATACTATATATATTACAGGCAGGCAGTGGGGTATATAATACTATATGTAATACAGGAAGGCAGTGGGGTATATAATACTATATATAATACAGGCAGTGGGGTATATAATAATACTATATATAATACAGGCAGTGGGGTATATAATACTATATATATTACAGACAGGCAGTGGTGTATATAATACTATCTATAATACAGGCAGTGGGGTATATAATACTATATACATTACAGACAGGCAGTGGTGTATATAATACTGTATATAATACAGACAGGCAGTGGGGTATATAATACTATATATAATACAGGCAGTGGGGTATATAATACTGTATATAATACAGACTGGCAGTGGTGTATATAAAACTATATATAATACAGGCAGTGGGGTATATAATACTATATATAATACAGGCAGTGGGGTATATAATACAGGCAGGCAGTGGTGTATATAATACTATATATAATACAGGCAGTGGGGTATATAATACTATATATAATACAGGCAGTGGGGTATATAATACTATATATAATACAGGCAGTGGGGTATATAATACTATATATAATACAGGCAGTGGGGTATATAATACTATATATAATACAGGCAGTGGGGTATATAATACTATATGTAATACAGGCAGTGGGGTATATAATACTATATATAATACAGGCAGTGGGGTATATAATACTATATGTAATACAGGCAGTGGGGTATTTAATACTATATATAATACAGGCAGTGGGGTATATAATACTATATATAATACAGGCAGGCAGTGGGGTATATAATACTATATATAATACAGGCAGTGGGGTATATACTATATATAATACAGGCAGTGGGGTATATAATACTATATATAATACAGGCAGTGGGGTATATAATACTATATATAATACAGGCAGTGGGGTATATAATACTATATATATTACAGACAGGCAGTGGTGTATATAATACTATATATAATACATGCAGTAGTATATCTATATACCCTCCTATATACCTGTGTCTCGGAGAGGCTGAGCTGTATATAGTACATACAGTGGTATATATATATACTCCTATATACCTGTGTCTCGGAGAGGCTGAGCTGTATATAGTACATACAGTGGTATATATATATACTCCTATATACCTGTGTCTCGGAGAGGCTGAGCTGTATATAGTACATGCAGTGGTATATATATATACTCCTATATACCTGTGTCTCGGAGAGGCTGAGCTGTATATAGTACATGCAGTGGTATATATATATATACTCTCCTATATACCTGTGTCTCGGAGAGGCTGAGCTGTATATAGTACATACAGTGGTATATATATATACTCCTATATTCCTGTGTCTCGGAGAGGCTGAGCTGTATATAGTACATGCAGTGGTATATATATATACTCCTATATACCTGTGTCTCGGAGAGGCTGAGCTGTATATAGTACATGCAGTAGTATATCTATATACTCTCCTATATACCTGTGTCTCGGAGAGGCTGAGCTGTATATAGTACATACAGTGGTATATATATATATACTCCTATATACCTGTGTCTCGGAGAGGCTGAGCTGTATATAGTACATGCAGTGGTATATCTATATACTCTCCTATATTCCTGTGTCTCGGAGAGGCTGAGCTGTATATAGTACATGCAGTAGTATATCTATATACTCCTATATACCTGTGTCTCGGAGAGGCTGAGTTGTCGGGCCAGCTCGGTCCGCTCCCGCCCCACCACGTACTGACATCTCTGGAACTCCATCTCCAGCCGGTAGAGCTGCTCGGCAGTGAATGAGGTCCGGGTCCGCTTGGGTCGGTCCAGGTCCAGTCCTTTGGGCAGGATGATCTCCCGGATGGAGCCCTTGGCATCTAGGGGAGCAAATCCAGAGGATGAGGAAGGTGACCCGCACAGGACCCCCTGCACCCCATTACACCACCTGTACAGGACCCCCTGCACCCCATTACACCACCAGTACAGGTCCCCTGCACCCCATTACACCACCTGTACAGAACCCCCTGCACCCCATTACACCACCAGTACAGGACCCCCTGCACCCCATTACACCACCTGTACAGGACCCCCTGCACCCCATTACACCACCTGTACAGGACCCCCTGCACCCCATTACACCACCTGTACAGGACCCCCTGCACCCCATTACACCACCTGTACAGAACCCCCTGCACCCCATTACACCACCAGTACAGGACCCCTGCACCCCATTACACCACCTGTACAGGACCCCCTGCACCCCATTACACCACCTGTATAGGACCCCCTGCAGCCCATTACACCACCTGTATAGGACCCCCTGCACCCCATTACACCACCTGTACAGGACCCCCTGCACCCCATTACACCACCTGTATAGGACCCCCTGCACCCCATTACACCACCTGTATAGGACCCCCTGCACCCCATTACACGACCTGTATAGGACCCCTGCACCCCATTACACCACCTGTACAGGACCCCCTGCACCCCATTACACCACCTGTATAGGACCCCCTGCAGCCCATTACACCACCTGTATAGGACCCCCTGCACCCCATTACACCACCTGTACAGGACCCCCTGCACCCCATTACACCACCTGTACAGGACCCCTGCAGCCCATTACACCACCTGTATAGGACCCCCTGCACCCCATTACACCACCAGTCTAACCAGGTGCAGGGAGCGCCCCTAAATCACAGTCCCCGGCCGCGCTGTGTGGGTGCTGCCCCCTCTCCTATACTATATAGTATAATAGCATGTATATACAGTATCCTATATCCTGCGGTGTATAATAACACTGAGGGGCCGCATCATTATTACTATTATTGCTGCTATTATTATATACTGTATAATATAACTATATATAATTATATACCGATTACTACACTTATACAGCAGCACATTATATACTAGGAATCCTGTGTAGTATGGCATTTATATTGTCTCTCCGCTCACAAGTAATAATAATAATAATAACCAGAAGTATATAATACATCATCTGCTATCTAATCGGAATACTGATAATAAATTATAATAAAATTATTATTATTATTATTATTTGTTTTATTTTATATTATTTATAATAATGATAATCAGCATCATCAATATATTATACATAATCTAGTATATAATAAGAATAATATTGATAACAATATTGATATCAGTATATAATACATCATCTAGTATGTTATAGGAAGATATAATAATAATGATAATAATAATAATAATAATAATATTCAGTATATATTACATCATCTAGTATGTTATAAGAAGATATAATAATATTCTGTATATATATATAAGAAGGATAATAATAATAATAATAATAATAATTATTATTATTATTATTATTATTATTATTATTATTATTATTATTATTATTATTATTATTCATCATCTAATAAGTGTCAGCCTTCCTCCCTGATCTATCACTGGGGTGTAAGGTCTTGTACCTTCTCATCATTTTAATATATATATATATATATATATATATATATATATATATATATATATATATATATATCCTGTGTAAACTGTGGCCTAATAAAGTGATAAACAGCAAAGAAAGTGGAAGAAGCAAAGACACTAATGTAGACCAGAGCGTTTATGTGGAGGTGAGTGATCGGCAGGTGTGATATACAGGAGTGATCGGCAGGTGTGATATACAGGAGGGATCGGCGGGTGTGATATACAGGAGGGATCGGCGGGTGTGATATACAGGAGGGATCGGCGGGTGTGATATACAGGAGGGATCGGCAGGTGTGATATACAGGAGGGATCGGCGGGTGTGATATACAGGAGGGATCGGCAGGTGTGATATACAGGAGGGATCGGCGGGTGTGATATACAGGAGGGATCGGCAGGTGTGATATACAGGAGGGATCGGCGGGTGTGATATACAGGAGGGATCGGCAGGTGTGATATACAGGAGGGATCGGCGGGTGTGATATACAGGAGGGATCGGCGGGTGTGATATACAGGAGGGATCGGCAGGTGTGATATACAGGAGTGATCGGCAGGTGTGATATACAGGAGTGATCGGCGGGTGTGATATACAGGAGTGATCGGCGGGTGTGATATACAGGAGGGATCGGCAGGTGTGATATACAGGAGGGATCGGCGGGTGTGATATACAGGAGGGATCGGCGGGTGTGTCGCTGTGGGGGATATAGGAGGCGCTGTGGGGGACGCTGTGGTGGATGTGGGGGGCGCTGTGGTGGATGTGGGGGGCGCTGTGGGGGATGTGGGGGGCGCTGTGGTGGATGTGGGGGGCGCTGTGGTGGATGTAGGGGGCGCTGTGGGGGATGTAGGAGGCGCTGTGGGGGATGTGGGGGGCGCTGTGGTGGATGTAGGGGGCGCTGTGGGGGGCGCTGTGGGGGATGTGGGGGGCGCTGTGGTGGATGTGGGGGGCGCTGTGGTGGATGTAGGGGGCGCTGTGGGGGATATAGGAGGCGCTGTGGGGGATGTGGGGGGCGCTGTGGTGGATGTAGGGGGCGCTGTGGGGGGCGCTGTGGGGGATGTGGGGGGTGCTGTGTGGGATGTAGGGGGCGCTGTGGGGGACGCTGTGGGGGATGTGGGGGCGCTGTGGGGGATGTGGGGGCGCTGTGGGGGATATAGGAGGCGCTGTGGTGGATGTAGGGGGCGCTGTGGGGGATGTGGGGGACGCTGTGGGGGATGTAGGGGGCGCTGTGGGGGGCGCTGTGGGGGATGTAGGGGGCGCTGTGGGGGGCGCTGTGGGGGATGTAGGGGGTGCTGTGGGGGATGTGGGGGGCGCTGTGGGGGATGTAGGGGGCGCTGTGGGGGATGTGGGGGGCGCTGTGGGGGATGTGGGGGGCGCTGTGGGGGATGTGGGGGGCGCTGTGGGGGATGTAGGGGGCGCTGTGGTGGATGTAGGGGGCGCTGTGGGGGATGTAGGGGGCGCTGTGGGGGATGTAGGGGGCGCTGTGGGGGATGTAGGGGGCGCTGTGGGGGATGTGGGGGGCGCTGTGGGGGATGTAGGGGGCGCTGTGGGGGATGTAGGGGGCGCTTTGGGGGATGTAGGGGGCGCTGTGGGGGATGTAGGGGGCGCTTTGGGGGGCGCTGTGGGGGATGTAGGGGGCGCTGTGGGGGGCGCTGTGGGGGATGTAGGGGGTGCTGTGGGGGATGTGGGGGGCGCTGTGGGGGATGTAGGGGGCGCTGTGGGGGATGTGGGGGGCGCTGTGGGGGATGTAGGGGGCGCTGTGGGGGATGTGGGGGGCGCTGTGGGGGATGTAGGGGGCGCTGTGGTGGATGTAGGGGGCGCTGTGGGGGATGTAGGGGGCGCTGTGGGGGATGTAGGGGGCGCTGTGGGGGATGTAGGGGGCGCTGTGGGGGATGTGGGGGGCGCTGTGGGGGATGTAGGGGGCGCTGTGGGGGATGTAGGGGGCGCTTTGGGGGATGTAGGGGGCGCTGTGGGGGATGTAGGGGGCGCTTTGGGGGGCGCTGTGGGGGATGTGGGGGGCGCTGTGGTGGATGTGGGGGGCGCTGTGGGGGATATAGGAGGCGCTGTGGGGGATGTGGGGGGCACTGTGGGGGATGTGGGGGATGTGGGGGGCGCTGTGGGGGATGTGGGGGGCGCTGTGGGGGGCGCTGTGGTGGATGTAGGGGGCGCTGTGGGGGGCGCTGTGGGGGATGTGGGGGGTGCTGTGTGGGATGTAGGGGGCGCTGTGGGGGGCGCTGTGGTGGATGTAGGGGGCGCTGTGGGGGGCGCTGTGGGGGATGTAGGGGGCGCTGTGGGGGGCGCTGTGTTGGATGTGGGTGCTCGGGTCTTGTTTGCTGCAGCAACCAAATCTCCAGGTGATTACATAGGAGATCACTATATAGAGGTGATTACATAGGAGATCACTATATAGAGGTGATTACATAGGACATCACTATATAGGGGTGAATGCTTTGGGGATTATGATATAGGGGTGAATACATAGGATATAACTATACAGGGGTGAATACATAGGGGATCACTATAACTGCACTGAAGTGAGTGTACAGAGGTTCCTCTATAGGGGTGAGTGTATAGAGGTTCCTCTATAGGGGTGAGTGTACAGAGGTTCCTCTATAGGGGTGAGTGTACAGAGGTTCCTCTATAGGGGTGAGTGTACAGAGGTTCCTCTATAGGGGTGAGTGTACAGAGGTTCCTCTATAGGGGTGAGTGTACAGAGGTTCCTCTATAGGGGTGAGTGTACAGAGGTTCCTCTATAGGGGTGAGTGTACAGAGGTTCCTCTATAGGGGTGAGCGTACAGAGGTTCCTCTATAGGGGTGAGTGTACAGAGGTTACTCCATAGGGGTGAGTGTACAGAGGTTACTCTATAGGGGTAAGTGTACAGAGGTTACTCTATAGGGGTGAGCGTACAGAGGTTACTCTATAGGGGAGAGCGTACAGAGGTTACTCTATAGGGGTGAGCGTACAGAGGTTCCTCTATAGGGGTGAGTGTACAGAGGTTACTCCATAGGGGTGAGTGTACAGAGGTTCCTCTATAGGGGTGAGTGTACAGAGGTTCCTCTATAGGGGTGAGTGTACAGAGGTTACTCCATAGGGGTGAGTGTACAGAGGTTACTCTATAGGGGTGAGCGTACAGAGGTTCCTCTATAGGGGTGAGCGTACAGAGGTTACTCCATAGGGGTTAGCGTACAGAGGTTACTCTATAGGGTTGAGTGTACAGAGGTTACTCTATAGGGTTGAGTGTACAGAGGTTCCTCTATAGGGGTAAGTGTACAGAGGTTCCTCTATAGTGGTGAGTGTACAGAGGTTACTCTATAGGGGTAAGTGTACAGAGGTTACTCTATAGGGGTTAGCGTACAGAGGTTACTCTATAGGGTTGAGTGTACAGAGGTTCCTCTATAGGGGTAAGTGTACAGAGGTTCCTCTATAGTGGTGAGTGTACAGAGGTTCCTCTATAGGGGTAAGTGTACAGAGGTTACTCTATAGGGGTGAGTGTACAGAGGTTACTCTATAGGGGTAAGTGTACAGAGGTTACTCTATAGGGGTGAGTGTACAGAGGTTACTCCATAGGGGTGAGTGTACAGAGGTTACTCCATAGGGGTGAGCGTACAGAGGTTACTCTATAGGGGTGAGTGTACAGAGGTTACTCTATAGGGGTGAGTGTACAGAGGTTACTCTATAGGGGTGAGTGTACAGAGGTTACTCCATAGGGGTGAGTGTACAGAAGTTCCTCTATAGGGGTGAGTGTACAGAGGTTCCTCTATAGTGGTGAGTGTACAGAGGTTACTCTATAGGGGTGAGTGTACAGAGGTTACTCTATAGGGGTGAGTGTACAGAGGTTACTCTATAGGGGTGAGTGTACAGAGGTTACTCCATAGGGGTGAGTGTACAGAGGTTACTCCATAGGGGTGAGCGTACAGAGGTTACTCTATAGGGGTGAGTGTACAGAGGTTACTCTATAGGGGTGAGTGTACAGAGGTTATAGGGTAGGTGTTCAGATGGAGGTCAGTGTAAGTAGGGCAGGTATATGGAGCGAGAGGTAGACGTTTAGAGGTGTATATACTGTATCAGATGTCAATATATAGGAAGTGGGATTATAAGGGAATTATACAAGGGGAGAGGGGTGTGAGTATGTAAGGACAGGGGTATATAAGGGGCATTAAGTCCATAGTGAGAGTTCTTGGAACAGACTACAGTATATAGGAGTGAGGTGTATATGGGGACACTGGACATTATATGTAATAGGAGTTGGGGCAGTAATGTGGTGTAGAGGGGCAGGTTGGTGGGGTCAGAAATGGATATAAATATATATGGAAGCATGTAGATCAATGTATATACACCCGGGTAGGCTCAGGGGGCTAAATGGTTACAGGTAAGTGCACAGAGTTGTGAATAGAGGGGTAAGTTACTAGGATATATATATATATATATATATATATATATATATATATATATAGAGGAATGTATAGAACATATAAACTGATATACAGCACATGTCAAGCATATAAAAGTGCATGTATACAGGTGTAGGTATATGAGGGGGCTCATACGGAGGAATGTATGAAGGTTATTGGAGTAATGTATATAAGGAAGGAGTATAGAAAGTTTTCTATAGGGTTTAGGATATGTAGGGACAAAGAGGTGAGGGTGTAGAGCTGTATATGATTGTGGGATTGGGTATATATGAAGTCTGTAGTGTTTCTAGGGTTAGTGATCTCATTTGATGTGATATTGTATAATCTCTATATGAGTTTGGGTGTATATGGGGTTCTCATGTTACCTCGCACCAGGATCCTCCTGCAGTAGTCCGGGTCTGTGCTCTTGCCCTTAGTACAGGGGTCGGAGGCTCCCGGGGCGGAGGGGTAGGTGCCCTGCGACTGTTGCTCCTTCAGATAAGGGCTGGGCATGCCTGGCTGGGGGTCCCTGGGGTCCTTGCCCTCCTTGTGCCCAGGCTTTGAGCCCCTGGTGTTCTCCTCCCTCAGGTCCATGCTGCGCACCTTCTCGAACATAGATGTCTGATCCGGCGCTGATCCGGCGCAGTGCTGCTGCCTCCTGATCAGGTCCAGCACTGTGCACACCAGCTGACTGCGCTACATGATGTGGAGGCTGCGCTGAGTGCAGGGAGTCTTCAGCCTCCACACTGAGGTCTCCTCATCAATGCACCAGAGTCTTCTGTAGATGGAGAAGATGTCAAGTGGCCCCAATCAATGAGAAGAGATGATGAGGGGCCCTAATTACTAAGGATGGTGCATGAGGGGCCCAAATCGCTGACAGGAGAGGATGGAGGGCCCCACTCACAGAGGATCGATGGGTTGATAAAGAAGAGACCCCCTTAACTAAAGGAAATATTAGGGGACCCCAATGGGTGAGGGAGGGGGTGAAGGTCCTGGTAACTAAGCAGAGTTCAGAGACCACAGTCCCCAGGGGTCCAATGACTGTGGGGAGATGATGGGGGGCCCCAGTGACTGATGAGAGGTGTCGAGGGGACGCTGCTCTTATCCTGCACTGGCCAGACGAGTCCTCATTGCCGAGTGTCAGCCCCTGTGCCCAGTATTTATCCCTGCCCTCCAGTCCTCTGATGACACCAAATTATACTCCTTTGTTGGAATGTGCAGCTTAGGAGCAGCAGCTCAATGAAGCCTTACGGAGATAGTCCTGGGGAGCGCGTCTTCCTCCTGTCCCTGCCCTCCACCTTTTACATGGGGAGATGGGGGGTATGAGCAGCTTCGCACATTACTGTCCATCCAGGAGGTGGCTGAGGTGCTGGGATGGGCGCACAATCCTCAGGGGAACAGCAGAAAGTTTCTCCAGGCAGGAGCCGCCTATTGTCCTAGTCCCAGGTCTCAGAGAGGCGCAGCCAGTAATCCAATAAACCATTGATTAGGCCACAATGGCTCAATTCAAATCAATGGCCTGGTGGAGAGAGGATGGAGATCTCCTTGTCACCTCGTACAGGACCCCTCCTCACAGACCTGCTCATTCAGCTCCTTTCTGAAGAACGGAGAATGGGCTGAGAGATGGAAATTATCTAATGGGGCCGGGTATTAACACTCAGGCCTGTCAGGGTGGGGGGCTGCCAATGGCTCCTGCCAGGGGGAAAGTAGACAAACTCCACCAGGCTGAATGAGGAGCTGAGATCTGGGCAGAGAGGCAAGGAAACCTAACAGAGTCAACTTGACTCCTACCAGGGGCCTGCCATTAACCCCTGGAAGGCCATGACACTCTCAGCCCACTCCCCCTCACCTGGAAGTTCTGCAGAGATCAAATTGGAAAAGATTTACTGCTACGTGATGTTTACCAAGGTCAAAACCCAGAGCAGAAGCTGCAGTGGAGTGAGGTATAGAGCATGGAAGAGAGCGAGGAGAAGAGAGCAGAATAAAGTGAGGACTAGATCCAGGACTAGGGCACGGAACAGAGAGCGGAAGAGTGCGAGGAAAACCGCAAGAGACAGAGCACAGGATATATGGAGGAGAAGAGCGAATATAAAGTGGGAAATAGAGTGCAGAATAGATAGCAAATATATAACGTGAGGAATAGAGTGCAGAATAGATAGCAAATATATAGTGTGAGGAATAGAGTGCAGAATAGATAGCAAATATATAGTGTGAGGAATAGAGTGCAGAATAGATAGCAAATATATAGTGTGAGGAATAGAGTGCGGAATAGATAGCAAATATATAACGTGAGGAACAGAGTGCAGAATAGATAGCAAATATATAGTGTGAGGAATAGAGTGCGGAATAGATAGCAAATATATAACGTGAGGAACAGAGTGCGGAATAGATAGCAAATATATAACGTGAGGAACGGAGTGCAGAATAGATAGCAAATATATAGTGTGAGGAATAGAGTGCAGAATAGATAGCAAATATATAGTGTGAGGAATAGAGTGCAGAATAGATAGCAAATATATAGTGTGAGGAATAGAGTGCGGAATAGATAGCAAATATATAACGTGAGGAACAGAGTGCAGAATAGATAGCAAATATATAGTGTGAGGAATAGAGTGCGGAATAGATAGCAAATATATAAGGTGAGGAATAGAGTGCGGAATAGATAGCAAATATACAGTATAATGTGAGGAATAGAGTGCAGAATAGATAGCAAATATATAACGTGAGGAACAGAGTGCAGAATAGATAGCAAATATATAATGTGAGGAACAGAGTGCGGAATAGATAGGAAATATATAACGTGAGGAACAGAGTGCGGAATAGATAGCAAATATATAATGTGAGGAATAGAGTGCAGAATAGATATCAAATATATAATGTGAGCAATAGAGTGCAGAATAGATAGCAAATATATAATGTGAGGAATAGAGAGCGGAATAGGTCTAGGAATAAGGAACGGAACAGAGAGCAGAACAGTGTGAGGGGAAAAAAAAGAGGCAGAGCACAGGATAGAACAAGGAGGAGAGCGAATATAAAGTGAGAAATAGAGTGAGAAATAAATAATATAAAAAAGAATAAAGGTGAGGAATAGAAAGGGAATATAACGTGAGGAATAGAGTGCGCAATAGAGTGAGGAAGAGATAACAAATATAACGTGAGGAATAGAGTGAGGAATAGATAGCGAATATAACGTTAGGAATAGATAGCAAATATAACGTGAGAAATAGAGAATCGAAAAAGGAGTGATAAATAGATAGCAAATATATAATGTGAGGAATAGAGTGCGGAATAGATAGCAAATATATAATGTGAGGAATAGAGTGCGGAATAGATAGCAAATATATAATGTGAGGAATAGAGTGCGGAATAGATAGCAAATATATAATGTGAGGAATAGAGTGCGGAATAGATAGCAAATATATAATGTGAGGAACAGAGTGCAGAATAGATAGCAAATATATAATGTGAGGAATAGAGTGCGGAATAGATAGCAAATATATAATGTGAGGAATAGAGCGCAGAATAGATAGCAAATATTTTATCTGAGGAATAGAGAATCTAAAAAGTAATAGAGCGCAGAATAGATAGCAAATATATTATGTGAGGAATAGAGCGCGGAATAGATAGCAAATATATTATGTGAGGAATAGAGCGCAGAATAGGGTGAGGAATGAGGAATAGAAAAGGGAATAGAGAGGAATAGATAGCGAATATAAAGTGCAGAATAGAGTTAATAGAGAATAGAAAAAGGAATAGAGAGGAATAGATAGCGGGTATAAAGTGAGAAATAGAGTGAGGAATGGATAGCAACTATATGAGGCGAGGAATAGAGAGTGGAAAAGAATGAGGAAGAGAGCCCGGAATAAAGAGAGGAACAGAGGAATAGATTGAGGAATAGATAGCAAATATAACGTGAGGAATAGAGCAGGTAAAAGAATAAGGAAGATAGCGAATATAACTTAAAGAATAGAGGGCGGAATGGAGTGAGAAATAGCAAATTTATAATGTGATGAATAGAGAGCAGAATAGATAGCAAATATATAACGTGAGGAATAGAGAGCGGAATAGACAGCAAATATATAACGTGAGGAATAGAGAGCAGAATAGACAGCAAATATATAACGTGAGGAATAGAGAGCAGAATAGACAGCAAATATATAACGTGAGGAATAGAGAGCAGAATAGACAGCAAATATATAACGTGAGGAATAGAGAGCAGAATAGACAGCAAATATATAACGTGAGGAATAGAGAGCAGAATAGACAGCAAATATAAAACATGAGGAATAGAGAACACAATTGACGGAGGAAGAGAGTGAATATAAAGTGTGGAATAGCATGAGGAATAAAGGAATAGAGTGCGGAATACAAAGCGAATATAAAGCAAGAAATAGATTGTGGAATAAAGTAAGGAACAGAGTGCAGGATATAGGATGAGGATATAGGATATAGGAAGGAATAGAATGAGACTAAGAATTAGAATGCGGAATAACCTGAGGAATAGGGGGAAGAATAGAAATTGTGGAATACAGCAGAACAAAGTGCGGAATACAAGGAGGAATAGAGGGAGGAATGAGGCAAGGAATAGAGTGCATGCTGAATAGAGTGGAATACAGAGAAAATAGAGCGATGGATAAGGGGTATAATAGAGTGGGAAATACAGCAGGAAATAGGGTAAGGAACAGATCACAGAAAATACGGCACAGAATACGGCACAGAAAAGAAAGCTGGAAAGAGCAACAGAGTGAGGAATAGAGAGCGAAATAGAGAGAAAGAGTGATGGATAGAGATTAATGGATAAAGTGAAATAGAGCACAGTATATAGAGAGTGTATAGAGTGAAGAAAATAGAAAAGAATAGAACAAGGAACCGAGCATGGGATAAAGTGCGCAATAGAGCAGGGAATAGAGCACGGATAGAGTGAGGAATAGAGTGCGCAATAGAGCAGGGAATAGAGCACGGATAGAGTGAGGAATAGAGTGCGCAATAGAGCCTGGGATCGAGTGAGGAATAGAGCAGGGAATAGAGCAGGGAATAGAGCACGGATAGAGTGAGGAATAGTGTGCGCAATAGAGCACAGATAGAGTGAGGAATAGAGTGCGCAATAGAGCAGGGAATAGAGCACGGATAGAGTGAGGAATAGAGTGCGCAATAGAGCCTGGGATCGAGTGAGGAATAGAGCAGGGAATAGAGCAGGGAATAGAGCACGGATAGAGTGAGGAATAGTGTGCGCAATAGAGCACAGGATAGAGTGAGGAATAGAGTGCGCAATAGAGCAGGGAATAGAGCACAGATAGAGTGAGGAATAGAGTGCACAGTAGAGCAGGGAATAGAGCACAGATAGAGTGAGGAATAGAGTGCGCAATAGAGCACAGGATAGAGTGAGGAATAGAGTGCACAGTAGAGCAGGGAATAGAGCATGGATAGAGTGAGGAATAGAGTGCGCAATAGAGCACAGGATAGAGTGAGGAATGGAGCCAGGAATAGAGCATGGGATAGAGTGAGGAATAGAACACAGGATAGAGTGAGGAATAGAGTGCGCAATAGAGCAGGGAATAGAGCATGGATAGAGTGAGGAATAGAGTGCGCAATAGAGCAGGGAATAGAGCATGGATAGAGTGAGGAATAGAGTGCGCAATAGAGCACAGGATAGAGTGAGGAATAGAGTGCGCAATAGAGCACAGGATAGAGTGAGGAATGGAGCCAGGAATAGAGCATGGGATAGAGTGAGGAATAGAACACAGGATAGGGTGAGGAATAGAACACAGGATAGGGTGAGGAATAGAGTGTGCAACAGAGCACGGATAGAATGAGGTGGAAATTTCAAAGAGAATAAGCAGCCAGTCTCCTCGAGCTGTTCTATTACCTATAAGGTACTATATATAGTGTGTGTGGCGGGGGTCATGGACACTTTCATATACAGAACATTACGCCCCCTTACCTTCACCATCAGACAGACTCACCCCAGGGAACACTTGTACTCACATGCACCTCTATAGCCAGACCCGCAGATAAAGGGCCAGGCAGCTGTAGGTGTTGACTTACAAGTAGGTGGTAGAGCATCAATAACACTATAGTATATGGTCTCAGCAGTTCTTTACTTTTATTTAACCGCTAGGTGGCAGCACAGCATATACTGACCAATGATCATAAAGTGGAATATTCTACACATTGATCCGCAGAGAAAGCACCTGTGTCATTCATACACCCCATAGTTCTGTCTGTCATTGCAGGTAACGGACACTGTCTATAGTAACCCACAAAAATTACTCACAAGCCCAAGTACAGACCGTAATTACCGCGGCACAGATTGTCCTATAGAAGTCAATGGGAGCTTCCTTCATTTTTACAGAAAAAACATTTGTACCATCCGCAGTACATACGGATCACCTGGATGTAACTATCACCTTCCTGTTATTTGCGGACCCACAAAAAATACAAAATACGGATGCAATATGGATGAATTGCTATTCAGAACAGGCAGCTGATCAATAAGATCTAATAGTTTATTATTGGTGAATCATCCAATCAGAAGTAACTTTCATATAGGATTGTGGGGACGTTCTTCTGACCACCAGGAACTGGACACTAACTATTTCTCTGACTACCAGGGACTGGACGCTGAATGTTCCTCTGACCCCCAGGACTGGACACTGAATGTTCCTCTGACCCCCAGGACTGGACGCTGAATGTTCCTCTGACCCCCAGGACTGGACACTGAATGTTCCTCTGACCACCAGGGACTGGACGCTGAATGTTCCTCTGACCCCCAGGACTGGACACTGAATGTTCCTCTGACCACCAGGACTGGACGCTGAATGTTCCTCTGACCACCAGGACTGGACACTGAATGTTCCTCTGACCACCAGGACTGGACGCTGAATGTTCCTCTGACCCCCAGGACTGGACGCTGAATGTTCCTCTGACCACCAGGGACTCGGCACTGAATGTTCCTCTGACCACCAGGGACTGGACACTGAATGTTCCTCTGACCCCCAGGACTGGACACTGAATGTTCCTCTGACCACCAGGGACTGGACGCTGAATGTTCCTCTGACCCCCAGGACTGGACACTGAATGTTCCTCTGACCCCCAGGACTGGACACTGAATGTTCCTCTGACCCCCAGGACTGGACACTGAATCTTTCTCTGACCCCCAGGGACTGGACACTGAATGTTCCTCTGACCACCAGGGACTGGACACTAACTATTTCTCTGACTACCAGGGACTGGACACTGAATGTTCCTCTGACCCCCAGGACTGGACGCTGAATGTTCCTCTGACCCCCAGGACTGGACACTGAATGTTCCTCTGACCCCCAGGACTGGACACTGAATTTTCCTCTGACCCCCAGGACTGGACACTGAATCTTCCTCTGACCCCCAGGGACTGGACACTGAATGTTCCTCTGTCCACCAGGGACTGGACACTAACTATTTCTCTGACTACAAGGGACTGGACACTGAATGTTCCTCTGACCACCAGGGACTGGACACTAACTATTTCTCTGACTACAAGGGACTGGACACTGAATATTTCTCTGACCACCAGGGACTCGGCACTGAATCTTCCTCTGACCCCCAGGACTGGACACTGAATGTTCCTCTGACCACCAGGGACTGGACACTGAATCTTTCTCTGACCACCAGGGACTGGACACTGAATGTTCCTCTGACCCCCAGGACTGGACACTGAATGTTCCTCTGACCACCAGGGACTGGACACTGAATGTTCCTCTGACCACCAGGGACTGGACACTGAATGTTCCTCTGACCACCAGGGACTGGACACTGAATCTTTCTCTGACCACCAGGGACTGGACACTGAATGTTCCTCTGACCCCCAGGACTGGACACTGAATATTCCTCTGACCACCAGGGACTGGACACTGAATGTTCCTCTGACCACCAGGGACTGGACACTGAATGTTCCTCTGACCCCCAGGGACTGGACACTGAATCTTTCTCTGACCACCAGGGACTGGACACTGAATGTTCCTCTGACCACCAGGGACTGGACACTGAATGTTCCTCTGACCACCAGGGACTGGACACTGAATCTTTCTCTGACCTCCAGGGACTCGGCACTGAATCTTCCTCTGACCCCCAGGACGGGACACTGAATGTTCCTCTGACCCCCAGGACTGGACACTGAATGTTCCTCTGACCCCCAGGACTGGACACTGAATGTTCCTCTGACCACCAGGGACTGGACACTGAATGTTCCTCTGACCCCCAGGACGGGACACTGAATGTTCCTATGACCCCCAGGACTGGACACTGAATGTTCCTCTGACCACCAGGGACTGGACACTGAATGTTCCTCTGACCACCAGGACTGGACACTGAGTGTTCCTCTGACCACCAGGGACTGGACGCTGAATGTTCCTCTGACCACCAGGGACTGGACGCTGAATGTTCCTCTGACCACCAGGGACTGGACGCTGAATGTTCCTCTGACCACCAGGGACTGGACGCTGAATGTTCCTCTGACCACCAGGGACTGGACGCTGAATGTTCCTCTGACCACCAGGGACTGGACACTGCCCACCAGCGGCTGTAAACAACTATATATATATAGACCAACAAAACACAACAATCACTGAACTCAGGGAGAACAGTGAAAAATTCCAATGGAGTACTCATTTACGAGTCTCCATTGATTGTCCCATACAAAATTTAAATATGCAAAAAAGGGGTCCGTGGAGCCTCAGTTACGGGTCTCAAAACACGGGAATAGCCAGATATCCCTCTCTCCAGAGAAGGAAGCCCCTCTGACCACCAGGGACTGGACGCTGAATGTTCCTCTGACCCCCAGGGACTGGACACTGCCCACCAGCGGCTGTAAACAACTATATATATATATATATATATATATATATATATATATATATATATATATATATATAGGAAAAAATGAAACTCTAATAAGTCCTCCAGCTCTGTGAACAATAATTCTTTATTTTGTCATGTAAGAAGCCGACGCATTTCGGGCTCAGCTATCCCTTATTCATGGCTCTGATAGGAAGTCATATTCACTGCATAATAAGCAAATTTCAGCTTAAGAGCAGAAGTGTGAGCAGATGTGAAGAAGCCGTCCCTGGGAGAGCACAATATATATATATATATATATATATATATATATCCGCTATATACTATATATATATATACGCTATATACTATATGCTATAATCCAGATAGACAGAAAAAGGAAAGCAGTGACGGCACACACTCTTGTAGACTGCCTTTAGTTTCAAGAGAATGTCAGGAACTGTCCAGAGCAGCAGCAAATCCCCATAGAAAACCTCTCCTGCTCTGGACAGTTCCTGACATGGACAGAGATGGCAGCCGAGAGCACTGTGTCAGACTGGAGAGAGTACACCACTTCCTGCAGGACATACAGCAGCTGATAAGTACTGGAAGACTGGGGATTTTTAAATAGAAGTAAATTAAAATGTATTTTCTTTAAATAAACCGGTGTCAGAAAGTTATATAGATTTGTAGAGTATAACAAAAGAATAGTGAGTGCAGCTCTGGAGGTGACTGGGGTATAAGACATGATGTAACAGCAGAATAGTGAGTGCAGCTCTGGAGGTGACTGGTGTATAAGACATGATGTAACAGCAGAATAGTGAGTGCAGCTCTGGAGGTAACTCGGTTATAAAACATGATGTAACAGCAGAATAGTGAGTGCAGCTCTTGAGGTGACTGGTGTATAAGACATGATGTAACAGCAGAATAGTGAGTGCAGCTCTGGAGGTGACTGGGTTATAAGACATGATGTAGCAGCAGAATAGTGAGTGCAGCTCTGGAGGTGACTGGTGTATAAGACATGATGTAGCAGCAGAATAGTGAGTGCCGCTCTGGAGGTGACTGGTGTATAAGACATGATGTAGCAGCAGAATAGTGAGTGCAGCTCTGGATGTGACTGGTGTATAAAACATGATGTAGCAGCAGAATAGTGAGTGCAGCTCTGGAGGTGACTGGGTTATAAAACATGATGTAACAGCAGAATAGTGAGTGCAGCTCTGGAGGTGACTGGGTTATAAAACATGATGTAACAGCAGAATAGTAAGTGCAGCTCTTGAGGTGACTGGTGTATAAGACATGATGTAACAGCAGAATAGTGAGTGCCGCTCTGGAGGTGACTGGTGTATAAGACATGATGTAGCAGCAGAATAGTGAGTGCAGCTCTTGAGGTGATTCGGGTATAAGACATGATGTAGCAGCAGAATAGTGAGTGCAGCTCTGGAGGTGACTGGGGTATAAGACATGATGTAACAGCAGAATAGTGAGTGCAGCTCTGGAGGTGACTGGTGTATAAGACATGATGTAACAGCAGAATAGTGAGTGCAGCTCTGGAGGTAACTCGGTTATAAAACATGATGTAACAGCAGAATAGTGAGTGCAGCTCTTGAGGTGACTGGTGTATAAGACATGATGTAACAGCAGAATAGTGAGTGCAGCTCTGGAGGTGACTGGGTTATAAGACATGATGTAGCAGCAGAATAGTGAGTGCAGCTCTGGAGGTGACTGGTGTATAAGACATGATGTAGCAGCAGAATAGTGAGTGCCGCTCTGGAGGTGACTGGTGTATAAGACATGATGTAGCAGCAGAATAGTGAGTGCAGCTCTGGATGTGACTGGTGTATAAAACATGATGTAGCAGCAGAATAGTGAGTGCAGCTCTGGAGGTGACTGGGTTATAAAACATGATGTAACAGCAGAATAGTGAGTGCAGCTCTGGAGGTGACTGGGTTATAAAACATGATGTAACAGCAGAATAGTGAGTGCAGCTCTTGAGGTGACTGGTGTATAAGACATGATGTAACAGCAGAATAGTGAGTGCCGCTCTGGAGGTGACTGGTGTATAAGACATGATGTAGCAGCAGAATAGTGAGTGCAGCTCTGGAGGTGATTCGGGTATAAGACATGATGTAGCAGCAGAATAGTGAGTGCAGCTCTGGAGGTGACTGGTGTATAAGACATGATGTAGCAGCAGAATAGTGAGTGCCGCTCTGGAGGTGACTGGTGTATAAAACATGATGTAGCAGCAGAATAGTGAGTGCAGCTCTGGAGGTGACTGGGTTATAAAACATGATGTAACAGCAGAATAGTGAGTGCAGCTCTGGAGGTGACTGGGTTATAAAACATGATGTAACAGCAGAATAGTAAGTGCAGCTCTTGAGGTGACTGGTGTATAAGACATGATGTAACAGCAGAATAGTGAGTGCCGCTCTGGAGGTGACTGGTGTATAAGACATGATGTAGCAGCAGAATAGTGAGTGCAGCTCTTGAGGTGATTCGGGTATAAGACATGATGTAGCAGCAGAATAGTGAGTGCAGCTATGGAGGTGACTGGGGTATAAGACATGATGTAACAGCAGAATAGTGAGTGCCGCTCTGGAGGTGACTGGTGTATAAGACATGATGTAAAAGCAGAATAGTGAGTGCAGCTCTGGAGGTAACTCGGTTATAAAACATGATGTAACAGCAGAATAGTGAGTGCAGCTCTTGAGGTGACTGGTGTATAAGACATGATGTAACAGCAGAATAGTGAGTGCAGCTCTGGAGGTGACTGGGTTATAAGACATGATGTAGCAGCAGAATAGTGAGTGCAGCTCTGGAGGTGACTGGTGTATAAGACATGATGTAGCAGCAGAATAGTGAGTGCCGCTCTGGAGGTGACTGGTGTATAAGACATGATGTAGCAGCAGAATAGTGAGTGCAGCTCTGGATGTGACTGGTGTATAAAACATGATGTAGCAGCAGAATAGTGAGTGCAGCTCTGGAGGTGACTGGGTTATAAAACATGATGTAACAGCAGAATAGTGAGTGCAGCTCTGGAGGTGACTGGGTTATAAAACATGATGTAACAGCAGAATAGTGAGTGCAGCTCTTGAGGTGACTGGTGTATAAGACATGATGTAACAGCAGAATAGTGAGTGCCGCTCTGGAGGTGACTGGTGTATAAGACATGATGTAGCAGCAGAATAGTGAGTGCAGCTCTGGAGGTGATTCGGGTATAAGACATGATGTAGCAGCAGAATAGTGAGTGCAGCTCTGGAGGTGACTGGTGTATAAGACATGATTTAACAGCAGAATAGTGAGTGCCGCTCTGGAGGTGACTGGTGTATAAGACATGATGTAACAGCAGAATAGTGAGTGCAGCTCTGGAGGTGACTGGTGTATAAGACATGATGTAACAGCAGAATAGTGAGTGCAGCTCTGGAGGTGACTGGTGTATAAGACATGATGTAGCAGCAGAATAGTGAGTGCAGCTCTGGAGGTGACTGGTGTATAAGACATGAAGTAACAGCAGAATAGTGAGTGCAGCTCTGGAGGTGACTGGTGTATAAGACATGATGTAACAGCAGAATAGTGAGTGCAGCTCTGGAGGTGACTGGTGTATAAGACATGATGTAGCAGCAGAATAGTGAGTGCAGCTCTGGAGGTGACTCGGTTATAAAACATGATGTAACAGCAGAATAGTGAGTGCAGCTCTGGAGGTGACTGGGTATAAGACATGATGTAGCAGCAGAATAGTGAGTGCAGCTCTGGAGGTGACTGGTGTATAAGACATGATGTAACAGCAGAATAGTGAGTGCAGCTCTGGAGGTGACTGGGGTATAAGACATGATGTAACAGCAGAATAGTGAGTGCCGCTCTGGGGGTTACTGGGTATAAGACATGATGTAACAGCAGAATAGTGAGTGCCGCTCTGGAGGTGACTGACGTGAGGTCACCGCAGCCCCTCACAGATGTTGCAGACCCCAGTAATCTTGGGGTGAGAGCTGTCGGGGCTGTAACGACTGGCGCCATAGTAACCTGCGCCTCCAGGTGACACATACCGGGGCGGCAGCCAAGTGTTCAGCAGATTAGGATCCGGTTACTGGTGACAATAGACAATTACACGGAAACATTTCATACAGAGCGGTCACATGACTCTTCTGCTACATTGTTTCTGTAAGTGTCGCAGCGACACCTGGGTCACATGGTTACATAGTTACTGATAACATATTGATTGGTGATCAATCAGGTATCACTTCTCTTCTCTATCAGTGGGGAGAAGGGCTTCAGCACACACAGGGTTAAGTGCTCCACCGCTGGGTGGGTACAGTCACTTTATAGTAAGATCCAATGACTCCCCCTAGTGCTGGGACTGGGTAATGCAGCCAGAGGCGTGGAATAGCAGAGCTGAGCAGCACTACATCCATGGGGGGAGAACACTACAACAGGGGGGAGAGCACTACAACAGGGGGAGAACACTACAACGGGGGGGAGAACACTACAACAGGGGGGAGAGCACTACAACGGGGGGGAGAACACTACAACGGGGGGAGAGCACTACAACAGGGGGGAGAGCACTACAACAGGGGGGAGAACACTACAACAGGGGGAGAGCACTACAACAGGGGGGAGAACACTACAACAGGAGGGAGAGCACTACAACGGGGGGAGACCACTACAACAGGGGGGAGAACACTACAACGGGGGGAGAGAACACTACAACAGGGGGGAGAGCACTACAACAGGGGGGGAGAGCACTACAACAGGGGGAGAACACTACAACAGGAGGGAGAACACTACAACAGGGGGGAGAGCACTACAACAGGGGGGAGAACACTACAACGGGGGGAGAGAACACTACAACAGGGGGGAGAGCACTACAACAGGGGGAGAACACTACAACAGGGGGGAGAACACTACAACAGGGGGGAGAGCACTACAACAGGGGGGAGAACACTACAACGGGGGGGAGAACACTACAACAGGGGGGAGAGCACTACTACAGGGGGGAGAGCACTACAACAGGGGGGAGAACACTACAACAGGAGGGAGAACACTACAACAGGGGGGAGAGCACTACAACAGGGGGGAGAACACTACAACGGGGGGAGAGAACACTACAACAGGGGGGAGAGCACTACAACAGGGGGAGAACACTACAACAGGGGGGAGAACACTACAACAGGGGGGAGAGCACTACAACAGGGGGGAGAACACTACAACGGGGGGGAGAACACTACAACGGGGGGGAGAACACTACAACAGGGGGGAGAGCACTACAACAGGGGGGAGAGCACTACAACAGGGGGAGAACACTACAACGGGGGGGAGAACACTACAACGGGGGGGAGAACACTACAACAGGGGGGAGAACACTACAACAGGGGGGAGAACACTACAACGGGGGGAGAGAACACTACAACAGGAGGGAGAACACTACAACAGGGGGGAGAACACTACAACAGGGGGGAGAGCACTACAACAGGGGGGGAGAACACTACAACGGGGGGAGAGCACTACAACAGGGGGGAGAGCACTACAACAGGAGGGAGAACACTACAACAGGGGGGAGAACACTACAACAGGGGGGAGAGCACTACAACAGGGGGAGAGAACACTACAACAGGGGGAGAGAACACTACAACGGGGGGGGGGAGCACTACAACAGGGGGAGAGAACACTACAACAGGGGGGAGAACACTACAACAGGGGGGAGAACACTACAACAGGGGGGAGAACACTACAACAGGGGGAGAGCACTACAACAGGGGGGAGAACACTACAACAGGAGGGAGAACACTACAACAGGGGGGAGAGCACTACAACAGGGGGGAGAACACTACAACAGGGGGGAGAACACTACAACAGGGGGGGAGCACTACAACAGGGGGGAGAGCACTACAACAGGGGGAAGAGCACTACAACAGGGGGAGAGCACTACAACAGGGGAAGAGCACTACAACAGGGGGAGAGCACTACAACAGGGGGGAGAACACTACAACAGGGGGGAGAACACTACAACAGGGGGGAGAACACTACAACGGGGGGGAGAACACTACAACGGGGGGGGAGAACACTACAACAGGGGGCAGAACACTACAACGGGGGGAGAACACTACAACAGGGGGGAGAACACTACAACAGGGGGAGAGCACTACAACAGGGGGGAGAACACTACAACGGGGGGAGAGAACACTACAACGGGGGGGAGAGCACTACAACAGGGGGAAGAACCCTACAACAGGGGGGAGAACACTACAACAGGGGGGAGAACACTACAACAGGGGGGAGAACACTACAACAGGGGGGAGAACACTACAACAGGGGGGAGAGCACTACAACAGGGGGGAGAACCCTACAACAGGGGGGAGAACACTACAACAGGGGGGAGAACACTACAATGGGGGGGGGGGGGAGAGCACTACAACAGGGGGAGAACACTACAACGGGGGGAGAACACTACAACAGGGGGGAGAGCACTACAACAGGGGGGAGAACCCTACAATGGGGGGGGGAGAGCACTACAACAGGGGGAGAACACTACAACGGGGGGAGAACACTACAACAGGGGGGAGAGCACTACAACAGGGGGAGAACACTACAACAGGGGGAGAACACTACAACAGGGGGGAGAACACTACAACAGGGGGGAGAGCACTACAACAGGGGGGAGAACACTACAACAGGAGGGAGAACACTACAACAGGGGGGAGAACACTACAACAGGGGGAGAACACTACAACAGGAGGGAGAACACTACAACAGGGGGGAGAGCACTACAACAGGGGGGAGAGCACTACAACAGGGGGGAGAGCACTACAACAGGAGGGAGAACACTACAACAGGGGGAGAACACTACAACAGGGGGGAGAACACTACAACAGGGGGGAGAGCACTACAACAGGGGGGAGAGCACTACAACAGGAGGGAGAACACTACAACAGGGGGAGAACACTACAACAGGGGGGAGAGCACTACAACAGGGGGGGGGGAGAGCACTACAACAGGGGGGGGAGAGCACTACAACAGGGGGAGAACACTACAACAGGGGGGAGAACACTACAACGGGGGGGAGAGCACTACAATGGGGGGGGAGCACTACAACAGGGGGAGAGCACTACAACAGGGGGAGAGCACTACAACAGGGGGGAGAACACTACAACAGGGGGGAGAGCACTACAACAGGGGGGAGAACACTACAACAGGGGGAGAACACTACAACAGGGGGGAGAACACTTCTACAGGGGGGAGAGCACTACAACAGGGGGGAGAGCACTACAACAGGGGGGAGAACACTACAACAGGGGGGAGAACACTACAACAGGGGGAGAACACTACAACAGGGGGGAGAACACTACAATAGGGGGAGAGCACTACAACAGGGGGGAGAACACTACAACAGGGGGGAGAACACTACAACGGGGGGAGAACACTACAACGGGGGGGAGAACACTACAACGGGGGGGAGAACACTACAACAGGGGGGGGAACACTACAACTGGGGGGAGAACACTACAACAGGGGAGAGAGCACTACAACGGGGGGGGGAGAGCACTACAACAGGGGGGAGAACACTACAACAGGGGGGAGAACACTACAACGGGGGGGAGAACACTACAACAGGGGGGAGAACACTACAACAGGGGGGAGAACACTACAACAGGGGGGAGAACACTACAACTGGGGGGAGAACACAACAACAGGGGAGAGAGCACTACAACAGGGGGGAGAACACTACAACAGGGGGGAGAACACTACAACGGGGGGGAGAACACTACAACAGGGGGGAGAACACTACAACAGGGGGGGAGAACACTACAACAGGGGGGAGAACACTACAACGGGGGGGAGAACACTACAACGGGGGGGAGAACACTACAACGGGGGGGAGAACACTACAACGGGGGGGAGAGCACTACAACGGGGGGAGAGCACTACAACAGGGGGAGAACACTACAACGGGGGGGAGAGCACTACAACGGGGGGAGAACACTACAACGGGGGGGAGAGCACTACAACAGGGGGGAGAACACTACAACGGGGGGAGAACACTACAACGGGGGGGAGAGCACTATAACGGGGGGAGAGCACTACAACAGGGGGGAGAGCACTACAACAGGGGGGAGAACACTACAACAGGACGGAGAACACTACAACAGGGGGAGAACACTACAACAGGGGGGAGAGCACTACAACAGGGGGGAGAACACTACAACAGGGGGGAGAACACTACAACGGGGGGGAGAACCCTACAACAGGGGGGAGAACACTACAACGGGGGGGAGAACCCTACAACAGGGGGAGAACACTACTACAGGGGGGAGAGCACTACAACAGGGGGGAGAACACTACAACAGGGGGGAGAGCACTACAACAGGGGGGAGAGCACTACAACGGGGGGGGAGAACACTACAACGGGGGGGGAGAACACTACAACAGGGGGGAGAGCACTACAACAGGGGGAGAACACTACAACAGGGGGGAGAACACTACAACGGGGGGGAGAGCACTACAACGGGGGGAGAACACTACAACGGGGGGGAGAGCACTACAACAGGGGGGAGAACACTACAACGGGGGGAGAACACTACAACGGGGGGGAGAGCACTACAACAGGGGGGAGAACACTACAACGGGGGGAGAACACTACAACGGGGGGGAGAGCACTACAACAGGGGGGAGAACACTACAACGGGGGGAGAACACTACAACGGGGGGGAGAGCACTATAACGGGGGGAGAGCACTACAACAGGGGGGAGAGCACTACAACAGGGGGAGAACACTACTACAGGGGGGAGAGCACTACAACAGGGGGGAGAACACTACAACAGGGGGGAGAGCACTACAACAGGGGGGAGAGCACTACAACGGGGGGGGAGAACACTACAACGGGGGGGGAGAACACTACAACAGGGGGGAGAGCACTACAACAGGGGGGGAGAACACTACAACGGGGGGGGAGAACACTACAACAGGGGGGAGAGCACTACAACAGGGGGGAGAGCACTACAACGGGGGGGGGGGAGAGCACTACAACAGGGGGGAGAACACTACAACAGGGGGGAGAGCACTACAACAGGGGGGAGAGCACTACAACAGGAGGGAGAGCACTACAACAGGGGGAGAACACTACAACAGGGGGGAGAACACTACAACAGGGGAGAGAACACTACAACAGGGGGAGAGCACTACAACAGGAGGAGAGCACTACAACGGGGGGGAGAACACTACAACAGGGGGGAGAGCACTACAACAGGGGGGAGAGCACTACAACAGGGGGAGAGCACTACAACAGGGGGGAGAGCACTACAAGACAATGGCCTTAAAGGGGAAGGAAGTGTCTCCATGACCCTGAGAGGTGCTTAGCCTGGATCACCATTAAAGTCTTTACACCACATCTTCTCCGCTGCGTCTCCGCTCTTAGGCTGTGTTCACACGTCGGGAATCTCTGTGTCTGGATCCAAACCATAAGTGGGATCCCCCCCCCCCCCCCCCCCCCCCCAGTGAATAAGCCTTCGGCCAGAGGGGGCGCTCTTATCTGCTGATGGGAAGTTACACAGGCTGTATAGAGCAGATATGGGAGTTGGTCAGGTCCCCCTCCACTTCCCTTCCAGCTGTTGTGACACTACAACCCCCAGCATGCCCTGTTAGCTGGTTCTCCATGAGTCCAGGTCCTCCAGTTCTGGTTGGGCCGTTGCCTAATGGCTGCCATTTCTGCACTCTGACCATAGGGTGATGACTCCTGTGAGATGCCGTACAGGCGGTCACCCAGCTTTCCTGGGTACAGACAGTTGACACCAGGATTTCTACAGAGTGTCTATAAAGGTAAAGTAAGTGAACCCTGATCAGCAGTCCAGCATGGAAAGGGTGGATTGTGCTGGACAGGGTGGGGGGCTCCGGACCTCCCTGAAGACTTTCAGCCCCTTCCAAGCATTTTGTACCAAATTAGAGCTAATTAATGGCTGGTGGGATCCCGAGCGCTGGGGCTGCACAGCCGGACCCCTGGGGGCTCCCATTCACCACCAGACCTCAGGGAGGATGAGCTCAGCAGTCACCACAGAATAGACCCTTCCCCCCAAAAACAAAGGCCATGTCCGTGATGTTTACCCATAGAGGGGGTCCTGGGCCACAGCCCCCGGCTTATTATTAGATTATTACCTCTCGCCCCCTCCCCAGGGTCAGGAAGCTGCAGTAAGGTCAGGTTAGTGGAGCCCACCCCTCATCCTTATCCCATTTAGACCTCATTGTCTGGTCCTTCCTTCCCTCTATATATACCAATTACCTTTATACACTGATTACAGTACAGGGGTCTGGTTCACACTTGTCTTCCATAACATTGTAGATCCAGCAACTATAACTCCCATCATGCTCTGACAGCTTATCACCTATCCATAGTGGTATGATCATAGGAACCCTCACTGATCACTAGAATGAAGGGGCAGTTGAGAAAGTGCATTACTATTCTATTCAAGTCTACTGGAGATAGGTGAACCTATAACTCATACACCGCTCATACAGTGCCTATAACTCATACACCGCTCATACCTCATACACCGCTCATACAGTGCCTATAACTCATACACCGCTCATACCTCATACAGCGCTCATACCTCATACACCGCTCATTCAGTGCCTATAACTCATACACTGCTCATACCTCATACAGCGCTCATACCTCATACACCGCTCATTCAGTGCCTATAACTCATACACCGCTCATACCCCATACAGCGCTTATACAATGCCTATAACTCATACACCACTCATACCTCATACAGCGCTCATACCTCATACACTGCTCATACAGTGTCTTTAACTCATACACCGCTCATACCTCATACAGTGCCTATAAGTAATGCAGCTCTCATACCTCATACACCGCTCATACCTCATACACTGCTCATACCTCATACACCGCTCATACCTCATACACTGCTCATACAGTGCCTATAACTCATACACCACTCATACCCCATACAGCGCTTATACAGTGCCTATAACTCATACAACGCTTATACAATGCCTATAACTCATACACCACTCATACCCCATACACCGCTCATACCTCATACACTGCTCATACAGTGCCTATAACTCATACACCGCTCATACCTCATACAGCGCTCATACAGTGCCTATAAGTAATGCAGCGCTCATACCTCATACAGTGATCATCGCTCATACAGCGCTCATACCTCATACAGCGCTCATACCTCATACACCGCTCATACCTCATACACCGCTCATACAGTGCCTATAATTAATGCAGCGCTCATACCTCATACAGTGATCATACCTCATACAGAGCTCATAGCTCATACAGCGCTCATAGCTCATACAGCGCTCATAGCTCATACAGCGCTCATACCTCATACACCGCACATACCTCATACACCGCTCATACAGTGCCTATAATTCATACACCACTCCTACCTCATACACCGCTCATACAGTGCCTATAACTCATACACCACTCATACCTCATACAGTGCACATACAGTGCCTATAAGTAATGCAGCGCTCATACCTCATACAGAGATCATCGCTCATACAGCGCTCATACCTCATAGACCACTCATACCTCATACAGCGCTTATACAATGCCTATAACTCATACACCACTCATACCTCATACAGCGCTCATACCTCATACACCGCTCATACAGTGCCTATAAGTAATGCAGCGCTCATACCTCATACAGAGATCATAGCTCATACAGCGCTCATACCTCATACTCCGCTCATACCTCATACACCACTCATACAGTGCCTATAAGTAATGCAGCGCTCATACCTCATACAGTGCTCATACCTCATACAGAGCTCATACCTCTTACAGAGCTCATATCTCTTACAGCGCTCATACCTCTTACAGCGCTCATACCTCATACACCGCTCATAACTCATACAGAGCTCATACCTCATACAGCGCTCATACCTCATACACCGCTCATACCTCATACACCACTCATACAGTGCTTATAACTCATACACCGCTCATACCCCATACAGCGCTCATACCTCATACTCCGCTCATACCTCATACACCGCTCATAACTCACACAGAGCTCATACCTCATACAGCGCTCATACCTCATACAGCGCTCATACCTCATACACCGCTCATACAGTGCTTATAACTCATACACCGCTCATACCCCATACAGCGCTCATACAGTGCTTATAACTCATACACCGCTCATACCTCATACAGCGCTCATACCTCATACACCACTCATACAGTGCCTATAACTCATACACCACTCATACCTCATACAGTGCCTTTAAGTCATGCAGCGCTCATACCTCATACAACGCTCATACTTCATACAGTGCCCATACCTCACACAGCGCTCATAGCTCATACAGCGCTCATAGCTCACACAGCGCTCATAGCTCATACAGCGCTCATAACTCATACAACACTCATAACTCATACAGTGCTCATAGCTCATAGAGTGCACATAACTCATACAGAGCTCACTCAGCGCTCATAACTCTTACAGTCCTCATAGAGCTCATAATTCAACATGGTGCTCATAACTCATACGACACTCATAACTCATACAGCACTTATAGCTCATACAGCGCTCATAACTCATACAGCGCTCATAGCTCATGCAGCACTTAGTTCATACAGCGCTCATAGATCATAAAGCACACTCAGAGATCATACAGCGCTCAGTTCATACAGCGATCATACCGCACTCATATCGCTTACAGCTCATACAGCACACATAGCTCATACAGCGCCCATAACTCATACAGCGCTCATATATCATACAGCGCTCATAGCTCATACAGCGCTTAGAGCTCATACACCACTCATACCTCATACAGTGCTCATAGCTCATACAGTGCTCATAGCTCATACAGTGCTCATAGCTCATACAACGCCTATAGATCATACAGCGCTCATTGTTCTTACAGTGCTTATAAATTATACAGTGCTCATGTGGACAGCTCAGCCAAAGGTGGTAATGTCGTGACGCCAGTGCTACTCCAGCTCACAGGTGTGGTGGTAGTACCTGTTTTGTATAGAGGCTGGCTGTACTCCCCCAAATGGTCGCTGACCTGCTGGGCTGTGATGGGTCCTTTTGGCTCTTGTGACAGTAGTCCTGAGTGGCAATTGACCCACCCGGACTATCGGTACTGCCACCCACAGAAAGGGGAAAAATGACCCAAGGTGTGTGGTGAATGTGTATAGGTGCTGGTGCCGAGGAAAAGATGAGTCCCAATGGTAAAAATAAAACAGCTTTATTACTGTACAGTCTGAATATTGCAGAACACTTTGGCAGCAGATAGATAATCTTTGTACACGTAATAGTGCTCATATTGATCTGTGCTGCAGAGATACTTGAAAGAGTGGAATACAATAGAGGTAGTTGTAGCGGTGCTTGTAGAGTTTAGAGTAGAGTGGAGCTCCGTAGAGGAGTTTGTCAAGGGAGTCCCAACCCAGTGTAGTACTTGTGCTCTGCTGAAACTTTAGAGAAGTACTTAAGACTTGAGAGTAAGAAGCTTACTTGTATCCGTGTTTAGACTAATGTCTGACCACCTTCTGCCCTACAGTGTAGAGCTTCCCGTCCTAATAGGGAGATACATGGTTACCTGGGTGAAGCTAAGTTTCCCGGTGTCCCCTACACTGCGAGATAGGATACGTAGACCCTCTGGTATCTTTGTTCTATCCAGGCAAGTTTCTCTGTAAATCAAAATACTGCCCTGCACTTTGTAGAGTGGTTCTTGGGGTGGGCTGGGTTTATATCTGACTTTCTCCCTCTTGTAGTGCCTAGCACTGCATAGTGGATATAAGGTAGATACTGGAGAAACTGAGTGTCTCACTACCTCACTAACACAATGTCTGAACTAGACTGATCCTGGACAAGAGTGAGAAAAGAGAGGTCAGAAAACAAGAGTATCTCCATTGGGCAATAAAAGTACACAATACATAAGAACCATTAACCCTTTGCTTACTTTAGCTCTGCACTACATAACAGCCTACATAATAGACACTGGCATCTAGTGGTGAAACTACAGAATGCTACCCTTATCACCACTTAACCTAGGGAAAAAAAATTTTGTGACAGGTGTGACATAAGAGACACCCATGGTGGGACACCGCACTCATAGCTCATACATTGCTGATAGCTAATACAGCGCCCATAGCTCATACATCGCTCATAGCTCATACAGCAATCAGCTCATACAGCGCTCATACAGCACTCATAACTCATATATCGCTTACAGCTCATACAGCGCACATAGCTCGTACACAGGGCTGTATTAACAGCCGCTGCTGCCCTAGACACTAAACCTGAAGACGCCCCATCTTCATTCATCAATTAGCAAAAGGATTGGTAGATTGGTGGGTAATAGTTCCAGGCATCTTATTTAACACCGCCACTACAGACCTGACCGATACCGCCATACTGTGACTGGATAACACTGCCATACCAGACCTGACCAATACCACCATACTGTGACTGGATAACACTGCCATGCCAGACCTGACCAATACCAACACACTGTGACTGGATAACACCGCCATACCAGACCTGACCAATACTGCCATACTGTGACTGGAGAACACCGCCACACCAGACCTGACCAATACCACCATACTGTGACTGGATAACACCGCCATACCAGACCTGACCAATACTGCCATACTGTGACTGGATAACACCGCCACACCAGACCTGACCAATACCACCATACTGTGACTGGATAACACCGCCACACCAGACCTGACCAATACCACCATACTGTGACTGGATAACTCTGCCATACCAGACCTGACCAATACCACCATACTGTGACTGGATAACACCGCCACACCAGACCTGACCAATACCACCATACTGTGACTGGATAACACCGCCACACCAGACCTGACCAATACCACCATACTGTGACTGGATAACACCGCCACACCAGACCTGACAAATACTACCATACCCCTCCCCCCTTCCCCATCGAAAAGACACCAGATTTACTGGCAAGTCTGAACTGGAGGTGGAAGACTAGAAAAATAAAAAAAGTTGTTTTCTTCCCCCTGCTCCCTGGTGCTGCCCCCCTGCAAGGTGCTGCCCTAAGCACCGGACCACGTGGTTATCTGGGTTTAGCTAGGTGTCCGAAATTTCCTAGTTACCTGTGCTGCGCAGTAGGATACGTAGACCTTTTCTTTACAGAGGCTTTGTCCTAATGGGATCAGCTCCTATTGCTTCAGGAGTCTGTCCTGCACTTTGTAGACACGTTTCTGGCATGGGCTAGGGTGTTCCTTATTGGCTGCTCCTCCCTACTGTTGCTTAGCACTGCATAGTGTAAGTAGTAGTTGCTTCAGAATAAATCTGTCTCTAGCTGCATCTGTTCACACTTGAAGCTAGTCTGAACGGAACTTTGGTGTCCCTGACAGTGTCCCTGACAGGGGCCCTGGCAAAAGCCGAGCCCTGGCTTAACCTCAGCAGGGACTGTCTTGTTTGTGTCCTCTTTCTTTGAAACCAAGACTAAACTGCATTTCCTCTACCAGTAACTCCTCCTACGGGGGACTTTGTGTACCTGCCTGTGAGTGGTGGAGATGAGTGTTTGCAAGAGAAAGGCTAGAGAGGACAAAAAGAAATAGCACCTTCTAGTGGTCAGCACATAACACATGGTACAAAATACTTAACCCATTACCTCCTTCAGCTATGCAATAGTAATACATACGCATACATAAGAAATACTGACACCTAATGGGGAAACTGAACAACTCATACACCACTTGTTGGACAGGTGCAAAGAAGAAAAACACCAGCGGTGGGACACCACACATCTCCCTTGGTCGTACCCCCCTCATCCCCTTCCACCTTTGTAGGCTTCCTGTATGAAAAAGCGCGAGCACACGAGTGATGACACTTACAATAGTAATTGGCAAAGCGGAGAGGCAGTGGCTGGCTCCTGCTCTGCCAGTGTTAGTCCTGCATTCAACTGTGAGCGCTCGTTTGCAGCACCCAGCACCCAGTCAGCGGTGACGCAGGGGGCCCTTTAATGTGACCTGTCGGCCCGGAGCAAATGAACCATCTGCCCTTTAGTTAAAGCAGCCCTGTTGCCTCCCCATATAGTAGTTAGGCCCCTCTACGCCCTCCCCCTCTGTGCCGCTCCCATATAGCTGGCCCCCATGTGCATCCCCTATATAGTAGATGCCCCCCTCTGTGGAGGCATGGTGGAGACCCAATGGCTCCTTGCTCTGTCAATCAGACCGCCACATTTAACTGTATGAAGCCTGGAAACGCTGATCACATTATGAAGCCTGGTAATGCTGATCACATGATGAAGGCCGGTAATGCTGATCACATGATGAGGCCTGGTAATGCTGATCACA
This sequence comes from Dendropsophus ebraccatus, assembly GCF_027789765.1. Lineage (NCBI taxonomy): Eukaryota > Metazoa > Chordata > Amphibia > Anura > Hylidae > Dendropsophus > Dendropsophus ebraccatus. The sequence continues at coordinate 5,939,141 of NC_091461.1, read as the reverse complement.
TGATGAGGCCTGGTAATACTGATCACATGATGAAGGCCGGTAATGCTGATCACATGATGAAGCCTGGTAATGCTAATGACCGACAGATGATGTCGGTGGTAATAGAGGTCTGGCGTATTAGAAATCATCACCCAGCCCCTTTGTTTCTGTAGAGATAAGCTGCAGCCAAAGCTCTATCACTGTGGATTACCCCTTCCCTCCCATTAACACTTGGGGGGGGGGGGGGGTGCGCGTATACAGCTCTGCAGACGCATTACTGACCACTAGATGACTAGACTACACTTAGGAGGAAAGGGCAACGAGTCAGCTCTATAAGGCAGGTATCTAGGTCAGGGGGGCACATACTTTTTCCATATAATGAAGATGATATTGCCTTTGTGCCATATTGTGCCATTGTGCCATAGGGGTACACCATGTGAGAAATGAGCTATAGTATAATACTCTTATATTGTTCTCATGTGTGGGACTTGTCCGCCCTCTAGTGGTGGATAGTGGCATGACATAGCTGTATCCTACAAGGAATTGTCCAGATATACAGTAATCAACCATTAAAGGAGAAGTGTGTGAGTGGAGGAGCGGCTGCTCAGCTGGCAGAGGACGTGTCTTACCTCCACTATAGCCGGTCAGCAGAACTGGGCAGGGGGTGGGGCGTTTTCTTACCCATCCGACATGTTCTATTCTCCTAGGGGATTCATAAACTGCACCAAACTACATAATGATGTTCACCATATTTTGTCCACCAGGTGGCAGAAGTTTGTGTAGTGGACCTAGTGATCTGTGTGGTATATATCTCCCTGTATACAGCTTCGGGAAATGTTCTCACAGTATACAGAACTGACCGACATCCTGAGATAGGAAGAGAATCTGTATCACCCAGTGTCACAAGAGCGCAAGGAGCGTATCATATTAGCTTCCATATAGCAATGCCCACAGCCCCCAGTGACATCCACAGCCCCCCAATAACAGTGACATCCACAGCCCCCCAATAACAGTGACATCCACAGCCCCCCAATAACAGTGACAAACATTCACCCCCACATAACTGTGTCATCTACAGATCCTCCATAACAGTGTCATCTACACACCCCAACATAACACATCTACACATCCCCCATAACAGTGTCATCTACACATCCCCCATAACAGTGTCATCTACACATTCCCCATAATAGTATCATCTACACATACCCCATAACAGTGTCACCTACACATCCCCCATAACACATCTACACATCCCCCATAACAGTGATCCCCGGGACTGACCCCAACACTATGGTCCATAGCCGCACTGCTCATCTGTACAGAGGACTGACCCTGACACCCACCATGGTGGTCCATAGCCGCACTGCACTGTACGGGTTTTGCTGTCATGCAGAGACTTATTCTCACATTGCTGATATGTTCATTATTACATCAGGCAGCTCAGGATGAGCAGGGCCACGGGTTCCTATCACTGTGAGTTGCAGGTGCAGTGTCCCAGAACAGCCCTTCTCATGGTCACACTTGTATTATAACCAGTTCTGTTCTGGAAAGCTATGGCCCATTGCAAACTGTGTGTATTGTGTCACCCCTGCAGTATTCAGGTCTGCTATTCCATTCATTTATTGCATGTATATTCAAGTATCAGTGTCTAATGGTATTATGTCGCCCCCTAGTGTTCAAGTATTGTACTTCTCATGTATATTTCTCTGTATATGCCTAATGGTGTGATGATGCAATGGCTGGATGTCACGTGACTGTGCCCCTGCTTCCATGGTAACTCCAATGGTCATCGAGCTTTGGCTGGGGTTACCATGTGACTTCCTGTTCTACCTGAGCCTATCTCCTGTCCCAGAGGGGATAGGGTGTGTTGCTCTGCTGTTCCTGTCAGTCTAGTCTTGTCCTCCACCTTCAGGCAAGTTCTGTGTCCGTCCTCTCTCCCTGCTAGGAGAGAGGCCTGCGTGTGCTCTGCTGCTCCAGTCCGCTGGCTGTGTTCCTGTCTCAAGTCTCAAGATCCTCATCTGGGTGTCGATTCTTCAGTCATTCTTCAGTTCCTCTCATCATCATCATCTTCTCTAATCATCAACAGCAAGTATTTCATTCAAGTCTCATTCCACCCAGCATCTCAGCTTCAGTATCACTACTACTCCCATTATTCAGCACGCTAATCTCACAGCCTATTGCAGCATCACCCATTACTCTGCCTTATTCCTGGTTGCATCTGGAGAGACTGTTACTACTAGTTACCACCGTTACAATAAATACACAACTACCGTTGTTTCTGAACCTTGGCATTGGTGTGTTCATTGGTGCCCTGACTAAGGACAACGAAGAATCGCATGCCCAGTATTCCCGCATGGTCAGGAGCCCGGTATCCAGCTGTATCACCCTCGTGCCTACACCGTGACCACTATATCCTACAGCTGCCCCGGTTCCTGCACCCTCACAACATCTGTATACTGCGGAGTGGCCCCTAGGGGCCAGGGCATCGCACAGGGAACTGTGGGAGGAAGTTATAGATGAGAACACTGAAATTATAGCTTAAACCCTGTGATTTGTATCATTTCTCCCTTATTAGATCCGGCGATCCCATCAGTGTAAATTATTCATGTCTGAGCCCTCCCTGGTGATTCCCATACTGCACGGCCATGTTACACTATGTACGGCCGTGCATTAACATCAATGATTCATGTTATATTCTAAGACACTGGATGTAAGACCATGATGAAGCCCAAGAGCCCCTCCTGTGTCACTGCCGCTGCTACATCCCCTGTCACCTCCTATGTCACTGCCCCTGCTACATCCCCCGTCACGTCCTATGTCACTGTCCCTGCTACATCACCCGTCACCTCCTATGTCACTGCCCCTGCTACATCCCTGTCACCTCCTATGTCACTGTCCCTGCTACATCCCCGTCACCTCCTATGTCACTGCCCCTGCTGCATCCCCCGTCACCTCCTATGTCACTGCCCCTGCTACATCCCTGTCACGTCCTATGTCACTGCCCCTGCTACATCCCCCGTCACCTCCTATGTCACTGCCCCTGCTACATCCCTGTCACCTCCTATGTCACTGCCCCTGCTACATCCCCGTCACCTCCTATGTCACTGCCCCTGCTACATCCCTGTCACCTCCTATGTCACTGCCCCTGCTACATCCCCGTCACCTCCTGTGTCACTGCCCCTGCTACATCCCCGTCACCTCCTATGTCACTGTCCCTGCTACATCCCCCGTCACCTCCTATGTCACTGCCCCTGCTACATCCCCGTCACCTCCTATGTCACTACCCCTGCTACATCCCCCGTCACCTCCTATGTCACTGCCCCTGCTACATCCCCCGTCACCTCCTATGTCACTGCCCCTGCTACATCCCTGTCACCTCCTATGTCACTGCCCCTGCTACATCCCCGTCACCTCCTATGTCACTGCCCCTGCTACATCCCCGTCACCTCCTATGTCACTGCCCCTACTACATCCCCGTCACCTCCTATGTCACTGCCCCTGCTACATCCCTGTCACCTCCTATGTCACTGCCCCTGCTACATCCCCGTCACCTCCTATGTCACTGCCCCTGCTACATCCCCGTCACCTCCTATGTCACTGCCCCTGCTACATCCCTGTCACCTCCTATGTCACTACCCCTGCTACATCCCTGTCACCTCCTATGTCACTGCCCCTGCTACATCCCCGTCACCTCCTATGTCACTGCCCCTGCTACATCCCTGTCACCTCCTATGTCACTGCCCCTGCTACATCCCCGTCACCTCCTATGTCACTACCCCTGCTACATCCCTGTCACCTCCTATGTCACTGCCCCTGCTACATCCCCGTCACCTCCTATGTCACTGCCCCTGCTACATCCCCGTCACCTCCTATGTCACTGCCCCTGCTGCATCCCCCGTCACCTCCTATGTCACTGCCCCTGCTGCATCCCCCGTCACCTCCTATGTCACTGCCCCTGCTACATCCCCGTCACCTCCTATGTCACTGCCCCTGCTACATCCCCCGTCACCTCCTATGTCACTGTCCCTGCTACATCCCCCGTCACCTCCTATGTCACTGTCCCTGCTACATCCCCGTCACCTCCTATGTCACTGCCCCTGCTGCATCCCTGTCACCTCCTATGTCACTACCCCTGCTACATCCCCGTCACCTCCTATGTCACTGTCCCTGCTGCATCCCTGTCACCTCCTATGTCACTGCCCCTACTACATCCCCGTCACCTCCTATGTCCCTGTCCCTGCTACATCCCTGTCACCTCCTATGTCTCTGTACCTGTGTAGAGATTATTGCTTTGCTTAGTGTGACACTTGTAGTCCTGAGTCTCAGGTGAGGGCAGTAACACGCTGAGGGTTGTAGTAGTCAGAGGCCGCATCATGTGATGGGTGAGGTGAGGCGGCGAGGCCTGGATCCTGGTAACATCTTGTCTTGCTGTACTGATTTATCATTATCAGATAATGTAATATGGAGGCAGAGAGCACTCCGGAGAGAGATGGGAGCCCTCCGCCCTCCCCGCTGCTACAGTACAGCATTGATTTATTATATTCAGATTTACAGCCATTATTATTAATGAGGAGTGATCAGGCCGCCATCCCCGAGCAATACAGCCCTGGGTACACTCCTGACATCCTCTGTGCTGCTGTGGGCACCTACAGTGTATACCCTCAGACTGCAGTATTACACACAATAAAACAGCAATACTGGGACCGCAGCTTTAAATGTGCAGTATCACACAGGATAGGCTTAGATACAATAGCTCAGCAGACAGTATCACATATAATATACCAAAATACTGCTGCTAGGATTAGATATAGCAGCAGACAGTATCACACAGGCTAGGCTTAGATACAGCAGCAGACAGTATCACATATAATATACCAAAATACTGCTGCTAGGCTTAGATACAATAGCTCAGCAGACAGTATCACACAGGCTAGGCTTAGATACACCAGCTTAGCAAACAGTATCACACGGACCAGGCTCAGATACAGCAGCAGACAGTATCACACAGGCTAGGATTAGATACAGCAGCAGACAGTATTACACTGGCTAGGCTTAGATATAGCAGCAGACAGTATCACACAGACCAGGCTTAGATACAGCAGCAGACAGTATCACATGGGCTAAGATTAGATACAGAAGAAGACAGTATCACATGGGCTAAGATTAGATACAGCAGCAGACAGTATCACACAGACCAGGCTTAGATACAGCAGCAGACAGTATCACACAGACCAGGATTAGATACAGCAGCAGACAGTATCACACAGGCCAGGCTTAGGTATAGCAGCAGACAGTATCACACGGGTTAGGATTAGATACAGCAGCAGACAGTATCACACAGGCCAGGCTTAGATACAGCAGCAGACAGTATCACACAGACCAGGCTTAGATACAGCAGCAGACAGTATCACACGGGTTAGGATTAGATACAGCAGCAGACAGTATCACACAGGCCAGGCTTAGATACAGCAGCAGACAGTATCACACAAGCTAGGCTTAGATATAGCAGCAGACAGTATCACACAGACCAGGCTTAGATACAGCAGCAGACAGTATCACACAGGCCAGACTTAGATACAGCAGCAGGCAGTATAACACAGGACAGGCTTAGATACAGCAGCAGGCAGTATAACACAGACCAGGATTAGATACAGCAGCAGACAGTATCACACAGGCCAGACTTAGATACAGCAGCAGGCAGTATAACACAGAACAGGCTTAGATACAGCAGCAGACAGTATCACACAGACCAGGCTTAGATACAACAGCAGACAGTATCACACAGACCAGGCTTAGATACAGCAGCAGACAGTATGACATGGGCTAGGCTTAGATATAGCAGCAGACAGTATCACACAGACAAGGCTTAGATACAACAGCAGACAGTATCACACAGAACAGGCTTAGATACAGCAGCAGACAGTATCACACAGACCAGGCTTAGATACAGCAGCAGACAGTATCACACGGGCCAGGCTTAGTAATAGCAGCAGACAGTATCACACAGGCCAGGCTTAGATATAGCAGCAGACAGTATCACACAGACCAGGCTTAGATACAGCAGCAGACAGTATCACATGGTCTAGGCTTAGATACAGCAGAGTTGGGATGATACTGCTATCAGCACTTTGTTCCGCAGATCAATAAGCAGTTCCCGTCTGCATTAAGCTGAGTGCTGCTGTTGGCGGCGGATGCGGTGGTGTGGAGTGCTCCCTGAGCTCCTGCCCTGCACATGCTGGGGGTTGTACTCCTCCTCCTCCTCCTCCTCCCCTGTAGCCGGGCTCCAGTCCTCGCTGTCCTCTCCTCCCGGCCGCAGCATGTCCCAGGAGCGGCTGACGCGTTTCTTCTGGCTCCTCTTCCCTCACACCTGCCTGGTCCTCTCCCTGGTCCTGTACAGCGTCCTCGGGGCCATCATGTTTTACGAGCTGGAGAAGTCTGCGCACAATGAGACCGAAGCTCAGAAAAGTGTCCTGGAGGATCTGCGGAACGTGTCTATGGCCAAGCTGACATATGGTGAGTGCACAGCCGGGGTGAGGACCATCACTCCCATCATCCTGATCATCTCTGTGGACGAAATGCACCATAAGCTCCATAATGACCAGCTGAATGCAATGTATTGCAATCTCTCTCACCTTCTATCCTGGGCTCTATGTCCCATCACACCCTCTATGTCCCATCACACCCTCTATGTCCCATCACACCCTCTACCTCCGGCTCTATGTCCCATCACACCCTCTATGTCCCATCACACCCTCTATGTCCCATCACACCCTCTACCTCAGGCTCTATGTCCCATCACACCCTCTATGTCCCATCACACCCTCTACCTCAGGCTCTATGTCCCATCACACTCTCTACCCCAGGCTCTATGTCCCATCACACCCTCTATGTCCCATCGCAGCCTTTACCCTGGGCTCTATGTCCCATCACACCCTCCACCTCAGGCTCTATGTCCCATCACACCCTCCACCTCAGGCTCTATGTCCCATCACACCCTCTACCTCAGGCTCTATGTCCCATCACACCCTCTATCCCAGGCTCTATGTCCCATCACACCCTCTACCCTGGGCTCTATGTCCCATCACACTCTCCACCTCAGGCTCTATGTCCCATCAAACCCTCTATGTCCTATCACACCCTCTACCTCAGGCTCTATGTCCCATCACACTCTGTCTTAGGCTCTATGTCCCATCACACCCTCTACCCCAGGCTCTATGTCCCATCACACCCTCTACCTCAGGCTCTATGTCCCATCACACTCTCTACCTCAGGCTCTATGTCCCATCACACTCTCTACCCCAGGCTCTATGTCCCATCACACCCTCTACCTCAGGCTCTATGTCCCATCACACCCTCTACCTCAGGCTCTATGTCCCATCACACCATCTATGTCCCATCACACCCTCTACCTCAGGCTCTATCTCCCATCACACCCTCTACCTCAGGCTCTATGTCCCATCACACCCTCTACTTTGGGCTCTATGTCCCATCACACCCTCTACCCTGGGCTCTATGCCCTTTTGCACTCTTTACCTCCAGCTTTATGTCCCATCACACCCTCTACCTCAGGCTCTATGTCTCATCACACTCTCTATCTCAGGCTCTATGTCCCATCACACTCTCTATCTCGGGCTCTATGTCCCATCACACCCTTCACCTCAGGCTCTATGTCCCATCAAACCCTCTATGTCCTATCACACCCTCTACCTCAGGCTCTATGTCCCATCACACCCTCTACCTCAGGCTCTATGTCCCATCACACCATCCACCTCAGGCTCTATGTCCCATCAAACCCTCTATGTCCTATCACACCCTCTACCCCAGGCTCTATGTCCCATCACACTCTGTCTTAGGCTCTATGTCCCATCACACCCTCTACCCCAGGCTCTATGTCCCATCACACCCTCTACCTCAGGCTCTATGTCCCATCACACTCTCTACCCCAGGCTCTATGCCCCATCACACCCTCTACCTCAGGCTCTATGTCCCATCACACTCTCTACCCCAGGCTCTATGCCCCATCACACCCTCTACCTCAGGCTCTATGTCCCATCACACTCTCTACCTCAGGCTCTAAGTCCCATCACACCCTCTACCTCAGGCTCTATGTCCCATCGCACCCTCCACCTCAGGCTCTATGTTCCATCACACCCTCTATATCACGCTCTATGTCCCATCACACCCACTATGTCCCATCACACCCTCTACCTCAGGCTCTATGTCCCATCACACTCTCTACCTCAGGCTCTAAGTCCCATTACTATCGCTACCTCAGGCTCTATGTCCCATCACACCCTCTACCCCAGGCTCTATGTCCCATCACACTCTCTATCTCAGGCTCTATGTCCCATCACACCCTCTACCTCAGGCTCTATGTCCTATCACACCCTCTACCTCAGGCTCTATGTCCCATCACACCCTCTACCTCAGGCTCTATGTCCCATCGCACCCTTTACCCTGGGCTCTATGTCCCATTACACTCTCTATCTTAGGCTCTATGTCCTATCACACCCTCTATGTCCCATCACACTCTCTGTCTCAGGCTCTTTGTCCTATCACACCCTCTATGTCCCATCACACCCTCTACTTTGGGCTCTATTTCCCATCACACTCTCTATCTCAGGCTCTATGTTACATCACACCCTCTATGTCCCATCACACCCTCTACTTTGGGCTCTATTTCCCATCACACTCTCTATCTCAGGCTCTATGTTACATCACACCCTCTATGTCCCATCACACCCTCTACTTTGGGCTCTATTTCCCATCACACTCTCTATCTCAGGCTCTATGTTACATCACACCCTCTATGTCCCATCACACCCTCTACTTTGGTCTCTATTTCCCATCACACTCTCTATCTCAGGCTCTATGTTACATCACACCCTCTATGTCCCATCACACTCTCTACCTCAGGCTCTATGTCCCATCACACCCTCTATCTCAGGCTCTATGTCCCATCACTCTCTCTACCTCAGGCTCTATGTCCCATCACACCCTCTATCTCAGGCTCTATGTCCCATCACACCCTCTATGTCCCATCACACCCTCTACCTCAGGCTCTATGTCCCATCGCACCCTCCATCTCAGGCTCTATGTCCCATCACACCCTCTATGTCCCATCGCACACTCCACCTCAGGCTCTATGTCCCATCAAACCCTTTACCCTGGGCTCTATGTCCCATTGCACCCTCTACCTCAGGCTCTATGTCCCATCGCACCCTCTACCCTGGGCTCTATGTCCCATCACACCCTCTATGTCCCATCACACTCTCTGTCTCAGGTTCTATGTCAAATCACACCCTCTATGTCCCATCACACTCTCTACCTCAGGCTCTATGTCCCATCACACCCTCTACCTCAGGCTCTATGTCCCATCACACCCTCTATGTCACATTGCACCCTCTACCTCAGGCTCTATGTCCCATCGCACTCTCTACCTCAGGCTCTATGTCCCATCGCACTCTCTACCTCAGGCTCTATGTCCCATCACACCCTCTATGTCCCATCACACCCTCTACCTCAGTTTCTATGTCCCATCACACCCTCTACCTCAGGCTCTATGTCCCATCGCACCCTCTACTTTGGGCTCTATGTCCCATCACACCCTCTACTTTGGGCTCTATGTCCCATCACACCCTCCACCTCAGGCTCTATGTCCCATCGCACCCTCCACCTCAGGCTCTATGTCCCATCACACCCTCTATATCAGGCTCTATGGCCCATCACACCCTCTATGTCCCATCACACCCTCTACCTCAGGCTCTATGTCCCATCGCACCCTCTACCTCAGGCTCTATGTCCCATCAAACCCTTTACCCTGGGCTCTATGTCCCATCGCACCCTCTACTTTGGGCTCTATGTCCCATCACACCCTCTATGCCCCATCACACCCTCTATGTCCCATCACACCCTCTACCTCAGGCTCTATGTCCCATCGCACCCTCTACTTTGGGCTCTATGTCCCATCACACCCTCTACTTTGGGCTCTATGTCCCATCACACCCTCCATCTCAGGCTCTATGTCCCATCGCACCCTCCACCTCAGGCTCTATGTCCCATCACACCCTCTATATCAGGCTCTATGGCCCATCACACCCTCAATGTCCCATCACACCCTCTACCTCAGGCTCTATGTCCCATGACACCCTCTACCTCAGGCTCTATGTCCCATCGCACCCTCTACCTCAGGCTCTATGTCCCATCAAACCCTTTACCCTGGGCTCTATGTCCCATCGCACCCTCTACTTTGGGCTCTATGTCCCATCACACCCTCTATGCCCCATCACACCCTCTATGTCCCATCATACCCTCTACCTCAGGCTCTATGCCCCATCACACCCTCTATGTCCCATCACACCCTCTACCTCAGGCTCTATGCCCCATCACACCCTCTATGTCCCATCACACCCTCTACCTCAGGCTCTATGTCCCATCACACCCTCTACCTCAGGCTCTATGTCCCATGACACCCTCTACCTCAGGCTCTATGTCCCATCACACCCTCTACCTCAGGCTCTATGTCCCATCACACTCTCTATCTCAGGCTCTATGTCCCATCACACCCTCCACCTCAGGCTCTATGTCCTATCACACCCTCTATCCCAGGCTCTATGTCCCATCACACCCTCTACCCTGGGCTCTATGTCCCATCACACTCTCTATCTCAGGCTCTATGTCCCATCACACCCTCTATGTCCCATTGCACCCTCTACCTCAGGCTCTATGTCCCATCACACCCTCTACCTCAGGATCTATGTCCCATCACACCCTCTACCTCAGGATCTATGTCCCATTACACCCTCCATCTCAGGCTCTATGTCCCATCACACTCTCTACCTCAGGCTCTATGTCCCATCACACCCTCTACCTCAGGCTCTATGTCCCATCACACCCTCCATCTCAGGCTCTATGTCCCATCACACTCTCTACCTCAGGCTCTATGTCCCATCACACCATCTATGTCCCATCACACCCTCTACCTCAGGCTCTATGTCCCATCACACCCTCTATGTCCCATCACACCCTCTACCTCAGGCTCTATGTCCCATCACACCCTCTACCTCAGGCTCTATGTCCCATGACACCCTCTACCTCAGGCTCTATGTCCCATCACACCCTCTACCTCAGGCTCTATGTCCCATCGCACCCTCTACTTTGGGCTCTATGTCCCATCACACCCTCTACCTCAGGCTCTATGTCCCATCACACCCTCTACCTCAGGATCTATGTCCCATCACACCCTCTATGTCCTATCACACCCTCTACCTCAGGCTCTATGTCCCATCACACTCTCTGTCTCAGGCTCTATGTCACATCACACCCTCTATGTCCCATCACACTCTCTATCTCAGGCTCTATGTCCCATCACACCCTCTACCTCAGGCTCTATGTCCCATCACACTCTCTATCTCAGGCTCTATGTCTCATCACACCCTCTATGTCCCATCACACCCTCTACCTCAGGCTCTATGTCCCATCACACCCTCTACCTCAGGCTCTATGTCCCATCACACCCTCTACCTCAGGCTCTATGTCCCATCACACCCTCTACCTCAGGCTCTATGTCCCATCACACCCTCTACCTCAGGCTCTATGTCCCATCACACCCTCTACCTCAGGCTCTATGTCCCATCACACCCTCTACCTCAGGCTCTATGTCCCATCACACCCTCTACCTCAGGCTCTATGTCCCATCACACTCTCTATCTCAGGCTCTATGTCTCATCACACCCTCTATGTCCCATCACACCCTCTACCCCAGGCTCTATGTCCCATCACACCCTCTACCTCAGGCTCTATGTCCCATCACACTTTCTATCTCAGGCTTTATGTCTCATCACACCCTCTATGTCCCATCACACCCTCTACCTCAGGCTCTATGTCCCATCACACCCTCTACCTCAGGCTTTATGTCTCATCACACCCTCTATGTCCCATCACACCCTCTACCTCAGGCTCTATGTCCCATCACACTCTATCTCAGGCTCTATGTCTCATCACACCCTCTATGTCCCATCACACCCTCTACCTCAGGCTCTATGTCCCATCACACCCTCTACCTCAGGCTTTATGTCTCATCACACCCTCTATGTCCCATCACACCCTCTACCTCAGGCTCTATGTCCCATCACACCCTCTACCTCAGGCTCTATGTCCCATCGCACCCTCTACTTTGGGCTCTATGTCCCATCACACCCTCTACCTCAGGCTCTATGTCCCATCGCACCCTCTACTTTGGGCTCTATGTCCCATCACACCCTCTACCTCAGGCTCTATTTCCCATCACACTCTCTATCTCAGGCTTTATGTCCCATCACACTCTCTATCTCATGCCCTTTGTTGCTCTCTACACCTTGCTCCACCACATTACTCTGTGTAATAAAAATGTAATTCTTTTTCTAGAGGAATTTGAGGGTCCAGCTAAGAAGCTGATCTCCAAGTACAATAATGCTACAATTAAATGGACGTTCCTGAGCTCCTTATTCTTCTGTTTCACTGTGTTCAGTACTATCGGTAAGTAATACACTGGGGTGTCATGGGGAAGTGATCCGCGTGTAGCAGCCAGTATTGATTACAAATCATCCCATGACGAGCAACAGAAGACAAATCTCCTTCAGGCTTCAGGTCCGAGGGACACATCACAGGCTTATGGGGTCCGGGCCCCAATGGATCACAACATGAAGGGGGCAAACACAGTATTATACAGGGGGTTCAAACACATTAGTCCGAAAGACACTAGAGATATCAAAAAACTGCAGATTTTTCTATTTTTGCCTACTCTCTCTCTTTCAGGTTATGGTCGAATGGCCCCCATCACTAACGTGGGGAGAATCGCCACTATGATCTATGCGGCCATTGGCATTCCTTTAATGCTTCTCCTGCTGGCTGATCTTGGTGATATCCTGGCCGTCTTCATGTCTCGGTCATATAACTATATTCTTGACGCCTTGCACAGATGTTATGAACAGAAATCCTGCAAGCCCAATAGATCTTCTAGTCAGAAACGTCATTCGGGAAGGTCCAGTGTTGTGTCCACAATGGACAGCCAAGTATCCATTAAGCCGCTGAACCTGACTGACATCCTGAAGAACCAGGCGTCGGTGAAGAACAGCTACCTGCAGCTGAAGAACCTGAGAATTTTCGAGCTTCTGATCATGAAGGACGCTGAAAACATTTTACCCCTAAAAGGTCCCTACGTGCGCTGCTACTCCTGCCCCGAGCTGGAGATTAAGCAGACCCCCCATCCTGCCCTGTTAAACTTCGATAAACTTGGGGAGGAAATCGATCAGTTGGACGTTCCGATCGGCATCATCATATTTGTGGTGATGGCCTTCATCATGCTGGGGGCCTTAATTCTTCCTCTGTGGGAGAAGTGGGACACCTTGGAAGCTTTTTACTTCTGCTTTATAACATTGACCACCATTGGATTCGGTGACGTCTTTCCCGAGCACCCAAATTTCTTCCTGTTACTGTCGGTGTACACAATACTGGGCATGGCCATAATCTGCATGGCCTTCAAACTAATGCAGAACCGCATGGTATGCCTTTATAAAAGGTGCATTACCTGTGTGAGTGGGGGTCAGGTTCACAGGGAGCCAAGTCACAGCCATTCACAACAGGTGTCGGCACACAAATACCACATTAAAGGTGTACGACGGGTTAAGGCATTGCCGTAATGAAAAGGAATGGCTACCTAGTGGGTTTGAAATCGTCTTCCTTATGACTGTATATGAGCTGTGCATGTCGACTGTAGTGTTGACCATAGATAAAGACGTGAAGCCCCCACCCAAGACCCAACCAATACTCTGATGTTATGGCTATGACTTGACACCATCACTGCCGGTGTCCCCATATCTCCCACCATCACTATTAAGGATCAGAGTCCAGGTCATTGACAATCTCTACGGTTATGGAGGAGCCAGAAGTTCTGACTATTCTGATACCTGAAGGCTATGGTGGTCGCATGCTCCACTCCATCTATTTATGAATGTTACGTTATACAAGCAGCTTCGGGGATCTCCCTCTAATATTAGGATATTCTGTGGGCTGGGGGTCACATGACTGCATATTTGAACAACTTCTGGCGTCCTGGTGGTGTTCCTCTATGAGGAATGGTGGAACTCAGGCTCTGAAGCTGCTACAGAAGAAAAGTCCCAACCTCAGTGTTCCATATAGCGCCATGTACAGGGGACACAGCCTGGGCCCCATGTGTGAATAAAGGGGCCTGACTACCCAGAGAGCCAAAGTCCTTGATTTCTTTTCCACCGTCACAATAAAGCACAATACACATGAGATGTCTGGAGATGCTTCTTTTGTGATGTCTTTGTTTTACATGTTGCAAAATAACTGCTTTTCTAACTGGCTTAATAGTAAGCTTAAACCTAACTGCAACCCTAAATCTTAATCCTAAACCTAGTCCTAAAGGAGTATTCTCCTCTCAGAGTGGCTGGTCGGGGTGTGAGGAATGAGCATCAGCTAGCAAATGCTTACTGGCTGCAACAACTATCCTAACCATAACCTTGTCTGTAACCCTTAACCTAACCCTGACTGTAACCCTTACCCTATCTGTAACCCTGACTGTAACCCTTACCCTATCTGTAACCCTGACCCTTACCTTATCTGTAACCCTTACCCTATCTGTAACCCTGACCCTTACCATATCTGTAACCCTTACCTTATCTGTAACCCTGACTGTAACCCTTACCCTATCTGTAAACCTGACTGTAACCCTTACCCTATCTGTAACCCTGACTGTAACCCTTACCCTTACCTTATCTGTAACCCTACCCTATCTGTAACCCTTACCCTATCTGCAACCCGTGCCCTATCTGTAACCCTGACTGTAACCCTTACCCTATCTGTAACCCTCACCCTTACCTTATCTGTAACCCTTACCCTATCTGTAACCCTTACTGTAACCCTTACCCTATCTGTAACCCTGACTGTAACCCTCACCCTTACCTTATCTGTAACCCTTACCCTATCTGTAACCCTTACTGTAACCCTTACCCTATCTGTAACCCTGACTGTAACCCTCACCCTTACCTTATCTGTAACCCTTACCCTATCTGTAACCCTTACCCTATCTGTAACCCTGACCCTTACCATATCTGTAACCCTTACCTTATCTGTAACCCTGACTGTAACCCTTACCCTATCTGTAACCCTGACTGTAACCCTTACCCTATCTGTAACCCTGACTGTAACCCTTACCCTTACCTTATCTGTAACCCTACCCTGACTGTAACCCTTACCCTTACCTTATCTGTAACCCTACCCTATCTGTAACCCTTACCCTATCTGCAACCCGTGCCCTATCTGTAACCCTGACTGTAACCCTTACCCTATCTGTAACCCTCACCCTTACCTTATCTGTAACCCTTACCCTATCTGTAACCCTTACTGTAACCCTTACCCTATCTGTAACCCTGACTGTAACCCTCACCCTTACCTTATCTGTAACCCTTACCCTATCTGTAACCCTTACTGTAACCCTTACCCTATCTGTAACCCTGACTGTAACCCTCACCCTTACCTTATCTGTAACCCTTACCCTATCTGTAACCCTTACCCTATCTGTAACCCTGACCCTTACCATATCTGTAACCCTTACCTTATCTGTAACCCTGACTGTAACCCTTACCCTATCTGTAACCCTGACTGTAACCCTTACCCTATCTGTAACCCTGACTGTAACCCTTACCCTTACCTTATCTGTAACCCTACCCTGACTGTAACCCTTACCCTTACCTTATCTGTAACCCTACCCTATCTGTAACCCTTACCCTATCTGCAACCCGTTCCCTATCTGCAACCCTGACTGTAACCCTTACCCTATCTGTAACCCTCACCCTTACCTTATCTGTAACCCTTACCCTATCTGTAACCCTTACTGTAACCCTTACCCTATCTGTAACCCTGACTGTAACCCTCACCCTTACCTTATCTGTAACCCTTACCCTATCTGTAACCCTTACTGTAACCCTTACCCTATCTGTAACCCTGACTGTAACCCTCACCCTTACCTTATCTGTAACCCTTACCCTATCTGTAACCCTCACCCTTACCTTATCTGTAACCCTTACCTTATCTGTAACCCTTACCTTATCTGTAACCCTTACTGTAACTCTTACCTTATCTGTAACCCTTACCCTATCTGTAACCCTGACCCTTACCTTATCTGTAACCCTTACCTTATCTGTAACCCTGACTGTAACCCTTACCCTATCTGTAACCCTGACTGTAACCCTTACCCTTACCTTATCTGTAACCCTTACCCTATCTGTAACCCTGACCCTTACCTTATCTGTAACCCTTACCCTATCTGTAACCCTGACCCTTACCTTATCTGTAACCCTTACCTTATCTGTAACCCTGACTGTAACCCTTACCCTATCTGTAACCCTGACTGTAACACTTACCCTATCTTTAACCCTTACCCTAACCAGGAAGTGTTAGCAAACCGGGTGCAGCATGAGAGGTAAAACGATGAACATGTCGGCTGATCGTTGTAGTTGTTTGTCTTTCAACATTATTGGAGAGAGGGGTCAGCAGTCATCTCATTATCATTAGAGGGCGGGGTCAGAAGCTTCATTATTATAGTGGGCTGACTTTTATTGTTGCAATGCGCAGGGCTGAATAATCTTACATTATATATTACTGTTTTATTAATTATATATTAGTGTATTTTGCATCTCAGATTTTGTGTGTTTTAAAGCTTCAAATAATTGTGTTAAATGTTGAGTTAAAAGATCACTGGTGCTGCAGTAAATATGTGTGACCACCAGATGGCGCTGTCCTCACAGTAATGATGTGTGACCACCAGATGGCGCTGTCCTCACAGTAATGATGTGTGACCACCAGATGGCGCTGTCCTCACAGTAATGATGTGTGACCACCAGATGGCGCTGTCCTCACAGTATTGATGTGTGACCGCTGTATCCAGTGTAGACAATGCTCTGTGAGCTCCAGACTGATACATTGTACATAGCTAGTCCTGCTCTCGGCTGTATCCAGTGTAGACAATGCTCTGTGAGCTCCAGACTGATACATTGTACATAGCTAGTCCTGCTCTCTGCTGTATCCAGTGTAGACAATGCTCTGTGAGCTCCAGACTGATACATTGTACATAGCTAGTCCTGCTCTCTGCTGTATCCAGTGTAGACAATGCTCTGTGAGCTGTACAGACTTATACATTGTACATAGCTAGCCCTGCTCTCGGCTGTATCCAGTGTAGACAATGCTCTGTGAGCTCCAGGCTGATACATTGTACATAGCTAGTCCTGCTCTCTGCTGTATCCAGTGTAGACAATGCTCTGTGAGCTCAGACTGATACATTGTACATAGCTAGTCCTGCTCTCGGCTGTATCCAGTGTAGACAATGCTCTGTGAGCTCTACAGCCAGGACTTCAGACTGATCCATTAAAGCCCGCAGCAGAGAGATTCATATCATGGGGGGCTATGTTGGAGGCATTGGGGGGGGGGCTGGTGCAGTGTGACCCCCCCTTCCCTTCCCCCCATATATACATATAAACTTCACAGACGCATCCTCCGGGGAGCATTATATATGATGAGGATGATGATGATGATGATGATGGGGTTGGAGTGCCCCTTCATCCTCCACAGTCTCCGCCATTGGCCGCTCTCGGCTCCTTTCATTTTCCACAATAAACAAAATCTCAATGAGAAGATTAAAGATTCAGATACAATTGTGACTTCAAAGTCTGAAGCGGCAAGGGGGGGGGGGAGCGGCAAGGGGGGGGGGGCACTTACTTCTGCTATTATCCTCATGTGTTACCAGGAGGAAAGAGTTACACAAGCTACTTAACCCTTACATCACTGAGCAGAAATGCAGACCCGATCATATCATGTTATATGGCAGGTGTGGTCCTAATAATGCACAGTAATATGTCCAGCGGGAGTCCTGGGCCTGCACATAGTCCTCATAATGCACTCTATCCTCTCCAGACTCCTCTGCCCCCTCCCCGGACTCCTCTATCCTCTCCAGACTCCTCTATCCTCTCCAGACTCCTCTGCCCCCTCCCCGGACTCCTCTATCCTCTCCAGACTCCTCTGCCCCCTCCCCGGACTCCTCTATCCTCTCCAGACTCCTCTGCCCCCTCCCCGGACTCCTCTATCCTCTCCAGACTCCTCTGCCCCCTCCCCGGACTCCTCTATCCTCTCCAGACTCCTCTGCCCCCTCCCCGGACTCCTCTATCCTCTCCAGACTCCTCTGCCCCCCCCCCCTCCCCGGACTCCTCTATCCTCTCCAGACTCCTCTGCCCCCTCCCCGGACTCCTCTATCCTCTCCAGACTCCTCTGCCCCCCCCCTCCCCGGACTCCTCTATCCTCTCCAGACTCTTCTGCCCCCTCCCCGGACTCCTCTATCCTCTCCAGACTCCTCTGCCCCCTCCCCGGACTCCTCTATCCTCTCCAGACTCCTCTGCCCCCTCCCCAGACTCCTCTATCCTCTCCAGACTCCTCTGCCCCCTCCCCGGACTCCTCTATCCTCTCCAGACTCCTCTGCCCCCCCCCTCCCCGGACTCCTCTATCCTCTCCAGACTCCTCTGCCCCCTCCCCGGACTCCTCTATCCTCTCCAGACTCCTCTGCCCCCTCCCCGGACTCCTCTATCCTCTCCAGACTCCTCTGCCCCCTCACCGGACTCCTCTATCCTCTCCAGACTCCTCTGCCCCCTCCCCGGACTCCTCTATCTTCTCCAGACTCCTCTGCCCCCCCTCCCCGGACTCCTCTATCCTCTCCAGACTCCTCTGCCCCCTCCCCGGACTCCTCTATCCTCTCCAGACTCCTCTGCCCCCTCCCCGGACTCCTCTATCCTCTCCAGACTCCTCTGCCCCTTCACCGGACTCCTCTATCCTCTCCAGACTCCTCTGCCCCCTCCCCGGACTCCTCTATCCTCTCCAGACTCCTCTGCCCCCCCCCTCCCCGGACTTCTCTATCCTCTCCAGACTCCTCTGCCCCCTCCCCGGACTCCTCTATCCTCTCCAGACTCCTCTGCCCCCCCCCCCCGGACTCCTCTATCCTCTCCAGACTCCTCTGCCCCCCCCCCCCCCGGACTCCTCTATCCTCTCCAGACTCCTCTGCCCCCTCCCCGGACTCCTCTATCCTCTCCAGACTCCTCTGCCCCCCCCCCCAGACTCCTCTGCCCCCCCCCAGACTCCTCTGTCCTCTCCAGGCTCTCTGGTTGGGTAAGCACTATATACAAGGCAATCACAGCAGAGTTCCTCTTAAAGGGACCCCGTTAGTATAAAGATGCAGCGTCCTCCTCATACATAACAGTTACCCGTCTGCTACTTGTCTATTCATCCAATGAGCAGAAAATGTAACAATCCCCTGCAGGCTATATGGGGGGGGACTGTACGTGCGGTCATCGGTGCGGGACCGGGGCTACGTGCAGGGACAGGGGCTACGTGCAGGGACCGGGGCTACGTGCAGGGACAGGGGCTACGTGCAGGGACCGCGGCTACGTGCAGGGACAGGGGCTACGTGCAGGGACCGCGGCTACGTGCAGGGACCGGGGCTACGTGCAGGGACAGGGGCTACGTGCAGGGACCGGGGCTACGTGCAGGGACCGGGGCTACGTGCAGGGACCGGGGCTACGTGCAGGGACAGGGGCTACGTGCAGGGACCGGGGCTACGTGCAGGGACGGGGGCTACGTGCAGGGACAGGGACTACGTGCAGGGACCGGGGCTACGTGCAGGGACCGGGACTACGTGCAGGGACCGGGGCTACGTGCAGGGACCGGGGCTACGTGCAGGGACAGGGGCTACGTGCAGGGACCGGGGCTACGTGCAGGGACCGGGGCTACGTGCAGGGACCGGGGCTACGTGCAGGGACGGGGGCTACGTGCAGGGACGGGGGCTACGTGCAGGGACCGGGGCTACGTGCAGGGACCGGGGCTACGTGCAGGGACAGGGGCTACGTGCAGGGACCGGGGCTACATGCACCTATTAACACAACAAAACCGGAGATGTTCCAGCGCTGAGAAGCCTCATTGTCCCTTCAGGAGAATCAGCTGTGAAAAGAACATGTGACCCGCTGCTGAAATCCTCTGTGCTGCTGGGGACCCTGCTCCGTCCATCATCTAACAGTCTGTGACCCTTCTATAGGATCAGCACTCTCCACTCCTTAAATACTCTGTGCTGCAGTCTGTTCCAGTCAGGGCTGTAATAATTAACCCCTTCCAGTCTGCAGTGATGATGGGGGGCAGTGGCCGGCACAGTCGGGGTTAATGCCAGCAGCTGTGTTTCTGGAACATTTCCTAATGACGTGGAAGAGGTAATTACTGGTGAGGACGGATGAGCGGCTGAGAATAGATGTCACCGATCCCACCGCAAGCGGCACCCGCACTAGGATGGGAGGGTCCTGGGAGGGACATGATGAAGGTGCCCCCAGGTTAGGATTGCCCCAAAGGTGCCCCACTAAGGTGGTGCCTCCCAAGGAATGATGAAGGTATGCCAGGGATGAGAGTGCCCCCCACAGGAGTTAGGAAAATGCCCCTCAGGATGAGAGTGCCCCCCACAGGAGTTAGGAAAATACCCCTCAGGATGAGAGTGCCCCCCACAGGAGTTAGGAAAATACCCCTCAGGATGAGAGTGCCCCCCACAGGAGTTAGGAAAATACCCCTCAGGATGAGAGTGCCCCCCACAGGAGTTAGGAAAATACCCCTCAGGATGAGAGTGCCCCCCACAGGAGTTAGGAAAATACCCCTCAGGATGAGAGTGCCCCCCACAGGAGTTAGGAAAATGCCCCTCAGGATGAGAGTGCCCCCCACAGGAGTTAGGAAAATGCCCCTCAGGATGAGAGTGCCCCCCACAGGAGTTAGGAAAATACCCCTCAGGATGAGAGTGCCCCCCACAGGAGTTAGGAAAGTGACCCTCAGGATGAGAGTGCCCCCCACAGGAGTTAGGAAAGTGACCCTCAGGATGAGAGTGCCCCCCACAGGAGTTAGGAAAGTGCTCCTAGGAGAGTGCCCCCCACAGGAGTTAGGAAAGTGCTCCTAGGAGAGTGCCCCCCACAGGAGTTAGGAAAGTGACCCTCAGGATGAGAGTGCCCCCCACAGGAGTTAGGAAAATACCCCTCAGGATGAGAGTGCCCCCCACAGGAGTTAGGAAAATACCCCTCAGGATGAGAGTGCCCCCCACAGGAGTTAGGAAAATACCCCTCAGGATGAGAGTGCCCCCCACAGGAGTTAGGAAAATGCCCCTCAAGATGAGAGTGCCCCCCACAGGAGTTAGGAAAGTGACCCTCAGGATGAGAGTGCCCCCAACAGGAGTTAGGAAAGTGCTCCTAGGAGAGTGCCCCCCACAGGAGTTAGGAAAGTGACCCTCAGGATGAGAGTGCCCCCCACAGGAGTTAGGAAAGTGACCCTCAGGATGAGAGTGCCCCCCACAGGAGTTAGGAAAGTGACCCTCAGGATGAGAGTGCCCCCCACAGGAGTTAGGAAAGTGACCCTCAGGATGAGAGTGCCCCCCACAGGAGTTAGGAAAGTGACCCTCAGGATGAGAGTGCCCCCCACAGGAGTTAGGAAGATACCCAGGAGTGATAAAAAGTCCACAGGAGCTAATGAGAGTCCCCCAGGAATAATAAAGAATCCCAGGAGTAAGAGAGAGTCCCCCAGGAGCTATAGAGAGTCCCCCAGGAGTAATAAAGAATCCCAGGAGTAATAGAGAGTCCCCCAGGAGTAATAGAGAGTCCCCCAGGAGTAATAGAGAATCCCCCAGGAGTAATAGAGAGTCCCCCAGGAGTAATAGAGAGTCCCCCAGCAGTAATAGAGAATCCCCCAGGAGTAATAGAGAGTCCCCCAGGAGTAATAGAGAATCCCCAAGGAGTAATAGAGAGTCCCCCAGGAGTTATAGAGAGTCTCCCAGGAGTTATAGAGAGTCCCCCAGGAGTAATAGAGAATCCCCCAGGAGTTATAGAGAGTCCCCCAGGAGTAATAGAGAATCCCCCAGGAGTTATAGAGAGTCTCCCAGGAGTTATAGAGAGTCCCCCAGGAGTAATAGAGAATCCCCCAGGGGTTATAGAGAGTCCCCCAGGAGTAACAGAGAGTCTCCTACGAGAAATTAAAAGTCCCTAGGAGTGATGCAGAGCCCACAGGAAAGATGTAGATTCCCTAGGAGTGATGAAGAGTCCCCATGAAGGATTGTCATCCCCCAGGAGAGAGTTCCCCGTGATTGATGGAGATCCCTGGATGGATAGAGAGAGTCCCCAAAGAGAGAGGAAGAGCCCCCAGAAATTATAAAGATCCACAGAGTCCGCAGAAAAAATAGAGAGCCCCTGGGAACAATAGAGAGCCTCCAAAAGCGATAGAGATCCACCAGGAGTTATGGAAAGCCCCCAGGAATTATGGAGATCCCGCCCAGGAGAAATATAGAGCCTCCAGGAACGATGGAGAGTCCCCAGGAGTGATAGAGAGCCCCCCAGGAGCAATTAGGAACACCCAGGAGTGATGAAGACCACCCAGGAGTTATGGAGAGCCCCCAGAGTGATAAAGGGTCCTGAGAGAAATTGAGAGACCCCAGAGGTAATGGAGCATCCCCAGGGATAATGGAATGTTCCCAGGAGTAATGGAGACCCCCAGGAGTTATGGAGGCCCCCAGAGTAATAGAGAGTCATGGGATAGATGGAGATGCCCCAAGAGTGATGGAAAGTCCCCAGAGGAGAGGGATATCCACAAGGAGTGATGAACAGCCCCCATGAGTGATCAAGGCTTTCCCCAGGAGTGATGAAACAACCCCAGGAGAGATGGAGAGCCCCCCAGGTGTGATGGAAAGCCCCCCAGGAGTGATGGAGAGTCCCCCCAGGAGTGATGAAACAACCCCAGAAGAGATGGAGAGTTCCCCCCAGGAGTGAGGGAGAGCCCCCCAGGAGTGATGAAACAACCCCAAGAGTGATGGAGAGCCCCCCAGGAGTGATGAAACAACCCCAAGAGTGATGGAGAGCCCCCCAGGAGTGATGGAGAGTCCCCCCAGGAGTGATGAAACAACCCCAGGAGAGATAGAGAGTGCCCCCAGGAGTGATGGAGAGCAACGCAGGAGTGATGAAAAAAACCCAGGAGTAATGGAGAGCCCCCCAGGAGTGATGGAGAGCCCCCCAGGAGTGATGAAACAACCCCAGGAGTGATGGAGAGCCCCCCAGGAGTGATGGAGAGCCCCCCAGGAGTGATGAAACAACCCCAGGAGTGATGGAGAGCCCCCCAGGAGTGATGAAACAACCCCAGGAGTGATGGAGAGCCCCCCCAGGAGTGAGGGAGAGTCCCCCAGGAGTGATGGAGATTCCCCCCCTTAGGAGAGATGGAGAGTCCCCCCCCAGGAGAGATGGAGAGTCCCCCCCAGGAGAGATGGAGAGTCCTCCCCAGGAGAGATGGAGAGTCCCCCCCAGGAGTGATGGAGAGTCCCCCCCAGGAGTAATGGAGAGTCCCCCAGGAGTGATGGAGAGTCCCCCCAGGAGTGATGCAACAACCCCAGGAGAGATGGAGAGTCCCCCCCAGGAGTGATGGAGAGCCCCCCAGGAGTGATGGAGAGTCCCCCAGGAGTGATGGAGAGTCCCCCCAGGAGTGATTAAGAGCCCCCCAGGAGTGATGGAGAGCCCCCCAGGAGTCATGAAACAACCCCAGGAGTGATGGAGAGCCCCCCAGGAGTGATAAAGAGCCCCCCAGGAGTGATGGAGAGACCCCAGGAGTGATGGAGAGCCCCCCAGGAGTGATGGAGAGTCCCCCCAGGAGTGATGAAACAACCCCAGGAGAGATGGAGAGTCCCCCCCAGGAGTGATGGAGAGCCCCCCAGAAGTGATGGAGAGCCCCCCAGGAGTGATGAAACAACACCAGGAGTGATGGAGAGCCCCCCAGGAGTGATGGAGAGCCCCCCAGGAGTGATGGAGAGTCCCCCCAGGAGTGATGAAACAACCCCAGGAAAGATGGAGAGTCCCCCCAGGAGTGATGGAGAGCCCCCCAGGAGTGATGAAACAACCCCAGGAGTGATGAAACAACCCCAGGAGTGATGGAGAGCCCCCCAGGAGTGATGAAGAGTCCCCCAGGAGTGATGGAGATTCCCCCCTTAGGAGAGATGGAGAGTCTCCCCCAGGAGAGATGGAGAGTCCACCCCAGGAGTGATAGAGTCCCCCCAAGGAGTGATGGAGAGTCCCCCCCAGGAGTGATGGAGAGTCCCCCCCAGTAGTGATGGAGAGTCCCCCCAGGAGTGATGGAGAGCCCCCAGGAGTGATGGAGAGTCCCCCCAGGAGTGATGAAACAACCCCAGGAGAGATGGAGAGTCCCCCCCAGGAGTGATGGAGAGTCCCCCCAAGGAGAGATGGAGAGTCCCCCCCAGGAGAGATGGAGAGTCCCCCCCAGGAGTGATGGAGAGTGCCCCCAGGAGTGATGAAACAACCCCAAGAGTGATGGAGAGCCCCCCCAGGAGTGATGGAGAGTCCCCCAGGAGTGATGGAGATTCCCCCCTTAGGAGAGATGGAGAGTCCCCCCCCAGGAGAGATGGAGAGCCCCCCCCCAGGAGAGATGGAGAGTCCCCCCCCAGGAGAGATGGAGAGTCCCCCCCAGGAGTAATGAAGAGTGCCCCCAGGAGTGATGGAGAGTCCCCCCCAGGAGAGATGGAGAGTGCCCCCAGAAGTGATGGAGAGTCCCCCTAGGAGTGATGGAGAGTCCCCCAGGAGTGATGGAGAGCCCCCCAGGAGTGATGAAACAACCCCAGGAGAGATGGAGAGTCCCCCCCAGGAGTGATGGAAAGCCCCCCAGGAGTGATGAAGAGTCCCCGCAGGAGTGATGGAGAGCCCCCCAGAAGTGATGGAGAGTCCCCCCAGGAGTGATGAAACAACCCTAGGAGAGATGGAGAGTCCCCCCCAGGAGTGATGGAGAGCCCCCCAGGAGTGATGAAACAACCCCAGGAGTGATGGAGAGCCCCCCAGGAG
Source organism: Dendropsophus ebraccatus (assembly GCF_027789765.1). NCBI lineage: Eukaryota > Metazoa > Chordata > Amphibia > Anura > Hylidae > Dendropsophus > Dendropsophus ebraccatus. The sequence goes on along the minus strand of NC_091461.1, from coordinate 5,914,215 downwards.
TGATGGAGAGCCCCCCAGGAGTAATGAAACAACCCCAGGAGTGATGAAGAGGCCCCCCAGGAGTGATGAAACAACCCCAGGAGTGATGGAGAGCCCCCCAGGAGTGATGAAACAACCCCAGGAGTGATGGAGAGCCCCCCCAGGAGTGAGGGAGAGTCCCCCAGGAGTGATGGAGATTCCCCCCTTAGGAGAGATGGAGAGTCCCCCCCCAGGAGAGATGGAGAGTCCCCCCCAGGAGAGATGGAGAGTCCCCCCAGGAGTGATGAAGAGTCCCCCAGGAGTGATGGAGAGCCCCCAGGAGTGATGGAGAGTCCCCCCAGGAGTGATGAAACAACCCCAGGAGAGATGGAGAGTCCCCCCCAGGAGTGATGGGGATCCCCCCAGGAGTGATGGAGAGTCCCCCCAGGAGTGATGGAGAGTCCCCCAGGAGTGATGGAGAGTCCCCCCAGGAGTGATGGAGAGCCCCCCAGGAGTGATGGAGAGCCCCCCAGGAGTGATGAAACAACCCCAGGAGTGATGGAGAGCCCCCCAGGAGTGATGGAGAGTCCCCCCAGGAGTGATGGAGAGCCCCCCAGGAGTGATGGAGAGCCCCCCAGGAGTGATGAAACAACCCCAGGAGTGAGGAAACAACCCCCGGAGTGATGGAGAGCCCCCCAGGAGTGATGAAGAGTCCCCCAGGAGTGATGGAGATTCCCCCCTTAGGAGAGATGGAGAGTCCCCCCCAGGAGTAATGGAGAGTCCCCCAAAGGAGAGATGGAGAGTCCACCCCAGGAGTGATAGAGTCCCCCCAAGGAGTGATGGAGAGTCCCCCCCAGGAGTAATGGAGAGTCCCCCAAAGGAGAGATGGAGAGTCCACCCCAGGAGTGATGGAGAGCCCCCAGGAGTGATGGAGAGTCCCCCCAGGAGTGATGCAACAACCCCAGGAGAGATGGAGAGTCCCCCCCAGGAGTGATGGAGAGTCCCCCCAAGGAGAGATGGAGAGTCCCCCCCCAGGAGAGATGGAGAGTCCCCCTCAGGAGTGATGGAGAGTGCCCCCAGGAGTGATGAAACAACCCCAGGAGTGATGGAGAGTCCCCCAGGAGTGATGGAGATTCCCCCCTTAGGAGAGATGGAGAGTCCCCCCCCCAGGAGAGATGGAGAGTCGCCCCCCAGGAGAGATGAAGAGTCCCCCCCAGGAGAGATGGAGAGTCCCCCCAGGAGTAATGAAGAGTGCCCCCAGGAGTGATGGAGAGTCCCCCCCAGGAGAGATGGAGAGTGCCCCCAGGAGTGATGGAGAGTCCCCCTAGGAGTGATGGAGAGTCCCCCAGGAGTGATGGAGAGCCTCCCAGGAGTGATGAAACAACCCCAGGAGTGATGGAGAGTCCCCCCAGGAGTGATGAAACAACCCCAGGAGAGATGGAGAGTCCCCCCCCAGGAGTGATGGAGAGCCCCCCAGGAGTGATGAAACAACCCCAGGAGTGATGGAGAGCCCCCCAGGAGTGATGGAGAGCCCCCCAGGAGTGATGAAACAACCCCAGGAGTGATGGAGAGCCCCCCAGGAGTGATGGAGAGTCCCCCCAGGAGTGATGAAACAACCCCAGGAGAGATGGAGAGTCCCCCCCAGGAGTGATGGAGAGCCCCCCAGGAGTGATAGAGAGCCCCCCAGGAGTGATTCAACAACCCCAGGAGTGATGGAGAGCCCCCCAGGAGTGATGGGGCGTCCCCCAGGAGTGATGGAGATCCCCCCAGGAGTGATGAAACAACCCCAGGAGTGATGGCGAGCCCCCCAGGAGTGATGGCGAGCCCCCCAGGAGTGATGGAGAGCCCCCCAGGAGTGATGGAGAGTCCCCCCAGGAGTGATGAAACAACCCCAGGAAAGATGAAGAGTCCCCCCAGGAGTGATGGAGTCCCCCCCAGGAGTGATGGAGAGTCCCCCCCAGGAGTGATGGAGAGTCCCCCCCAGGAGTGATGGAGAGTCCCCCAGGAGTGATGGCGAGTCCCCCCCAGGAGTGATGGAGAGTCCCCCCCAGGAGTGATGGAGAGTCCCCCCAGGAGTGATGGAGAGTCCCCCCCCCAAGGAGTGATGGAGATTTCCCACCAGGAGTGATGGAGGGTCCCCCCAGGAGTGATAAAGAGTCCCCCCCCAGAAGTGATGGAACGTCCCCCCCAGGAGTGATGGAGAGTCCCCCCCCAGGAGTGATGGCAAGTCCCTCCAGGAGTGATGGAGAGTCCCCCAGGAATGATGAAACAACACCAGGAGTGATGGAGAGTCCCCTCAGGAGTGATGAAACAACCCAAGGAGTGATAAAACAACACAAGGAGTGATAAAGAGCCCCCCAGGAGTGATGGAGAGTCCCCCAGGAGTAATGAAACAACCCCAGGAGTGATGGAGAGTCCCCCCAGGAGTGATGGAGAGTCTCCCCCAGGAGTGATCGAGAGTCCCCCCAGGAGTGATGGAGAGTCCCCCCCAGGAGAGATAGAGAGTCCCCCCAGGAGTGATGGAGAGTCCCCCCCCAGGAGTGATAGAGAGTCCCCCCTCAGGAGTGATGGAGAGTCCCCCCAGGAGTGATGGAGAGTCCCCCCCAGGAGTGATGGAGAGTTCCCACCAGGAGTGATGAAGAGCCCCCCAGGAGTGATGGAGATTCCTTCCTTAGGAGAGATGGAGAGTCTCCCCCCAGGAGTGATGAAGAGTCCCCCCCAGGAGAGATGGAGAGTCCCCCCCAGGAGAAATGGAGAGTCCCCCCCAGGAGTGATAGAGTTCCCCCCAGGAGTGATGGAGAGTCCCCCCAGGAGTGATGGAGAGTCCCCCAGGAGTGATGGAGAGCCCCCCAGGAGTGATGAAACAACCCCAGGAGAGATGGAGAGTCCCCCCCAGGAGTGATGGAAAGCCCCCCAGGAGTGATGAAGAGTCCCCGCAGGAGTGATGGAGAGCCCCCCAGAAGTGATGGAGAGTCCCCCCAGGAGTGATGAAACAACCCTAGGAGAGATGGAGAGTCCCCCCCAGGAGTGATGGAGAGCCCCCCAGGAGTGATGAAACAACCCCAGGAGTGATGGAGAGCCCCCCAGGAGTGATGGAGAGCCCCCCAGGAGTAATGAAACAACCCCAGGAGTGATGGAGAGGCCCCCCAGGAGTGATGAAACAACCCCAGGAGTAATGGAGAGCCCCCCAGGAGTGATGAAACAACCCCAGGAGTGATGGAGAGCCCCCCCAGGAGTGAGGGAGAGTCCCCCAGGAGTGATGGAGATTCCCCCCTTAGGAGAGATGGAGAGTCCCCCCCCAGGAGAGATGGAGAGTCCCCCCCAGGAGAGATGGAGAGTCCCCCCAGGAGTGATGAAGAGTCCCCCAGGAGTGATGGAGAGCCCCCAGGAGTGATGGAGAGTCCCCCCAGGAGTGATGAAACAACCCCAGGAGAGATGGAGAGTCCCCCCCAGGAGTGATGGGGATCCCCCCAGGAGTGATGGAGAGTCCCCCCAGGAGTGATGGAGAGTCCCCCAGGAGTGATGGAGAGTCCCCCCAGGAGTGATGGAGAGCCCCCCAGGAGTGATGGAGAGCCCCCCAGGAGTGATGAAACAACCCCAGGAGTGATGGAGAGCCCCCCAGGAGTGATGGAGAGTCCCCCCAGGAGTGATGGAGAGCCCCCCAGGAGTGATGGAGAGCCCCCCAGGAGTGATGAAACAACCCCAGGAGTGATGAAACAACCCCAGGAGTGATGGAGAGCCCCCCAGGAGTGATGAAGAGTCCCCCAGGAGTGATGGAGATTCCCCCCTTAGGAGAGATGGAGAGTCCCCCCCAGGAGTAATGGAGAGTCCCCCAAAGGAGAGATGGAGAGTCCACCCCAGGAGTGATAGAGTCCCCCCAAGGAGTGATGGAGAGTCCCCCCCGGGAGTAATGGAGAGTCCCCCAAAGGAGAGATGGAGAGTCCACCCCAGGAGTGATGGAGAGCCCCCAGGAGTGATGGAGAGTCCCCCCAGGAGTGATGCAACAACCCCAGGAGAGATGGAGAGTCCCCCCCAGGAGTGATGGAGAGTCCCCCCAAGGAGAGATGGAGAGTCCCCCCCCAGGAGAGATGGAGAGTCCCCCTCAGGAGTGATGGAGAGTCTCCCCCAGGAGTGATCGAGAGTCCCCCCAGGAGTGATGGAGAGTCCCCCCCAGGAGAGATAGAGAGTCCCCCCAGGAGTGATGGAGAGTCCCCCCCCAGGAGTGATAGAGAGTCCCCCCCCAGGAGTGATGGAGAGTCCCCCCAGGAGTGATGGAGAGTCCCCCCCAGGAGTGATGGAGAGTTCCCACCAGGAGTGATGAAGAGCCCCCCAGGAGTGATGGAGATTCCTTCCTTAGGAGAGATGGAGAGTCTCCCCCCAGGAGTGATGAAGAGTCCCCCCCAGGAGAGATGGAGAGTCCCCCCCAGGAGAAATGGAGAGTCCCCCCCAGGAGTGATAGAGTTCCCCCCAGGAGTGATGGAGAGTCCCCCCAGGAGTGATGGAGAGTCCCCCCAAGAGTGATGGAGAGTCCCCCCAGGAGTGATGGAGGGCCCCCCCAAGGAGTGATGAAACAACCCCAGGAGAGATGGAGAGTACCCTGAAAGAGTGATGGAGAGCCCCCCAGGAGTGATGAAACACCCCCAGGAGTGATGGAGAGCCCCCCAGGAGTGATGCAGAGCCCCCCCAGGAGTGATGGAGAGTCCCCCCAAGATAGATGGAGAGTCCCCCCAGGAGTGATGGAGGGCCCCCCCAAGGAGTGATGAAACAACCCCAGGAGAGATGGAGAGTACCCTGAAAGAGTGATGGAGAGCCCCCCAGGAGTGATAAAACACCCCCAGGAGTGATGGAGAGCCCCCCAGGAGTGATGCAGAGCCCCCCAGGAGTGATGGAGAGCCCCCCAGGAGTGATGAAACAACCCCAGGAGTGATGAAGAGCCCCCCAGGAGTGACGGAGAGTCCCCCAGGAGTGATGGAGAGTCCCCCCCAGGAGTGATGGAGAGTCCCCCCCAGGAGTGATGGAGAGTCCCCCCAAGGAGTGATGGAGAGTCCCCCCCCAGGAGTGATGGAGAGCCCCCCCAGGAGTGAGGGAGAGTCCCCCCAGGATTGATGAAACAACCCCAGGAGAGATGGAGAGTCCCCCCCAGAAGAGATGGAGAGTCCCCCCCCAGGAGTGATGGAGAGTCCCCCCCAGGAGAGATGGAGAGTCCCCCCAGGAGAGATGGAGATTCCCCCCCAGGAGTGATAGAGAGTGCCCCCCAGGAGTGATGGAGAGTCCCCCCCAGGAGTGATGGAGAGTCTCCCCAGGAGTGATGGAGGGCCCCAGGAGTGATGGAGAGTCCCCACAGGAGTGATGAAACAACCCCAGGAGAGATGGAGAGTCCCCCCCAGGAGTGATGGAGAGTCCCCCCAGGAGTGATGAAAAAACCCCAGGAGAGATGGAGAGTCCCCCCCAGGAGTGATGGAGAGCCCCCCAGGCGTGATGAAACAACCCCAGTAGTGATGAAGGGCCCCCCAGGAGTGATGTAGAGCCCCCCAGGAGTGATGAAAGAACCCCAGGAGTGATGGAGAATCCCCCAGGAGTGATGGAGAGTCCCCCCAGGAGTGATGAAACAACCCCAGGAGAGATGGAGAGTCCCCCCCAGGAGTGATGGAGAGCCCCCCAGGAGTGATGGAGAGCCCCCTAGGAGTGATGGAGAGTCCCCCAGGAGTGATGGAGATCCCCCCAGGAGTGATGAAACAACCCCAGGAGTGATGGAGAGCCCCCCAGGAGTGATGTAGAGCCCCCCAAGACTGATAAAACAACCCCAGGAGTGATGGAGTACCCCCCAGGAATGATGGAGGGTCCCCACAGGAGTGATGAAACAACCTAAGGAGAGATGGAGAGTCCCCCCCCAGGAGGGATGGAGAGTCCCCCCCAGGAGAGATGGAGAGTCCCCCCCATGAGTGATAGAGTCCCCCCCAGGAGTGGTAGAGTCCACCCAGGAGTGATGGAGAGTCCCCCCAGGAGTGATGGAGAGTCCCCCAGGAGTGATGGAGAGTCCCCACCAGGAGTGATGGAGAGTCCCCCCAGGAGTGATGGAGAGTCCCGCAGGAGTGATGGAGAGTCCCCCCAGGAGAGATGGAAAGTCCCCTTCAGGAGTGATGGAAAGTCCCTCCAGGAGTGATGGAGAGTCCCCCAAGAGTGATGAAACAACCCCAGGAGTGATGGAGAGTCCCCCCAGGAGTGATGAAAACCCCCCAGGAGCGATGAAACAACCCCAGGAGTGATGTAGAGCCCCCCAGGAGTGATGGAGAGTCCCCCCAGGAGTGATGAAACAACCCCAGGAGTGATGGAGAGTCCCCCCCAGGAGTGATGGACAGTCCCCCCAGGAGTGATGGAGAGTCCCCCCCAGGAGTGATGGAGAGTCCCACCCAGGAGTGATGGAGAGTCCCCCCCAGGAGTGATGGAGAGTCCCCCCCAGGAGTGATGGAGAGTCCCCCCAAGAGTGATGGAGAGTCCCCCCAGGAGTGTTGGAGGGTCCCCCCAAGGAGTGATGAAACAACCCCAGGAGAAATGGAGAGTACCCCCAAGGAGTGATGGAGAGCCCCCCAGGAGTGATTAAACACCCCCAGCAGTGAAGGAGAGCCCCCCAGGAGTGATGGAGAGCCCCCCAGGAGTGATGAAACAACCCCAGGAGTGATGGACAGCCACCCAGGAGTGGAGAGCCCCCCAGGAGTGATGGAGAGCCCCCCAGGAGTGATGCAGAGACCCCCAGGAGTGATGGAGAGCCCCCAGGAGTGATGAAACAACCCCAGGAGTGATGACGAGCCCCCCAGGAGTGAGGGAGAGTCCCACAGGATTGATGGAGATTCCCCCCTTAGGAGAGATGGAGAGTCCCCCCCAGGAGAGATGGAGAGTCCCCCCCAGGAGAGATGGAAAGTCCCCCCAAGGAGTGATGGAGAGTCCCCCCCCCCCAGGAGTGATGGAGAGTCCCCCCAGGAGTGATGGAGAGCCCCCAGGAGTGATGAAACAACCCCAGGAGAGATGGAGAGTCCTCCCCAGGAGAGATGGAGAGTCCCCCCCAGGAGTGATGGAGAGTCCCCCCCAGGAGTGATGGAGTCCCCCCAGGAGAGATGGAGAGTCCCCCCAGGAGTGATGGAGATTCCTCCCAAGAGTGATGGAGAGTCTCCCCAGGAGTGATGGAGGGTCCCCACAAAGAGTGATGAAACAACCCCAGGAGAGATGGAGAGTCCCCCCCCAGGAGTGATGGAGAGCCCCCCAGGAGTGATGAAACAACCCAAGGAGTGATAAAGAGCCCCCCAGGAGTGATGGAGAGCCCCCCAGGAGTGATGGAGAGACCCCCAGGAGTGAGGGAGAGTTCCCCAGGAGTGATGGAGATTCCCCCCGTAGGAGAGATGGAGAGTCGTCCCCCCAGGAGAGATGGAAAGTCCCCCCCAGGAGAGATGGAGAGTCCCCCCCAGGAGTGATGGAGAGTCCCCCGCAGGAGTGATGGAAAGTCCCCCCAGGAGTGATGGAGAGCCCCCAGGAGTGATGGAGAGTCCCCCCAGGAGTGTTGAAACAACCCCAGGAGAGATGGAGCGTCCCCCCCAGGAGTGATGGAGAGTCCACCCCAGGAGAGATGGAGAGTCCCCCCCAGGAGAGATGGAGAGTCCCCCAAGAGTGATGGAGAGCCCCCAGGAGTGATGAAACAACCCCAGGAGTGATGGAAAATCCCCCCAGGAGTGCTAAAACAACCCTAGGAGAGATGGAGAGTCCCCCCAGGAGTGATGGAGAGCCCCCCAGGAGTGATGAAACAACCCCAGTAGTGATGGAGAGCCCCCCAGGAGTGATGGAGAGTCCACCCCAGGAGAGATGGAGAGTCCCCCCCCAGGAGAGATGGAGAGTCCCCCCACAGGAGTGATGGAGTGCCCCCAGGAGTGATGAAACAACCCCAGGAGTGATGGAGAGCCCCCCAGTAGTGATGGAGATTCCCCCCTTAGGAGAGATGGAGAGTCCCCCCCAGGAGAGATGGAGAGTCCCCCCCAGGAGAGATGGTTAGTCCCCCCCAGGAGTGATGGAGAGTGCCCCCAGGAGTGATGGAGAGTGCCCCTCAGGAGTGATGGAGAGTGCCCCCAGCAGTGATGGAGAGTCCCCCCAGTAGTGATGGAGAGTCCCCCAAGAGTGATGGAGAGCCCCCAGGAGTGATGAAACAACCCCAAGAGTGATGGAAAATCCCCCCAGGAGTGATAAAACAACCCTAGGAGAGATGGAGAGTCCCCCCAGGAGTGATGGAGAGCCCCCCAGGAGTGATGAAACAACCCCAGTAGTGATGGAGAGCCCCCCAGGAGTGATGTAGAGCCCCCAGGAGTGATGAAACAACCCCAGTAGTGATGGAGAGCCCCCCAGGAGTGATGTAGAGCCCCCAGGAGTGATGAAACAACCCCAGGAGTGATGGAGTGCCCCTCAAGAGTGATGGAGAGTCCCCCCAGGAGTGATGAAACAACCCCAGGAGAGATGGAGACTCCCTCCCAGGAGTGATGGAGGGCCCCCCAAGAGTGATGGTGAGCCCCCCAGGAGTGATGAAACAACCCCAGGAGTGATGGAGAGCCCCCCAGGAGTGATGGAGAGTCCCCCCTTAGGAGAGATGGAGAGTCCCCCCCAGGAGTGATGGAGAGTCCCCCCCAGGAGTGATAGAGTCCCCCCCAGGAGTGATAAAGAGTCCCCCCCAGGAGTGATGAAGCAACCCCAGGAGAGATGGAGACTCCCTCCCAGAAGTGATGGAGGGCCCCCCAGGAGTGATGGTGAGCCCCCAGGAGTGATGAAACAACCCCTGGAGTGATGGATAGCCCCCCAGGAGTGATGGAGAGTCCTCCAGGAGTGATGGAGATTCCCCCCTTAGGAGAGATGGAGAGTCCCCCCCAGGAGTGATGGAGAGTCCCCCCAGGAGAGATAGAGAGTCCCCCCCAGGAGTGATAGAGTCCCCCCCAGGAGTGATAAAGAGTCCCCCCCAGGAGTGATGGAGAGTCCCCCAGGAATGATGGAGAGTCCCCCCCAGGAGTGATGGAGAGTCCCCCCCAGGAGTGATGGAGAGTGCCCCCAGGAGTGATGGAGAGTCCCCCTCAGGAGTGATGGAGAGTGCCCCCAGCAGTGATGGAGAGTCCCCCCCAGTAGTGATGGAGAGTCCCCCAAGAGTGATGGAGAGCCCCCCAGGAGTGATGGAAAATCCCCCCAGGAGTGATGAAACAACCCTAGGAGAGATGGAGAGTCCCCCTCAGGAGTGATGGATAGCCCCCCAGGAGTGATGAAACAACCCCAGTAGTGATGGAGAGCCCCCCAGGAGTGATGTAGAGCCCCCAGGAGTGATGAAACAACCCCAGGAGTGATGGAGAGCCCCCCAGGAGTGATGGAGAGTCCCCCTCAGGAGTGATGGAGAGTGCCCCCAGCAGTGATGGAGAGTCCCCCCCAGTAGTGATGGAGAGTCCCCCAAGAGTGATGGAGAGCCCCCCAGGAGTGATAAAACAACCCCAGGAGTGATGGAAAATCCCCCCAGGAGTGATGAAACAACCCTAGGAGAGATGGAGAGTCCCCCCCAGGAGTGATGGATAGCCCCCCAGGAGTGATGAAACAACCCCAGTAGTGATGGAGAGCCCCCCAGGAGTGATGTAGAGCCCCCAGGAGTGATGAAACAACCCCAGGAGTGATGGAGAGCCCCCCAGGAGTGATGGAGAGTCCCCCCAGGAGTGATGAAACAATCCCAGGAGAGATGGAGAGTCCCCCCCAGGAGTGATGGAGAGCCCCCCAGGAGTGATGGAGAGCCCCCCAGGAGTGATGGAGAGTCCCCCTAGGAGTGATGGAGAGTCCCCCCAGGAGTGATGGAGAGTCCCCCCCAGGAATGATGGAGAGTCTCCCCAGGAGTGATGGAGAGTCCCCCCCAGGAGTGATGGAGAGTCCCCCCAGAAGTGATGGAGAGTCCTCCAGGAGTGATGGAGATTCCCCCCTTAGGAGAGATGGAGAATCCCCCCCAGGAGTGATGGAGAGTCCCCCAGGAGAGATGGAGAGTCCCCCCCAGGAGAGATGGAGAGTCCCCCCCAGGAGTGATAGAGTCCCCCCCAGGAGTGATAAAGAGTCCCCCCCAAGAGTGATGGAGAGTCCCCCCCAGGAGTGATGGAGAGTCCCCCAGGAGTGATGGAGAGTCCCCCCCAAGAGTGATGGAGAGTCCCCCCCAGGAGTGATGGAGAGTCCCCCCCCAGGAGTGATGGAGAGTCCCCCCAGGAGTGATGGAGAGTCCCCCAGGAGTGATGGAGAGTCCCCCCAGGAGAGATGGAGAGTCCCCCCCCCACAGGAGTGATGGAAAGTCCCTCCAGGAGTGATAGAGAGTCCCCTCAGGACTGATGAAACAACCCCAGGAGTGATGAAACAACCCCAGGAGTGATGGAGAGCCCCCCACGAGTGATGGAGAGTCCCCCAGGAGTGATGAAACAACCCCAGGAGTGATGGAGAGTCCCCCCAGGAGTGATGGAGAGTCCCCCCAGGAGTGATGGAGAGTCCCCCCCAGGAGTGATGGAGAGTCCCCCCAGGAGTGATAGAGAGTCCCCCCAGGAGTGATGGAGAGTCCCCCCCAGGAGTGATGGAGAGTCCCCCCCATGAGTGATGGAGAGTCCCCCCAGGAGTGATGGAGGGGCCCCCCAGAAGTGATGGAGAGTCCCCCCCAGAAGTGATGGAGAGTCCCCCCAGGAGTGATGGAGAGTCCCCCCCAGGAGTGATGGAGAGCCCCCCAGGAGTGATGGAGATTCCCCCCTTAGGAGAGATGGAGAGTCCCCCCCCCCCCCAGGAGTGATAGAAAGTCCCTCCAGGAGTGATGGAGAGTCCCCCCAGGAGTGATGAAACAACCCCAGGAGTGATGGAGAGTCCCCCCCAGGAGTGATGTAGAGTCCCCCCAGGAGTGATAGAGTCCCCCCAGAAGTGATGGAGAGTCCCCCCAGGAGTGATGGAGAGTCCCCCCAGGAGTGATAGAGTCCCCCCAGAAGTGATGGAGAGTCCCCCCAGGAGTGATGGAGAGTCCCCCCCAGGAGTGATGGAGAGTGCCCGCCCCCCCCCCCCCCCCCACACACACACACACACACCGCACCGAACACTCCCCGAGCCTAGATCCTGCGGTGTAATAACGGACCGTGATACACGGGGAGTGTATCACACAGAGGGGTCTAAGATACAGTATCACACCCGATATAACTAGATACACGGCTCCGGGGAGTGTATCACACAGAGGGGAATAAGGTATCCCACCCGATATGACTAGATACACGGCTTTGCATTTAGGATTAGATACAAAGTATTTCTCACACAGAGAGATTAGATACAAAGACTCGGCAGGCAGTATAACGCGTACGGGGCTTAGATACACAACTTTAGCAGTTAGTATAAGACTGATGGGTTTGGATACTGCAGGTCATCTCCCAGGATCAGACGTATAGAGATCAGCAGCACACGGTACCGCACAGTCCGGGATTAGATACACGCGGTGCCGTCCCTCTCTTCTCCGATGCTGCAGGTGCCGGTTTCTTCCCCGCACTCCGGGGGTGGAGGGGTTAAGTGCCTGAAGTGGCTGCTGACGTCACGAGGGTCTCAGTGCGGCCCCCCTCTCCGGGTCTGGCAGCTCTCAGCCTCAGAGCGGCACTCACCTCTCATCCGCAGCCACAGCCGGACAGGAGGCGACTTCCCAGGAGGCCAGGTGAGCGCCCCCAACCGGAGAGACCGGGAGCCGCTGCCCCACATCCGAGCGGAGCCCCCCAGCATCTCCGGCGCCTCCCTGCACTGTCCTATATACACTAACCTGATTCCTGCGCCCCCCAGGGAGGATGGCAGGGGGGCACCATGTACAGGGGAGGGGGGCACGGGGATACCGGGCACATACCGGGGATCATATACCGGGCACATACAGGGGGATAATATACCGGGCACATACAGGGGGATAATATACCGGGCACATACAGGATTATATACCGGGCACATACAGGAGGATTATATACCGGGCACATACAGGAGGATTATATACCAGGCACATACAGGGGGATTATATACCGGGCACATACAGGAGGATTATATACCGGGCACATACAGGGGGATTATATACAGGGCACATACAGGAGGATTATATACCGGGCACATACAGGGGGATCATATACCGGGCACATACAGGGGGATTATATACAGGGCACATACAGGAGGATTATATACCGGGCACATACAGGATTATATACCAGGCACATACAGGAGGATTATATACCGGGCACATACAGGGGGATAATATACCGGGCACATACAGGAGGATTATATACCGGGCACATACCGGGGATCATATACCGGGCACATACAGGAGGATCATATACCGGGCACATACAGGGGGATAATATACCGGGCACATACAGGAGGATTATATACCGGGCACATACAGGAGGATTATATACCGGGCACATACCGGGGATAATATACCGGGCACATACAGGGGGATTATATACCGGGCACATACAGGAGGATTATATACCGGGCACATACCGGGGATAATATACCGGGCACATACAGGAGGATTATATACCGGGCACATACAGGAGGATTATATACCGGGCACATACAGGAGGATTATATACCGGGCACATACAGGAGGATCATATACCGGGCACATACAGGAGGATTATATACCGGGCACATACCGGGGATAATATACCGGGCACATACTGGGGGATAATATACCGGGCACATAAAGGAGGATTATATACCGGGCACATACCGGGGATCATATACCGGGCACATACAGGAGGATTATATACCGGGCACATACTGGGGGATAATATACCGGGCACATACAGGAGGATTATATACCGGGCACATAAAGGAGGATTATATACCGGGCACATACCGGGGATCATATACCGGGCACATACAGGAGGATTATATACCGGGCACATACAGGAGGATTATATACCGGGCACATACAGGAGGATTATATACCGGGCACATACCGGGGATAATATACCGGGCACATACAGGGGGATTATATACCGGGCACATACAGGAGGATTATATACCGGGCACATACCGGGGATAATATACCGGGCACATACAGGAGGATTATATACCGGGCACATACAGGAGGATTATATACCGGGCACATACAGGAGGATTATATACCGGGCACATACCGGGGATAATATACAGGGCACATACAGGAGGATTATATACCGGGCACATAAAGGAGGATTATATACCGGGCACATACAGGGGGATTATATACCGGCCACATACAGGAGGATAATATACCGGGCACATACAGGAGGATTATATACCGGGCACAAACAGGAGGATCATATACCGGGCACATACAGGAGGATTATATACCGGCCACATACAGGAGGATTATATACCGGGCACATACAGGAGGATTATATACCGGGCACATACAGGAGGATTATATACCGGGCACATACAGGAGGATTATATACCGGCCACATACAGGAGGATTATATACCGGGCACATACAGGAGGATTATATACCGGGCACATACAGGAGGATTATATACCGGGCACATACAGGAGGATTATATACCGGCCACATACAGGAGGATCATATACAGGGCACATACAGGAGGATTATATACCGGGCACATACAGGAGGATTATATACCGGGCACATACAGGAGGATTATATACCGGGCACATACAGGAGGATTATATACCGGGCACATACAGGAGGATTATATACCGGGCACATACAGGAGGATTATATACCGGGCACATACAGGAGGATTATATACCGGGCACATACCGGGGGATAATATACCGGGCACATACAGGAGGATTATATACCGGCCACATACAGGAGGATTATATACCGGGCACATACAGGAGGATCATATACCGGGCACATAGAGGAGGATTATATACCGGGCACATACAGGAGGATCATATACCGGGCACATACAGGAGGATTATATACCGGGCACATACAGGAGGATTATATACCGGGCACATACAGGAGGATTATATACCGGGCACATACAGGAGGATTATATACCGGGCACATACAGGAGGATTATATACCGGGCACATACAGGAGGATTTTATACCGGGCACATACCGGGGATAATATACCGGGCACATACAAGAGGATTATATACCGGGCACATACAGGAGGATAATATACAAGGCACATACAGGAGGATTATATACCGGGCACATACAGGGGGATTATATACCGGGCACATACAGGGGGATTATATACCGGGCACATACAGGAGGATTATATACCGGCCACATACAGGGGGATTATATACCGGGCACATACAGGGGGATTATATACCGGGCACATACAGGAGGATTATATACCGGGCACATTTAGGAGGATTATATACAGGGCACATACAGGGGGATTATATACCGGGCACATACAGGAGGATTATATACCGGGTACATACAGGAGGATTATATACCGGGCACATACAGGAGGATTATATACCGGGCACATACAGGATGATTATATACCGGGCACATACAGGATGATTATATACCGGGCACATCCGGGGGATAATATACAGGGCACATACAGGAGGATTATATACCGGGCACATACAGGAGGATTATATACCGGGCACATACAGGATTATATACCGGGCACATACAGGAGGATTATATACCGGGCACATACAGGAGGATTATATACCGGGCACATACAGGAGGATTATATACCGGGCACATACAGGAGGATTATATACCGGGCACATACAGGGGGATTATATACCGTGCACATACAGGAATATATACCGGGCACATACCGGGAATCATATACCGGGCACATACAGGGGGATAATATACCGGGCACATACTGGGGGATAATATACCGGGCACATACAAGAGGATAATATACCGGGCACATACAGGGGGATTATATACCGGGCACATAGCGGGGGATAATATACAGGGCACATACAGGAGGATTATATACCGGGCACATACAGGAGGATTATATACCGGGCACATACAGGAGGATTATATACCGGGCACATACAGGAGGATTATATACTGGGCACATACAGGAGGATTATATACCAGGCACATACCGGGGGATAATATACAGGGCACATACAGGAGGATTATATACCGGGCACATACAGGAGGATTATATACCGGGCACATACAGGAGGATTATATACCGGGCACATACAGGAGGATTATATACCGGGCACATACAGGGGGATTATATACCGGGCACATACAGGAGAATTATATACCGGGCACATACAGGAGGATTATATACCGGGCACATACAGGAGGATTATATACCGGGCACATACAGGAGGATTATATACCGGGCACATACAGGAGGATTATATACCGGGCACATACAGGGGGATTATATACCGGGCACATACAGGAGAATTATATACCGGGCACATACCGGGGAATAATATACAGGGCACATACAGGAGGATTATATACCGGGCACATACAGGGGAATTATATACCGGGCACATACAGGAGGATTATATACCGGGTACATACAGGAGGATTATATACCGGGCACATACAGGAGGATTATATACCGGGCACATACAGGACGATTATATACCGGGCACATACAGGATGATTATATACCGGGCACATACAGGATGATTATATACCGGGCACATCCGGGGGATAATATACAGGGCACATACAGGGGGATTATATACCGGGCACATACAGGAGGATTATATACCGGGCACATACAGGATTATATAGCGGGCACATACAGGAGGATTATATACCGGGCACATACAGGAGGATTATATACCGGGCACATACAGGATTATATACCGGGCACATACCGGGGATAATATACCGGGCACATACCGGGGATCATATACCGGGCACATACAGGGGGATAATATACCGGGCACATACTGGGGGATAATATACCGGGCACATACAAGAGGATAATATACCGGGCACATGCAGGGGGATTATATACCGGGAACATACAGGATTATATACCGGGCACATACAGGGGGATTATATACCGGGCACATACCGGGGATAATATACCGGGCACATATCGGGGATAATATACCGGGCACATACAGGAGGATTATATACTGGGCACATACAGGAGGATTATATACCGGGCACATACAGGATTATATACCGGGCACATACAGGAGGATTATATACCGGGCACATACAGGAGGATTATATACCGGGCACATACAGGAGGATTATATACTGGGCACATACAGGAGGATTATATACCGGGCACATACAGGATTATATACCGGGCACATACAGGAGGATTATATACCGGGCACATACAGGGGGATTATATACCGGGAACATACAGGAGGATTATATACCGGGTACATACAGGAGGATTATATACCGGGAACATACAGGAGGATTATATACCGGGCACATACAGGATGATTATATACCGGGCACATACAGGACGATTATATACCGGGCACATACAGGATGATTATATACCGGGCACATAGAGGAGGATTATATACCGGGCACATACAGGAGGATTATATACCGGGCACATCCGGGGGATAATATACAGGGCACATACAGGGGGATTATATACCGGGCACATACAGGAGGATTATATACCGGGCACATACAGGGGGATTATATACCGGGCACATACAGGAGGATTATATACCAGGCACATACAGGAGGATTATATACCGGGCACATACAGGAGGATTATATACCGGGCACATACAGGGGGATTATATACCGGGCACATACAGGAGGATTATATACCGGGCACATACAGGGGGATTATATACCGGGCACATACAGGAGGATTATATACCGGGCACATACAGGAGGATTATATACCGGGCACATACAGGAGGATTATATACCGGGCACATACAGGGGGATTATATACCGGGCACATACAGGAGGATTATATACCGGGCACATACAGGAGGATTATATACCGGGCACATACAGGATTATATACCAGGCACATACAGGAGGATTATATACCGGGCACATACAGGATTATATACCGGGCACATACAGGGGGATTATATACCGGGCACATACAGGAGGATTATATACCGGGCACATACAGGGGGATCATATACCGGGCACATACAGGGGGATAATATACCGGCACATACAGGAGGATTATATACCGGCCACATACAGGGGGATTATATACCGGGAACATACAGGATTATATACCGGGCACATACAGGAGGATTATATACCGGGAACATACAGGATTATATACCGGGCACATACCGGGGATAATATACCGGGCACATACAGGATTATATACCGGGCACATACAGGGGGATTATATACCGGGAACATACAGGATTATATACCGGGCACATACCGGGGATCATATACCGGGCACATACAGGATTATATACCGGGCACATACCGGGGATCATATACCGGGCACATACAGGAGGATTATATACCGGGCACACACAGGAGGATTATATACCGGGCACATACAGGAGGATTATATACCGGGCACATACAGGGGGATTATATACCGGGCACACACAGGAGGATTATAAACCGGGCACATACAGGAGGATTATATACCGGGCACATACAGGATGATTATATACCGGGCACATACAGGGGGATAATATACCGGGCACATACAGGAGGATTATATACCGGGCACATACAGGAGGATTATATACCGGGCACATACAGGGGGATTATATACCGGGCACACACAGGAGGATTATATACCGGGCACATACTGAGGGATTATATACCGGGCACATACAGGAGGATTATATACCGGGCACATACAGGGGGATAAAATACAGGGCACATACAGGAGGATTATATACCGGGCACATACAGGAGGATTATATACCGGGCACATACAGGAGGATTATATACCGGGCACATACTGGGGGATAATATACCGGGCACATACTGGGGGATAATATACCGGGCACATACAAGAGGATAATATACCTGGCACATACAGGGGGATTATATACCGGGCACATACAGGAGGATTATATACCGGGCACATACAGGAGGATTATATACCGGGCACATACAGGAGGATTATATACCGGGCACATACAGGGGGATAATATACCGGGCACATACTGAGGGATTATATACCGGGCACATAAAGGATGATTATATACCGGCCACATACAGGAGGATTATATACCGGGCACATACAGGAGGATTATATACCGGCACATACAGGAGGATTATATACCGGGCACATACAAGAGGATAATATACCGGGCACATACAGGGGGATTATATACCGGGCACATACAAGAGGATAATATACCGGGCACATACAGGGGGATTATATACCGGGAACATACAGGATTATATACCAGGCACATACTGGGGATCATATACCGGGCACATACAGGAGGATTATATACCGGGCACATACAGGAGGATTATATACCGGGCACATACAGGGGGATTATATACCGGGCACATACAGGAGGATTATATACCGGGCACATACAGGAGGATTATATACCGGGCACATACAGGGGGATCATATACCGGGCACATACAGGGGGATAATATACCGGGCACATACAGGAGGATTATATACCGGGCACATACAGGAGGATTATATACCGGGCACATACAGGGGGATTATATACCGGGCACATACAGGAGGATTATATACCGGGCACATACAGGGGGATCATATACCGGGCACATACAGGAGGATTATATACCGGGCACATACAGGAGGATTATATACCGGGCACATACAGGAGGATTATATACCGGGCACATACAGGAGGATTATATACCGGGCACATACAGGGGGATAAAATACAGGGCACATACAGGAGGATTATATACCGGGCACATACAGGAGGATTATATACCGGGCACATACAGGAGGATTATATACCGGGCACATACAGGAGGATTATATACCGGGCACATACTGGGGGATAATATACCGGGCACATACAGGAGGATTATATACCGGGCACATACAGGGGGATTATATACCGGGCACACACAGGAGGATTATAAACCGGGCACATACAGGAGGATTATATACCGGGCACATACAGGATGATTATATACCGGGCACATACAGGGGGATAATATACCGGGCACATACAGGAGGATTATATACCGGGCACATACAGGAGGATTATATACCGGGCACATACAGGGGGATTATATACCGGGCACACACAGGAGGATTATATACCGGGCACATACTGAGGGATTATATACCGGGCACATACAGGAGGATTATATACCGGGCACATACAGGGGGATAAAATACAGGGCACATACAGGAGGATTATATACCGGGCACATACAGGAGGATTATATACCGGGCACATACAGGAGGATTATATACCGGGCACATACTGGGGGATAATATACCGGGCACATACTGGGGGATAATATACCGGGCACATACAAGAGGATAATATACCTGGCACATACAGGGGGATTATATACCGGGCACATACAGGAGGATTATATACCGGGCACATAGAGGAGGATTATATACCGGGCACATACAGGAGGATTATATACCGGGCACATACAGGGGGATAATATACCGGGCACATACTGAGGGATTATATACCGGGCACATAAAGGATGATTATATACCGGCCACATACAGGAGGATTATATACCGGGCACATACAGGAGGATTATATACCGGCACATACAGGAGGATTATATACCGGGCACATACAAGAGGATAATATACCGGGCACATACAGGGGGATTATATACCGGGCACATACAAGAGGATAATATACCGGGCACATACAGGGGGATTATATACCGGGAACATACAGGATTATATACCGGGCACATACTGGGGATCATATACCGGGCACATACAGGAGGATTATATACCGGGCACATACAGGAGGATTATATACCGGGCACATACAGGGGGATTATATACCGGGCACATACAGGAGGATTATATACCGGGCACATACAGGAGGATTATATACCGGGCACATACAGGGGGATCATATACCGGGCACATACAGGGGGATAATATACCGGGCACATACAGGAGGATTATATACCGGGCACATACAGGAGGATTATATACCGGGCACATACAGGGGGATTATATACCGGGCACATACAGGAGGATTATATACCGGGCACATACAGGGGGATCATATACCGGGCACATACAGGAGGATTATATACCGGGCACATACAGGAGGATTATATACCGGGCACATACAGGAGGATTATATACCGGGCACATACAGGAGGATTATATACCGGGCACATACAGGGGGATAAAATACAGGGCACATACAGGAGGATTATATACCGGGCACATACAGGAGGATTATATACCGGGCACATACAGGAGGATTATATACCGGGCACATACAGGAGGATTATATACCGGGCACATACTGGGGGATAATATACCGGGCACATACAGGAGGATTATATACCTGGCACATACAGGAGGATTATATACCGGGCACATACAGGAGGATTATATACCGGGCACATACAGGAGGATTATATACCGGGCACATACAGGAGGATTATATACCGGGCACATACTGGGGGATAATATACCGGGCACATACAGGAGGATTATATACCGGGCACATACAGGAGGATTATATACCGGGCACATACTGGGGGATAATATACCGGGCACATACAAGAGGATAATATACCTGGCACATACAGGGGGATTATATACCGGGCACATACAGGAGGATTATATACCGGGCACATACAGGAGGATTATATACCGGGCACACACAGGAGGATTATATACCGGGCACATACAGGGGGATAATATACCGGGCACATACTGAGGGATTATATACCGGGCACATAAAGGATGATTATATACCGGCCACATACAGGAGGATTATATACCGGGCACATACAGGAGGATTATATACCGGCACATACAGGGGGATTATATACCGGGCACATACAAGAGGATAATATACCGGGCACATACAGGGGGATTATATACCGGGAACATACAGGATTATATACCAGGCACATACTGGGGATCATATACCGGGCACATACAGGAGGATTATATACCGGGCACATACAGGAGGATTATATACCGGGCACATACAGGGGGATTATATACCGGGCACATACAGGGGGATTATATACCGGGCACATACAGGAGGATTATATACCGGGCACATACAGGGGGATTATATACCGGGCACATACAGGAGGATTATATACCGGGCACATACAGGAGGATTATATACCGGGCACATACAGGAGGATTATATACCGGGCACATACAGGAGGATTATATACCGGGCACATACAGGAGGATTATATACCGGGCACATACAGGAGGATTATATACCGGGCACATACAGGAGGATTATATACCGGGCACATACTGAGGGATTATATACCGGGCACATACAGGAGGATTATATACCGGGCACATACAGGGGGATAATATACAGGGCACATACAGGAGGATTATATACCGGGCACATACAGGAGGATTATATACCGGGCACATACAGGAGGATTATATACCGGGCACACACAGGAGGATTATATACCGGGCACATACTGAGGGATTATATACCGGGCACATACAGGAGGATTATATACCGGGCACATACAGGGGGATAATATACCGGGCACATACAGGATTATATACCGGGCACATACCGGGGATAATATACCGGGCACATACAGGGGGATTATATCCCCGGCACATATTATTATTTATTATTATTTATTTATAAAGCGCCCTTAGTTCCAGAGCGCTATACAATAGATAGGCAACAGGCAGGAACAATACAAGATCAGAAAACATTACATGAAGGCAAAAGACAGACTGGTACATGGGGGAAGAGGACCCTGCCCGCGAGGGCTCACAATCTATGGGGTATAGGGAGAGAAACAGGAGGTAACGTGCAGCCATTCAAGTGTGATGCAGAGTTATTGTAGGTTGTAGCCTTGTTTGAAGAGATGGGTTTTCAGGTTACTTTTGAAGGACTTGATGGTGGATGAGAGACGGATGTGTCGGGGTAGCGAGTTCCAGAGTATGGGGGAGGCTCGGGCAAAGTCTTGGAGGTGGTTGTGTGAGGTACGAACAAGGGGGGAGCGCAGACGGAGGTCACTGGAGGATCGAAGGTTGCGTGAGGGACGGTAGCGGGATATCAGGTCAGAGATGTATGGAGGGGACAGGTTGTGGATTGCCTTGTACGTCATGGTCAACAATTTAAAGTCAATACGTTGGGCAATGGGGAGCCAGTGGAGGGATTGGCAGAGGGGAGAGGCAGAGGCAAAGCGAGGGGAAAGGTGGATTAGTCGGGCAGCAGAGTTAAGGATAGACTGGAGGGGATCAAGGGAGTTAGCTGGAAGGCCAGAGAGGAGGATGTTACAGTTGTCCAAGCGGGAGATAATGAGAGCATGGACCAGCAGTTTGGTGGAGTCAGGGGTGAGGAAAGAGCGGATTCTGGAAATGTTTTTGAGGTGAAGGCGGCAGGAGGTGGTCAGGGCCTGAATATGTCGTTTAAAGGACAGGGCAGAGTCAAAGGTGACGCCAAGGCAGCGGACTTGGGGGACAGGGGACAGAGTACAGCCATTGATAGTGATTGACAGATTAGAAGGCGGGGTGGAGCGAGATGGGGGAAAGATGATTAGTTCTGTTTTGTCCATGTTGAGTTTTAGAAAGTGGGAAGAGAAGAAGGAGGATATGGCCGATAGACACTCTGGAATCCTGGATAGCAAAGAGGTGACATCCGGACCAGAGAGGTAGATCTCAGTGTCATCGGCATAAAGATGGTACCTGAAGCCATGGGATTCTATGATATGTCCCAGGCCAGAGGTGTAGATGGAGAAGAGAAGAGGCCCGAGTACAGAGCCTTGGGGAACACCAACAGTAAGGGGACGAGGAGAGGAGATGGTGTGGGAGTGGGAGACACTAAAAGTGCGGTTGGAGAGGTAAGAGGAGATCCAGGAGAGAGCTAGGCTAGTGACACCAAGGGATGAGAGGATTTGTAAGAGGGGAAAAAGGTCAACTGTGTCGAAGGCAGAAGATAGGTCAAGGAGAAGGAGCACAGAGTAGTGGCGCGAGGTTTTGGCAGTCAGCAGGTCATTAGCCACTTTGGTGAGGGCAGTTTCTGTGGAGTGGTGGGAGCGGGGGGATTATATACCGGGCACATACAGGAGAACCATATACTGGGCACATACAGGAGGATTATATACCGGGCACATACTGGGGATAATATACCGGGCACATACAGGAAGGAACATATATCGGGCACATACAGGAGAACCATGTACTGGGCACAGGTGGCATCTTTAGTAGCTTTTTTCATCTCTCTTCATGTAGACATTACCCTGTCTCCTTCCCTTATCTCTTGCGGCTCATGTTGCACTTACAGCGTGAGATGTGGGGATGGGCACCGGTGCCAGCAGACCTTATGGCGTTCACATACGCGTGATGCCCAGGATCCTTCTTTGTTGGAGACGCTAAGCCTGAGATTTTTTTAAACCATTGCATTTCTGCTGTGCCAACCGCTGAGGCCCCTAAGATCAGTATACAAAGGGTTATTCAGATGTGTCAAGGGTTCTATAGGTTCTCAGCAGTGGTGCAGGGTCCTGACTTCCCAGGGGGTCTTGCTGGTTGTCAGCGGTGGCGCATGTCTCTAATGGACCCTGACCATAAGTGCAGAGCAATGTGCCCAGGCAGCAGACCTTTGGTACGTTCTATACCCTCCTATACACAGAACATTCATGCTGCAAAAATGTCCAGTTAGAAACAAACAAGTTTACAAGTTTTTCAGATGTTTTTAAAAGTGATTCAAAAATCTTGGTACCTGGAGATCTCAAAGAAAGCACGAAAGCTTAATGGTTACATTCACACTGGGTGGTGTTTCCTCATTATAGACTTGTTCACTTTACTCTCAGGCTCCTCTTTTCTCTTTTCCTCTCACTCTCCTGCACTCTCTCCTCTCACTCCCCCGCACTCTCTCCTCACTCTCCTGCACTCTCTCCTCTCACTCCCCTGCACTCTCTCCTCTCACTCCCCCGCACTCTCTCCTCTCTCTCCCCTGCACTCTCTTCTCCTCACTCCCCTGCACTCTCTCCTCTCACTCCCCCGCACTCTCTCCTCTCACTCCCCTGCACTCTCTCCTCTCACTCCCCCGCACTCTCTCCTCACTCTCCTGCACTCTCTCCTCTCACTCCCCTGCACTCTCTTCTTCTCACTCCCCTGCACTCTCTTCTCCTCACTCCCCTGCACTCTCTTCTCCTCACTCCCCTGCACTCTCTTCTCCTCACTCCCCTGCACTCTCTTCTCCTCACTCTCCTGCACTCTCTTCTCCTCACTCTCCTGCACTCTCTCCTCTCACTCCCCTGCACTCTCTCCACTCACTCCCCTGCACTCTCTCCTCTCACTCCCCTGCACTCTCTCCTCTTTCTCCCCTGCACTCTCTCCTCTCACTCCCCTGCACTCTCTCCTCTCACTCCCCTGCACTCTCTCCTCTCTCTCCTCTCACTCCCCTGCACTCTCTCCTCTCTCTCCTCTCACTCCCCTGCACTCTCTCCTCTCACTCCCCTGCACTCTCTCCTCTCACTCCCCTGCACTCTCTTCTTCTCACTCCCCTGCACTCTCTCCTCTCACTCCCCTGCACTCTCTCCTCTCACTCCCCCGCACTCTCTCCTCTCACTCCCCTGCACTCTCTCCTCTTACTCCCCTGCACTCTCTCTTCTCACTCCCCTGCACTCTCTCCTCTCACTCCCCTGCACTCTCTTCTTCTCACTCCCCTGCACTCTCTCCTCTCACTCTCCTGCACTCTCTTCTTCTCACTCCCCTGCACTCTCTCCTCTCACTCTCCTGCACTCTCTTCTTCTCACTCTCCTGCACTCTCTTCTTCTCACTCCCCTGCACTCTCTCCTCTCACTCCCCTGCACTCTCTCCTCTCACTCCCCTGCACTCTCTCCTCTCTCTCCTCTGCACTCTCTCCTCTCACTCCCCTGCACTCTCTCCTCTCACTCCCCTGCACTCTTTTCTTCTCACTCCCCTGCACTCTCTCCTCTCACTCCCCTGCACTCTCTCCTCTCACTCCCCCGCACTCTCTCCTCTCACTCCCCTGCACTCTCTTCTTCTCACTCCCCTGCACTCTCTCCTCTCACTCCCCTGCACTCTCTCCTCTCACTCCCCTGCACTCTCTCCTCTCACTCTCCTGCACTCTCTTCTTCTCACTCCCCTGCACTCTCTCCTCTCACTCCCCTGCACTCTCTCCTCTCACTCCCCTGCACTCTCTCCTCTCACTCTCCTGCACTCTCTTCTTCTCACTCTCCTGCACTCTCTTCTTCTCACTCCCCTGCACTCTCTCCTCTCACTCCCCTGCACTCTCTCCTCTCACTCCCCTGCACTCTCTCCTCTCTCTCCTCTGCACTCTCTCCTCTCACTCCCCTGCACTCTCTCCTCTCACTCCCCTGCACTCTCTCTTCTCACTCCCCTGCACTCTCTCCTCTCACTCCCCTGCACTCTCTCCTCTCTCTCCTCTGCACTCTCTCCTCTCACTCCCCTGCACTCTCTCTTCTCACTCCCCTGCACTCTCTCCTCTCACTCCCCTGCACTCTCTCCTCTCACTCCCCTGCACTCTCTCCTCTCTCTCTTCTCACTCCCCTGCACTCTCTCCTCTCTCTCCCCTGCACTCTCTCCTCTCTCTCCCCTGCACTCTCTCCTCTCTCTCCCCTGCACTCTCTCCTCTCTCTCCCCTGCACTCTCTCCTCTCTCTCCCCTGCACTCTCTCCTCTCTCTCCCCTGCACTCTCTCCTCTCACTCCCCTGCACTCTCTCCTCTCTCTCTTCTCACTCCCCTGCACTCTCTCCTCTCACTCCCCTGCACTCTCTCCTCTCACTCCCCTGCACTCTCTCCTCTCACTCCCCTGCACTCTCTCCTCTCTCTCTTCTCACTCCCCTGCACTCTCTCCTCTCACTCCCCTGCACTCTCTCCTCTCACTCCCCTGCACTCTCTCCTCTCTCTCTTCTCACTCCCCTGCACTCTCTCCTCTCACTCCCCTGCACTCTCTCCTCTCACTCCCCTGCACTCTCTCCTCTCACTCCCCTGCACTCTCTCCTCTCTCTCTTCTCACTCCCCTGCACTCTCTCCTCTCACTCCCCTGCACTCTCTCCTCTCACTCCCCTGCACTCTCTCCTCTCTCTCTTCTCACTCCCCTGCACTCTCTCCTCTCTCTCCCCTGCACTCTCTCCTCTCTCTCCCCTGCACTCTCTCCTCTCACTCCCCTGCACTCTCTCCTCTCTCTCCCCTGCACTCTCTCCTCTCTCTCCCCTGCACTCTCTCCTCTCTCTCCTCTCACTCCCCTGCACTCTCTTTTCTCTCGCAGAGTGAAGCCGGGTCCTCGCCATGTCCCTCACAGATCTCGGCCTCCTGCGGTGGCTCCGGGAGGGCAGACAGTCCCGAAAGTTGATTCTGCTGATTGTGTTCATCGCCCTCCTCCTGGATAACATGCTGCTCACTGTGGTCGGTAAGTGACGGAGACCCCGATGTACTCAGGCCTTTATGTTACTATTTATCAACATTTTATTAGTGTTTTACCTTCTTATTTCCTTCATTTTATTTATTTTTTATTACCTTTGACTTTGACACTGTATTATTATCATTACTATTATTATTATTACTATTATTATTACTATTATTATTAGTATTATTATTACTATTATTATTACTATTATTATTACTATTATTATTACTATTATTATTATTATTATTATTACTATTATTATTATCATTACTATTATTATTATTACTATTATTATTACTATTATTATTACTATTATTATTACTATTATTATTATTATTATTATTACTATTATTATTATTACTACTATTGGTCTCTGTTATTTATTATTTTATGTTTTATTTTACATTTTATTATAATTAGTGGATTTTGCTCTCTTGTATCATTGTTGATGGTTTTTGTGATTACTGACGTTGTGATCCTTCATGGTTGTTGTGATTATTGACGTTGTGCTCGTTGATGGCTGCTGCGATGGTTGTTGTGATGGTTGTTGTGATGGCTGCTGTAATGGTTGTTGTGATGGCTGCTGTAATGGTTGCTGTGATGGTTGCTGCAATGGTTGTTGCGATGGCTGCTGTGATGGTTGTTGTGATGGTTGTTGTGATGGTTGTTGTGATGGCTGCTGTAATGGTTGCTGTGATGGTTGCTGTGATGGTTGCTGCGATGGTTGTTGTGATGGCTGCTGTGATGGTTGTTGTGATGGTTGTTGTGATGGTTGTTGTGATGGCTGCTGTAATGGTTGCTGTGATGGTTGTTGTGATGGCTGCTGTGATGGTTGCTGTGATGGTTGCTGCGATGGTTGTTGTGATGGTTGTTGTGATGGTTGTTGTGATGGCTGCTGTAATGGTTGCTGTAATGGTTGCTGTGATGGTTGCTGTAATGGTTGCTGTGATGGTTGTCGTGATGGTTGTTGTGAAGGTTGTTGTGATGGCTGACAGTTGTGATCGTTGATGGTTGTTGTGATCGCTGTGACACTCCGGTGATGATCTGCGCTGTCACTATGACATCCACTATAGGGAAGTAATGTCAATGTTCACCCATAGTGACAGCTTGACCCCGCCCGTTATTCTGATGACCGACATTTATTACTACTAGTCAGATACAGCAGGAAAATACTTAATAATAGAGAAGGGGCTAGGGGGCTATTATATCAAGATTGTCAGATACAGGATCACTCCCATCATCCCTGTCCGGAGGATCTCACAATGCTATCTCCCAATCTCATAAATTATATAGAGACATTACATCCTATGTGACTGATATCAGCCTCTCCTCTTATAATGCTCCAGCACTGATATAACCTCCTATTACATTATATGTGACTGATATCAGCCGCTCCTCTTATAACGCTCCAGCACTGATATAACCTCCTATTACATCATATGTGACTGATATCAGCCGCTCCTCTTATAACGCTCCAGTACTGATATAACCTCCTATTACATCATATGTGACTGATATCAGCCGCTCCTCTTATAATGCTCCAGCACTGATATAACCTCCTATTACATCCTATGTGACTGATATCAGCCGCTCCTCTTATAATGCTCCAGCACTGATATAACCTCCTATTACATCATATGTGACTGATATCAGCCGCTTCTCTTATAATGCTCCAGCACTGATATAACCTCCTATTACATCCTATGTGACTGATATCAGCCGCTCCTCTTATAACGCTCCAGTACTGATATAACCTCCAGACATTACATCATATGTGACTGATATCAGCCGCTCCTCTTATAATGCTCCAGCACTGATATAACCTCCTATTACATCCTATGTGACTGATATCAGCCTCTCCTCTTATAATGCTCCAGCACTGATATAACCTCCTATTACATCATATGTGACTGACATCAGCCGCTTCTCTTATAATGCTCCAGCACTGATATAACCTCCTATTACATCATATGTGACTGATATCAGCCACTCCTCTTATAACGCTCCAGTACTGATATAACCTCCAGACATTACATCATATGTGACTGATATCAGCCGCTCCTCTTATAACGCTCCAGTACTGATATAACCACCAGACATTGCATCATATGTGACTGATATCAGCCGCTCCTCTTATAACGCTCCAGCACTGATATAACCTCCTATTACATCATATGTGACTGATATCAGCCGCTCCTCTTATAACGCTCCAGCACTGATATAACCTCCTATTACATCATATGTGACTGATATCAGCCGCTCCTCTTATAACGCTCCAGCACTGATATAACCTCCTATTACATCATATGTGACTGATATCAGCCGCTTCTCTTATAACGCTCCAGCACTGATATAACCTCCTATTACATCATATGTGACTGATATCAGCCGCTTCTCTTATAACGCTCCAGTACTGATATAACCTCCTATTACATCATATGTGACTGATATCAGCCGCTCCTCTTATAACGCTCCAGCACTGATATATCCTCCTATTACATCATATGTGACTGATATCAGCCGCTCCTCTTATAAAGCTCCAGCACTGATATAACGCTCCTGTGCTGATGTAATTTCTGAAGTTTCTTCTTCAATCAATATGTTAATTTCTAGAATATTTAACATTATAATAATACCCCCCTCCTCGGCCAGGGTGAGCCTGGTAACCATGGGGGTGGGGGGGCTGTGTGCGCTCTTAAAGGTCTCCGATTCCTGCAGCGTCTCACAGAGCAGCTCATCGTGTCTGTCAGCAGCAGGGACAGGGTTAATGCTCCAGTGTTTGTTCACTAGAAATCCCTTGAAGTTTTCCTTTTATCTCTCATCATCTCCATATTAAACCCGGCACCAATATCCTGTGTGTGACATTGAGGAGACGCCGGTGTCACCAATGCGTATAGTGAGATACAGACGACCCTCCAGTACACAGCAGTGTAATACACAGAGGGGGCGGGGCTAATATCCCACAATAAAATAGAGAAATAGCTGATCACATTATATTAGTGATGTCATCCAAGGGGCGGGGCTGTGACAACCTCTCACTACAGATCAATAAACAACATTACACATCACTACAGATTACTACACATAGTTTCAGATCACTGCACAACAATTACTATAGATCACTCACTATACATCAATACAGGTTACTATAGATCACCAAACATCACTTTATCATTACAGATCACTACACATAACTATGTATCACTACAGATCACTACGCATCATTACAGATCACTGAACATAACTAAACATTACTATAGATCACTGCACATCACTACAAATCAGTACAGATCACTACACATTATTACAGATAAGCACAGATCACTACACATGACTATAGAACACTACACATCACTACCATCAGGGGGTGCATCAGAGGTCCCAGGGCTGAGGCGGTCTGCTAGGAGGTGCAGCGATGCTTCTCCAGCCCCCCCTGAACCAGAGGTAACAAAGGGTTGCCGCAAGGCTACAGCCGGCTGTGGAACTACAAGTGTCAGAAGTTCTGGAAGTTCTACAGCGACTGTGGAAACCAGCCATGACAGTGTGTGCAGTGACACTCCTGCTGGAGCAAGGCAGTCTGCCCATGGAGGTGTGGAGGAAGATTGGGGGGTGCCGCGGTCCCAAGAGACGGGGCAGAGCTATGGCCTCCGGATCGCTGAGAGCCTCTGTGGGTATTAGGAAGCCAGGAACCAGCTGTACAAGCTCCAGGAGGAGGTATGTGCTGTAAAAGCATTGATGGACACTGCTGCTAAGCAGCAAAAGGCTGAGCTATCAGCGAAGATGAAACATCTGAAAGCCGACATCAGGAAGATAGTGAAAAAAGGAACTTTTATTTTGGAGAACAGCGGGCCGTTTAGAGAAACTACAGAATGACAATCGTTTTGCTGAAATGGAGAGAGAAAAGCGGAGAGGGCTGAGAGGGCTCCAGCCAGAGAGCCGGGTGGAGGAGGAAGGAGACGCTGCGGAGGTATGTGATGTTGAGCCGAATTCACCCGGGGGTCCCCAACAACAGACCCCATACAGTGGGCTCCCTGCAGGGCAAGCAGCATTGTCATCTAGCCGTGGTTCGGGGGATGAAAGCAACACCAGTTACCAGGGAGGGGCGCTGATGGCCCAGATCCAGCTCCTGGAGTCACCAGGGAGCCTCCAGGACTTCGTATTCGGAGAGGAGTTACCAGAGGAGGCGCCTGGGAGAAAGACTAAGATAAAGACCACCAAGCTTCAGGAGCAGGTAAATTTTGTATATTCCCCCCTCCCTGTGCCCCCCGGACTGGCCTCAGGGTCAGCTCACTGTGTGAACCCCATATCTCAGTTCTGTTGTGCAGGAGAATGGGGAGAGTATGGAGTCTAGTATGGCGGTAAGCTCCATCTCTGTTTGCAGTAGCAGAGGTGGAGCAGGTGAGGAACCGGCCGTAAGGTTGGACAGTGATATTGGCCAAGTGGCGGGCAGTGACAGGAAAGATGGCCCAGCGGTGGGCAGTAATGTTAAAGGCATCGGTGCATTAAATCACTCCCTGACGGGAGGGGGGAGCGGCTGTGTGCCGGTGTCAGCTGCGGGAGCTCCGGTGGCTCTTGGCGCTGGCGCTGCTGTTCCTTTGGAGCAGCGGTACCGTCGTCTAGATGCTGCCAAGGCTAAGATGTCTTTGTCTCCTCCCAAAAAAGACTGGACTTAAGCCTTTGTTTTGTATTGGTGTTGCTGGACCAGATCGTGCGGAGGACTCTAGTACTGATGAGGCAGAGGGTACCAGCAGAAATAGGGCAGGGGCTGCCTCTAAACAGTCTAGGTAGGCTGTTCGGTCCCTCATAAGGGATCGGTGGCCTGTCCTGTGGAGGTGGCTCCTGTCCTGGTACCCAATGACGCTGATGGTACAAAATCTCTTTCTGTCCCAGAACACACTGGTCCACCCAGTGTGAATGGGGGAATTAATGTTAGGGGGAAGGCAGGAGTAAATGTGGGGAGGAATCTGGGGCTTTGAAGGGTGGTCGGGGCAGTGTGACATGTGGTATTGGTGTGGGTATGGACTATGTGGAGGAGGGTGGTGAAGGGGCACAGATTAGTGGTGAGAACATAGGGCCTGGTCCAGTTGCCTTCCTCGTCCTCGGGCCCTGGGGATGGTGACTTGCATCGACGTGTCCTGCAGGCCTTAAAGAGAGGGGAGAGAACAATCAATGTAGAGGGTAGGGAGGTTGATCTGTCTTTCTTGATAGAAAGGCATGGCCTTACAGCCTTCCGAGAGGAAAGGGATAGGGAAACTGTGTGGTCTCTCCCAACAGCCGGGCCGGGTGGTGTCTGAAGGAATGTGGTCCATCTGAGGTGGAGAGGCAGTGATACATGTCCCCCAAGATCTAAAGTTGTTGAGCTCCTGCTGAGGATGAGCTTCAAGGCAGCCGACATCTTTGCCTTGATACATCCCTTTGGTACCCCTGAATTCGATATCAGCTTTGTTCGGCCGGAGGGGCTTGAGCTTTTTTGGTCGAACTATGAGCTGGTAAGGGATGAGCCCGGCTGGCGAGACTTTGCCATTCAGGCGGTGTCTCGCCAAAACAACGTCAAGAGAGTGACCGTTTTAACCCGTAACAAATCACTTTCTTGTATTGACATCATGACGTGGCTAGGCCGGTATGGAGAGGTGGTGGAAGTCCCAAAAGAGAACAGGGACAAGTATGGCATCTGGTCAGGGGCTTGGACCTTTATGGTCAAACTTAGATATTCAGGAAACACCATTACCCACATACCATCTGCCACCTTCCTAGAAAGGGATCGAATCCAGGTCTTCTACCGGGGCCAGCCGAAGCTCTGTCACAGGTGACCCCACACATTTCAGTGGTAGTTGCCCGGTGAAGAAGTGCTCATTGTGTGGGGAAATAGGCCATCTCGCTGCATCCTGTGCGGAGATTAGGTGTCACCTGTGTGGTGACTTGGGTCACCCATTCAGTCGTTGCCCTCGTTCCTTTGCCAACACAGTTGTTACCCCGGTGGAAAAAGGTCATGAGGAGGAATATACTGGGGGGGGGGGCAACTGACGGGGGTGAAGGCGTAAAAGGGAAGAAAAGTAAGCATAAGACACCAGCCCAACTGAGGTGTCGGGATAAGCGCCAAAGTGAGAGGGAGATGGGGGAGTCTCAGGAGCCTCAGGCAACTGTGGTGACCTCTGACCTCATTCCTGAGGCCAATCTTACTGCTGAGGCTCTGAGGGACAGTGATCTGGAAGAGGAGATTTGGAGGATTCGGAAAGAAGAAGGTGCCATCTCTCCACTGTCCTCCCATGGTGAGAGCGCGGATGAGGATAGTGGGAGATGGGTGGAGAACAAGCGGGGTACTAAAAAGAATAAGAAAAGGAGAGATGTAAGATCTTCTCCCACCCCCCAGATGCCAAAGAAAGGTACAACCATCCTCCCTCTGATTGGTCTCTCAAACCGGTTCCAAACCCTCCAGGATATTTAATCTTCGGAGGTGCAGGAGGCACAGGGTGAGGTTCTGGTTGTTGCGGTGACGAAAGGGCCTGCAGGGGATGTCAAATCCTCTCTCCCTGGGGAACCTATGTCGTTTGGGGGGAGGATTTGCCCAGAGTCAGGGGACGAGGAAAATGTAAAGGGGACATGGATACATCCGTTTCACTAAAGAGAGGTAAACCATCGTCAGATGAGGAAGGTGGTGGGCAGGATGGAAAGGATAGTGGGAAAAAGAAAGCCGTCTAACTCAATCACCCATGATGGCGGCACCCTCTCCGTTGACACTGGCTTCCATTAATGTAGCCAGCATTAAGTCAGATACGGCTAGATTTGGGGCCTATGATTATTTTGCCCACATTGATGCTGACATTTTCTTTTTGCAGGAGACCAGGCTAACAGACATGTCATCTATATTAAAAGCCATAAGAGAATGGAGGAATGGGCCCTCCTACTGGTCTCTTGCGGCCGAGCCGTATAGCGGGGTGGCGGTCCTTTTTGCGGCACCGGTAGAATGCCGACGCGTTATTGACTTAGAAATGGGGTGGTGTCTGATTCTAGATGTCCTCATAAAGGGACAAGAACTTCGCCTTATTAACATCTATGGTCCACAGTCCAAGTGGGATTGGAAGTGTCTCTTTATGAGGATCAAGCCCTATCTTTTTACAAGTCGGCAGGTGGTCTTTGGAGGGGACTTCAATGCTGTCACGAGGCCCCAGGATAGGGGAGGTTCCAGAGACAAGCTGACTTATGATGGCGTCGCCCTGAATAGTATAGCTAGTGAGGTTTGCCTGGTGGATGTTCACATCCAGCATACACCAGGCCACGCGGGATTCACCTATCATAGGGGTAGTTGTAGGTCCAGGATAGACAGGTTTTATTTAAAGGAGGAAGCCGTCTCTTCAGCAGTTTCCGTTGTTGAGGTGGAGTTCTTCGACCATTGTTTAATTTTGTTTTCTCTGAATGTTACAGAGACCCCCCGGATGGGTAGAGGCTACTGGAAGCTCAATTCGTCTCTCTTGGAAGAAGCGGAAATAAGACAGTCCTTTGAGGATTTTCTTCAGAGCCAGGTACCATTGCTGGGCCTTTGTAGCAGTAAGTCAGAGTGGTGGGAGATGTTCAAAAAAAGGGTTGCGAAATTCTTCCGCCAGCTCTCGAGCCTCAGGAGTCTGGACAAGTATCGCCTGTACCAGGGCCTGAGGAAGAAACTTGAACGTCTTGTCTGGGCTGGAGGTAGTCGTGATGATATCTCCAGAGTGAAAGCCTTGCTAATGAAGTGCCAGTATGATAGACACGCATCTTTGGTTTTTGAGAGGGATTACGGGAAGTACCGCTCACCCGACCCTTACAGAAACTGCAAGATGTCAGTGAATAGTAAAATCGTCTCAGGACTGATTGATAGTACAGGATCCCTGAAAAGGTCCAGATCAGGGATCCTGGAGGTCGTCAGATCCTTTTACTCGCACCTCTTGGGAAGGAAGGATCTAGATCGGGATAAGGCCTCAGCTTTCTTGAATGAAACCGTCCCTGAACCAGGGGTAGACCCCTCTCTTGACGTTTTGACAGAGATGATCGAAGAAGAGGAAGTCAGGGTGGCTATTGATGGTCTTGCCCTCAAGAAGTCACCCGGTCCAGATGGCTTAACATCTGAGTTCTATAAGACCTTTAAGGACACTTTGGTACCCCTCTTGCCGAGGTCAATGAGGAGGTCAGCCTTGATCATCTTGTCAAAAGGTAAAGACCCGTCCCGCATTGAGAATTGGCATCCCATAGCCCTTCTCAATGTGGACAGAAAGATTCTAGCAAAAGTGCTGTTTAATCGGCTGGTGAAGTTTGCACCCCAGCTCCTTTCGAGGGCCCAGCATTGCTCTGTTCCAGGCCGCAGTACCATTAGTGCTGTGCTTGGTGTCCGGGAGGCTGTGGAGCAGGGTAGGGCAGGTCACTGGAAGGGGTACTTGCTGTCCTTGGATCAGGCAAAAGCGTTTGATCGGGTTAACCATGAGTACCTCTGGTCTGTCCTTCTGAGATATGGCTTGCCAGGGGTTTTTGTTGCTTGGCTTAAGACCTTGTATGCAGGGGCAGAGAGTTTCCCGCTTGTGAATGGTTGGATTGGCCGCTCTTTTGAGGTTGGGTCTGGTGTCCGTCAGGGTTGCCCTTTGAGCCTACTTTTGTATGTGTTTGCAATTGATCCATTCCTTAGAAGGATTGATTGTGGACCGTTGGCAGGGGTGAGAATGGACCCTGCGGTGCCGGATTCCACTCTGAGGGTGGTAGGGTACAGTGATGATGTCACCATATTTGTCTCCTCGCAAGAGGAGGTGCAGTGTGTGATGTCAGAGGTGGAGCGCTACTCAGAGGCATCTGGGTCCGAGATCAACCAGGATAAGTGTGAGAGTCTCTGGCTGGGAGGTGGAGATCCTGGATTTGATCTCCCGGACACCCTTCCAGAGCCCCAGGAGTCTGCAAAAGTTCTCAGCATCGAATTCGGCCAAGGGGATTACCCCAAACAAAACTGGGACAGCAGGCTTAAGATCGCCGCTCAGAAGGTGGATCAGTGGAAGGGTTGGTCTTTGACCCTCAGGGAAAGGGTTAACCTGATCAAAACTTTCCTGCTCCCTTTTCTGATATATCTGGGCAGTGTTTGCATTTTGCCAGAACCGCTCTGGACTCGGGTCTACAGTGTGTTCTTCCAGCTGTTATGGGGGAATAGACTGAACCTACTCAAGAGGGAGGTTACTTACTTACTTACCGTACGAGGAGACAAGGGGGGTTGTGTATGGTCATTACTTACCGTATGAGGAGACAAGAGGGGGTTGTGTATGGTCATTACTTACCGTACGAGGAGACAAGGGGGGTTGTGTATGGTCATTACTTACCGTACGAGGAGACAAGGGGGGTTGTGTATGGTCATTACTTACCGTATGAGGAGATAAGAGGGGGTTGTGTATGGTCATTACTTACCGTACGAGGAGACAAGGGGGGTTGTGTATGGTCATTACTTACCGTATGAGGAGACAAGGGGGGTTGTGGATGGTCATTACTTACCGTACGAGGAGACAAGGGGGGTTGTGGATGGTCATTACTTACCTACAAGGAGACAAGGGGGGTTGTGTATGGTCATTACTTACCTAGGAGGAGACAAGGGGGGTTGTGTATGGTCATTACTTACCGTACGAGGAGACAAGGGGGGTTGTGTATGGTCAACCCTGTGGTGTTTCTAGTGAATACCTTTCTTAAGACCAACACTGCAAACCTCTGGAAAGAGAGGGCTCCTCCGTGGGTATTCTCCTGTAGGGGATGGTTTCGGCCTTTCTTCCAGGAATGGGACACAGGAGGGCAAGTGAAGGATCTCCGCACATCACACGGGCATCTTCCGGCTTATGCTACCCTGCTTCTGAAGGTCATTCGTCGGTGGGGTTTGGGGATGTGGGAGATTAGGACTCTGTCGAGGAAATTCCTTGACAATAGGGTCCGGTCATCCCATTTCCAAAAACCGCTGGCGCTCAAGGTTTGCCCAAGCCGGGATCTGAAGGTTGGTTTGGGCATATTGAATTCCATCAGGATCCCCTTGAAGTTTTGGGACTTGGCTTGGCGCTGCTTCCATGGGAAACTGTATGTGAGGGACAATCTGAAGTGCAGGAGCTCTGAGGATCGGGGATGTCCCCGGGAGGAGTGTGCAGGAGCTCTGAGGATCGGGGACATCCCTGGGAGGAGTGTGGAGGCATGCTGGAAAGCATGGAACATTTTCTGCTTCATTGTCCCTTTAATACAGGGGTTTACAACAGGGTGGGCGCTTCCATCGGGTGGCCCAGGTTGGCCCGCCTCTCCTATGCGGAATGGGCCTATGGAGCATTCAGAAACCTTGGTGGCTAGGACCGGAGCACTTTATTCCTAGTCAGCATAGTGGTCAGGTACCACACATGGAGTGCACGGTGTTTAGTGTCGACGCAGCGTAAAATCCTCCCTGTGGATGAGGTGGTTAGGGGCACAGCGCCCCCTGTGGATGAGGTGATTAGGGGTACAGCGCCCCCTGTGGATGAGGTGGTTAGGGGCACAGCGCCCCCTGTGGATGAGGTGGTTAGAGGCACAGCACCCCCTGTGGATGAGGTGATTAGGGGCACAGCGCCCCCTGTGGATGAGGTGATTAGGGGTACAGCGCCCCCTGTGGATGAGGTGGTTAGGGGCACAGCGCCCCCTGTGGATGAGGTGGTTAGAGGCACAGCACCCCCTGTGGATGAGGTGGTTAGGGGCACAGCGCCCCCTGTGGATGAGGTGGTTAGGGGCACAGCGCCCCCTGTGGATGAGGTGGTTAGGAGCACAGCACCCCCTGTAGATGAGGTGGTTAGGGGCACAGCGCCCCCTGTGGATGAGGTGGTTAGGAGCACACTCGGTGACCTGGTGAAGGTGCGCTCTCGGGAGTACGAGAGGCTGGGGGCTGGTAGGGCCTCTTGTCTTTGGAGGGGCTTTGCCTATAAGGTTCCTTAGCCTGCGTCTCCTCTCCTGGTGG
Source organism: Dendropsophus ebraccatus (assembly GCF_027789765.1). NCBI lineage: Eukaryota > Metazoa > Chordata > Amphibia > Anura > Hylidae > Dendropsophus > Dendropsophus ebraccatus. The sequence goes on along the minus strand of NC_091461.1, from coordinate 5,876,781 downwards.
CGGCTGATGCTAACACCTTAGTCTTTTGTTTTGTGCTGTAGAGATACTGGAGTATAGGGCTTGCAGGCGCTGATCTTGGGCTTTAGGGTTGTGTGTGGGGCTGAGAAGTCTCATTATTGTTGGGTTTAGTATTTTATATATTTTTTCATAAGTTTGCGTATTGTGATTGGGACTTTGTTGGGACTTTTATATATAAAAGTAAAATCCTGGTCTGGCTCATGGACGTCCGTGATCATATACTGGGGGCATGGGATGCGGGACCAGCTCAGGGCCCCCAAAAAATTTAAAAATATTATATGTATTGTTTAGTTATAGGTTATTATTTTTGTATCATATCTTGTTTAGTTGTAGTTTATTTGTGTATGATGTCTTGTTTAGTTGGTGTTGGTTTGTATAGAATTGTTTCTGTGGTATTAGGTTGTGCACAATGCAACTGGGCCAGGGAGTTCACATTTAGTTATTTATATAGGTGTATAGTATATAGTGGTGTATTTAGGTTTGTATATAGTAGTGTATATAGTTTATTAATATGTTTAGCTAAAATTGTTTATATTGTGTGTGTATATATTGTATATAGGTATATGGGTTGTCTGTGTAGAAGAATGAGTGTGGGGATGGACCAGTGGCTTATGTTCTGGTTTCATTTTGTTTTAGTTAGATATGGTATGTTATTTCTGTATTTATTTATTGTTCTGTTTAAAGTTTTAATAAAAGAAATACAGATGACTACACATCACTACAGATAACTTCAGAGCACTACACATCCCTACACACCATTAGGTTGCGTTCACACTACGTATATTTCAGTCAGTATATTTCAGTCAGTGCAATACAGGAGAGAAAAGAGCGCTGCACCTCACACCTATGGCTGACACTAGTGCCTCTCGGTTGCATAAAAAACATCAGAATTTTGTGTATGAATTGATCAAGCCACACTGCCCAATGTACCACGTGCAGGTATCTGATACACATGAGTCCACACTGTGCCGGTCAGTGACCACCACCCCCGCAGGCGTGCACAGTCAGGGAAGGGAGGCCATAGAACGGCCCTGCGACCCTCATATCACAGGACCAGACCCAAAAATGCCACACCAGAACCCGGCCAGTACCGCACGGTGGTACACGGGGCAATATGGCTTGATCAATTCATATACAGACACTCTGGTGTTGATTTTTAATATAGGCCTAGCGGCATTAGTATCAGCCATAGATGGGATGTGCAGCCGTTCCATTCTGTCCAGTTCATATTTCAGTCAGTATTGTGGTCCTCATATTGCAACCAAAACCAGCAGTGGATTAAAAACACAGAAAGGATCTGTTCACACAATGTTGAAATTGAGTGGATGGCCGCCATTTAACCCCTAGACGACCCTGGACGTAGGGTTACGTCATGGAAGTCTGTCCCCAGACGACCCATGACGTAACCTTACGTCCTGGGTGTTTTTCCCGCTATGAAGCGCGCTCCGGAGCGGAGCGCGCTTCATAGCAGGTGGGGGCCGGCTGCAATCAGCAGCCGGGACCTCACCGGTAATGACACGCTGCAGCGATCGCGCTGCCGCGTGTCATTAACCCCTTAAACGGCGCGACCGCGGCGTTTAAGTGTAAGTGACAGGGGGAGTCCCCTGTCACTTACCGATCGGGACCCCCGCAGTGTGACTGCGGGGGTCCCGATCGTTGAAACGGACTGCCGGAGGTCTCTTACCTGCCTCCGTGCGGTCCTGCACAGGCAGGCTCAATGAGCAGATCGCCGATAACACTGAGCAATGCTATGCCTATGGCATAGCATTCATCAGTGTAGAAATCACACAAGTGTATGTACAAGTCCCCCAAAGGGACTTCAAAAGTGTAAAAAAAAAAAAAAGTTCAAAACACTATTACACTACCCCAAAGCCCCTCCCCCAATAAAAGTCTAAATCACCCCCCTTTCCCATTATATAAATAAAACATATAAAAATGAATAAATAGATAAACATATAATATACCGTAGCGTGCGGAATTGTCCGATCTATTAAAATATAACAAGCGTCATTGCGACCGGTAAACGGCGTACACGAAAAGAGGGGAAAAAATGCGCAGATTACCGATTTTATGTTACATTATATATTAAAAAAAATCAATAAAAAGTGATCAAAACGTCCGATCTTCACAAATATGGTATTAATAAAAACTAGAGATCATGGCGGAAAAAATGACACCCCATACAGCCCCGTAGGTGAAAAAATAAAACCGTTATAAGCGTCACAATAGGCCCATTTTATTAATATTTAATTGCCAAAAAAAAGGATTTCATAAAAAAATACATATATAACATTAGAGAATCTGTGTAACCTGCATATGGTTGTGTTCGGACTGACCTATAGAATAATTGTATCATGTCGCTGTTACCATATAGTGTATTACGTAGACACAGGAACCCCCCAAACGTTACCATATTGCATTCTTTCTTACTATTTCACCTATTTATATCTTCATAAATAATATATTTGGGATTCCATCATACATGTTATGGTAAAATGAATGACGCCATTACACAGTACAACTATTCCTGTAACAAACAAGCACTTACATGGCTTGTAGATAGAAAACTGACAGTGCTGGAGCTCTTAGAAGGGGAGGAGGGAAAAACGAAAGCACTAAGATCAAAATTTGCGCGGTACACTGGGTCATTTTGGGCCTGGTCCTCAAAGGGTTAATGGCAAATATTTGCTGTTATTTTAGAACAACGGCTGTTATATTGAAATAATGGCCGTTATTTACTGTTATATGGCGGCCATCCACTCAATTTCAACATTGTGTGAACAGATCCTTTCTGTGTTTTTAATCCACTCCTGGTTTTGGTTGCAATACTGACTGAAATATACTGACTGAAATATACGTAGTGTGAACGCAGCCTACAGATCACTACAGATCACTACAGATCACTACAGATCACAGCTTTAAAAATATGTTTTGCTGCTAAGCTTATAAACTGTCCAATAACCATAATAACAGGATATGTAACTGATAGTAGATTATTATACTGTATGGTATGAGTGACAGCTGATGTGGAGAATGCCTCCTCCCTGACAGTTATACATCACCGCCACATTGCGCTTATTTACAGCCATAGTCCTAGAGGTGGGGATTGTGTCACAGACCCCGAGACATTAATTACATGAGGAGAGCGTGCACCATGATGACTTTGTATGGATTGTAATGATAATCCACAGTTATATATATATATATATATATATATATATATATATATATATATATATATATATATATAATCCACAGTCATATATATGTGTAACCCATCCAACCTATCTAAATACTGTCCCCTATATGTCACAGTCTATATACTATCCCCTATATGTCACAGTCTATATACTATCTCCTATATGTCACATTCTATATACTATCCCCTATATGTCACTTTCTATATACTATTCTCTATATGTCACAGTGTGTATACTATTATTTATATGTCACAGTCTATATACTCTTTCCCATAGTCACAGTCTGTATACTGTCCTCTATAGTTGTAGTCTATATACTATCCTCTATATGTCCAATTCTATGTATAATCCCCTATATGTCACTTTCTATATACTATCCCCTATATGTCACTTTCTATATACTATCCCCTATATGTCACAGTCTATATATTATCCCCTATATGTCATTTTCTATATACTATCTCTATATGTCACAGTCTATATACTATCCCCTATATGTCACAGTCTATATACTATCCCCTATATGTCACAGTCTATGTACTATCCCCTATATGTCACACTCTATATATTATCCCCTATATGTCATTTTCTATATACTATCCTCTATATGTCACAGTCTATATACTATCCCCTATATGTCACAGTCTATATACTATCTCTATATGTCACAGTCTATATACTATCCCCTATATGTCACAGTCTATATACTATCCCCTATATGTCACAGTCTATATACTATCCCCTATATGTCACAGTCTATATACTATCCCCTATATGTCACAGTCTATGTACTATCCCCTATATGTCACACTCTATATATTATCCCCTATATGTCATTTTCTATATACTATCCTCTATATGTCACAGACTATATACTATCCTCCACAGTCACAGTCTAGATACTGTCCTCTATATGTCACTTTATATGTACCGTAGGGAACAGTCTCTACACTTTCCCTAGTAGGGCATAGTCTTTATACTTTCCCTAGTAGGGCACAGTCTTTATACTTTCCCTAGTAGGGCATAGTCTTTATACTTTCTCTAGTAGGGCATAGTCTTTATACTTTCTCTAGTAGGGCACAGTCTTTATACTTTCCCTAGTAGGGCATAGTCTTTATACTTTCTCTAGTAGGGCATAGTCTTTATACTTTCTCTAGTAGGGCACAGTCTTTATACTTTCCCTAGTAGGGCACAGTCTTTATATTTTCTCTAGTAGGGCATAGTCTTTATACTTTCCCTAGTAGGGCATAGTCTTTATACTTTCCCTAGTAGGGCATAGTCTTTATACTTTCCCTAGTAGGGCATAGTCTTTATACTTTCTCTAGTAGGGCACAGTCTTTATATTTTCTCTAGTAGGGCATAGTCTTTATACTTTCCCTAGTAGGGCATAGTCTTTATACGTTCCCTAGTAGGGCACAGTCTTTATACTTTCCCTAGTAGGGCATAGTCTTTATACTTTCTCTAGTAGGGCATAGTCTTTATACTTTCCCTAGTAGGGCATAGTCTTTATACTTTGTCTAGTAGGGCATAGCCTTTATGCTTTCCCTAGTAGGGCATAGTTTTTATACTTTGTCTAGTAGGGCATAGTCTTTATACTTTGTCTAGTAGGGCATAGTCTTTATACTTTCTCTAGTAGGGCATAGTCTTTATACTTTCTCTAGTAGGGCATAGTCTTTATACTTTCTCTAGTAGGGCATAGTCTTTATACTTTCTCTAGTTAGGCATAGTCTTTATACTTTCCCTAGTAGGGCACAGTCTTTATACTTTCCCTAGTAGGGCACAGTCTTTATACTTTCCCTAGTAGGGCACAGTCTTTATATTTTCTCTAGTAGGGCACAGTCTTTATACTTTCCCTAGTAGGGCATAGTCTTTATACTTTCTCTAGTAGGGCATAGTCTTTATACTTACCCTAGTAGGGCACAGTCTTTATACTTTCTCTAGTAGGGCATAGTCTTTATACTTACCCTAGTAGGGCACAGTCTTTATACTTTCTCTAGTAGGGCATAGTCTTTATACTTTCTCTAGTAGGGCATAGTCTTTATACTTTCTCTAGTAGGGCATAGTCTTTATACTTTCCCTAGTAGGGCATAGTCTTTATACTTTGTCTAGTAGGGCATAGTCTTTATACTTTCCCTAGTAGGGCACAGTCTTTTTACTTTCTCTAGTAGGGCATAGTCTTTATACTTTCCCTAGTAGGGCATAGTCTTTATACTTTCCCTAGTTAGGCATAGTCTTTATACGTTCCCTAGTAGGGCATAGTCTTTATACTTTCTCTAGTAGGGCATAGTCTTTATACTTTCTCTAGTAGGGCACAGTCTTTATACTTTCCCTAGTAGGGCACAGTCTTTATACTTTCCCTAGTAGGGCACAGTCTTTATACTTTCCCTAGTAGGGCATAGTCTTTATACTTTCCCTAGTAGGGCACAGTCTTTATACTTTCTCTAGTAGGGCATAGTCTTTATACTTTCCCTAGTAGGGCATAGTCTTTATACTTTCTCTAGTAGGGCATAGTCTTTATACTTTCTCTAGTAGGGCATAGTCTTTATACTTTCTCTAGTAGGGCATAGTCTTTATACTTTCTCTAGTAGGGCATAGTCTTTATACTTTCTCTAGTAGGGCACAGTCTTTATACTTTCTCTAGTAGGGCATAGTCTTTATACGTTCCCTAGTAGGGCACAGTCTTTATACTTTCTCTAGTAGGGCACAGTCTTTATACTTTCTCTAGTAGGGCACAGTCTTTATACTTTCCCTAGTAGGGCATAGTCTTTATACTTTCTCTAGTAGGGCACAGTCTTTATACTTTCTCTAGTAGGGCATAGTCTTTATACTTTTTCTAGTAGGGCATAGTCTTTATACTTTCTCTAGTAGGGCATAGTCTTTATACTTTCCCTAGTAGGGCATAGTCTTTATACGTTCCCTAGTAGGGCATAGTCTTTATACGTTCCCTAGTAGGGCATAGTCTTTATACTTTTTCTAGCAGGGCACAGTCTCCATAATTTTGGTTATAGGGTTTCATCTTTATTCTTTCCTTTCAGGGCACGCTCTGTATATTTTCAGTTGAGAGGCACAGTCTCTATACGTTTCCTTTTAGGAGAAGGTGGGAGATTTATTAAAATGGTGTAAAGTAGAATAGTTTTAGTTGCCCCTAGCAACCAATCAGATTCCACTTTTCATTCCTCACAGAGTCTTTGACAAATGAAAGGTGGAATCTGATTGGTTGCTAGGGGCAACTAAGACAATTATACTTTACACCAGTTTGATAAATCTCCCCCAAGGTCTCTATACTTTTTCTGGTACGGCTGGCTCTATATACTTTTATTTGTGGAACAAAGTCTCTATATTTTCCCTTGTTTGCACAATCTCTATACATACCCTTCTATAGTTGTCCTTGTAGAGCACAGTCTCTATAGTTTTTCCCTGTAGATCACAGTCTCTATAGTTGTCCTTGTGGAGCACAGTCTCTATAGTTTTCCCTGTAGAGCACAGTCTCTATAGTTTTCCTTGTGGAGCACAGTCTCTATAGTTTTCCCTGTAGAGCACAGTCTCTGTAGTTTTCCTTGTAGAGCACAGTCTCTATAGTTGTCCTTGTAGAGCACAGTCTCTGTAGTTTTCCTTGTAGAGCACAGTCTCTATAGTTTTCCCTGTAGAGCACAGTCTCTATAGTTTTCCTTGTAAAGTCTCTATAGTTTTCCCTGTAGATCACAGTCTCTAGTTGTCCTTGTGGAGCACAGTCTCTATAGTTGTCCTTGTAGAGCTCAGTCTCTATATTTTTCCCTGTACAGCACAGTCTCTATAGTTGTCCTTGTAGAGCACAGTCTCTGTAGTTTTCCTTGTAGAGCACAGTCTCTATAGTTGTCCTTGTAGAGCACAGTCTCTATAGTTTTCCTTTTTGTGCACAGTCTCTATTGTTTTCCCTGTAGAGCACAGTCTCTATAGTTGTCCTTGTAGAGCACAGTCTCTATAGTTTTCCCTGTAGAGCACAGTCTCTATAGTTGTCCTTGTAGAGCACAGTCTCTATAGTTGTCCTTGAAGAGCACAGTCTCTATAGTTGTCCTTGTAGAGCACAGTCTCTATAGTTGTCCTTGAAGAGCACAGTCTCTATAGCTGTCCTTGTAGGGCAGTCTCTATAGTTTTCCCTGTACAGCACAGTCTCTATAGTTGTCCTTGTAGAGCACAGTCTCTATAGTTGTCCTTGTGGAGCACAGTCTCTATAGTTGTCCTTGTAGAGCACAGTCTCTGTAGTTTTCCTTGTAGAGCACAGTCTCTATAGTTGTCCTTGTATAGCCCAGTCTCTATAGTTTTCATTTTTGTGCACAGTCTCTATTGTTTTCCCTGTAGAGCACAGTCTCTATAGTTGTCCTTGTAGAGCACAGTCTCTATAGTTGTCCTTGTAGAGCAAAGTCTCTATAGTTGTCCTTGTAGAGCACAGTCTCTGTAGTTTTCCTTGTAGAGCACAGTCTCTATAGTTGTCCTTGTAGAGCAGTCTCTATAGTTGTCCTTGAAGAGCACAGTCTCTATAGTTGTCCTTGTAGAGCACAGTCTCTATAGTTGTCCTTGTAGAGCACAGTCTCTATAGTTGTCCTTGAAGAGCACAGTCTCTATAGTTGTCCTTGTAGAGCACAGTCTCTATAGTTGTCCTTGAAGAGCACAGTCTCTATAGTTGTCCTTGTAGAGCACAGTCTCTATAGTTGTCCTTGTAGAGCACAGTCTCTATAGTGGTCCTTGTAGAGCACAGTCTCTATAGTTGTCCCTGTAGAGCACAGTCTCTGTAGTTTTCCTTGTAGAGCCCAGTCTCTATAGTTGTCCTTGTAGAGCACAGTCTCTATAGTTGTCCTTGTAGAGCCCAGTCTCTATAGTTGTCCTTGTAGAGCACAGTCTCTATAGTTGTCCTTGTAGAGCACAGTCTCTATAGTTGTCCTTGTAGAGCACAGTCTCTATAGTTGTCCCTGTAGAGCACAGTCTCTGTAGTTTTCCTTGTAGAGCCCAGTCTCTAGTTGTCCTTGTAGAGCACAGTCTCTATAGTTGTCCTTGTAGAGCACAGTCTCTATAGTGGTCCTTGTAGAGCACAGTCTCTATAGTTGTCCCTGTAGAGCACAGTCTCTGTAGTTTTCCTTGTAGAGCACAGTCTCTATAGTTGTCCTTGTAGAGCACAGTCTCTATAGTTGTCCCTGTAGAGCACAGTCTCTGTAGTTTTCCTTGTAGAGCCCAGTCTCTATAGTTGTCCTTGTAGAGCCCAGTCTCTATAGTTGTCCTTGTAGAGCACAGTCTCTATAGTTGTCCTTGTAGAGCACAGTCTCTATAGTGGTCCTTGTAGAGCCCAGTCTCTATAGTTGTCCTTGTAGAGCACAGTCTCTATAGTTGTCCTTGTAGAGCACAGTCTCTGTAGTTTTCCTTGTAGAGCACAGTCTCTATAGTTGTCCTTTTAGAGCACAGTCTCTATAGTTGTCCTTGTAGAGCACAGTCTCTATAGTTGTCCCTGTAGAGCACAGTCTCTGTAGTTTTCCTTGTAGAGCACAGTCTCTATAGTTGTCCTTGTAGAGCACAGTCTCTATAGTTGTCCCTGTAGAGCACAGTCTCTGTAGTTTTCCTTGTAGAGCCCAGTCTCTATAGTTGTCCTTGTAGAGCCCAGTCTCTATAGTTGTCCTTGTAGAGCACAGTCTCTATAGTTGTCCTTGAAGAGCACAGTCTCTATAGTTGTCCTTGTAGAGCACAGTCTCTATAGTTGTCCTTGTAGAGCACAGTCTCTATAGTTGTCCTTGTAGAGCACAGTCTCTATAGTTGTCCTTGTAGAGCACAGTCTCTATAGTTGTCCTTGTAGAGCCCAGTCTCTATAGTTGTCCTTGTAGAGCACAGTCTCTATAGTTGTCCTTGTAGAGCACAGTCTCTATAGTTGTCCTTGTAGAGCACAGTCTCTATAGTGGTCCTTGTAGAGCACAGTCTCTGTAGTTTTCCTTGTAGAGCACAGTCTCTATAGTTGTCCTTTTAGAGCACAGTCTCTATAGTTTTCCAGGTAGGTGGTTGTTTTCTCCTTTAGTACGGAGCTGGCGGCATTTTCCAGTGAACACACCGGCCGGGCGGCTGTGAGCGGCAGCTGCTGAATTCTCAGAAACGTATTGTGTCGTCTTGTGAACAGAACCTGAGTAAATACAGAAATCTCTGTTTCTGTGATGGAAAGAGGCAACTGATATAACAAACCTTAATCGGGGGGGGGGGGGGGACCATCTGTATGAACTGCACACAGTATATATATATATATATTTAGAGAGAGAGAGGGCATTCAGGCTATCACAGCTGCGGGCACGTTATCACATACAATGTCCGCTCAGAGAACCATGTAATATAAATATCAGACACCCCTCCCCCTTCCCCACATGTATACACTGGAGATTATAAGTCATCTAATAGATAGGGACCCTATAAGAGCGGAGCCAATCACAGAGCTTCCTATAGACGTCACGTATCTTATATGGGGTCTTGTATGTCCATACTGTACAGCAGGTAGAGGGCATTGAGGCACAGCCCTGGCATCACCGTGTGGTGGCCCCAGCACTATTCAGTATAACACTGGCTGAGGCATAGTAACCTGGTGTATTATATCACAGGCATCCACTAATCCTTTACCTTCTCTCTTAGTTCCCATCATCCCGAGTTACCTCTACACCATGACCCATGAATCTAATAGCAGTGACTCTTCGGGGGGTACGAGTGGGCCCCCAACATCTGGCGGCTTCCAGACAATCTTCTCCTACTACGACAACACAACCGTGGTCACAGCAAATGTCACAGAGAGGCCGCGACCAGAAGGGGCAGTCATGGAACAGAGCCAGACACCTGCCCCGCTAAGCACATCTCCATCCCCTGACTGCCCCAAGGCCGACTCCACCCTGCTGAATGAAAACGTCAAAGTCGGATTACTGTTCGCATCAAAAGCAACTGTCCAGCTGCTGACCAATCCATTCATAGGGCCCCTGACTAACAGGTACGAAGCAGGTATCATATGGATATGTGATCACATCTCCCAGCTCTGCCACCTGATACTTATCATATCTCCCAGCTCTGCCACCTGATACTTATCATATCTCCAAGCTCTATTACCTGATACATATATCTCCCAGCTCTATTACCTGATACATATATCTCCCAGCTCTGTCACCTGATATTTATCATATCTCCCAGCTCTATTACCTGATACATATATCTCCTAGCTCTGCCATCTGATACTTATCATATCTCCCAGCTTTATCACCTGATACATATATCTCCCAGCTCTGTCACCTGCTACATATATCTCCCAGCTCTGTCACCTGATAATTATCATATCCCCCAGCTCTATTACCTGATACATATATCTCCCAGCTCTGTCACCTGATACATATATCTCCCAGTTCTGTCACCTGATACATATTATATCTCCTAGCTCTGTCGCCTGATACTTATCATATCTTCCAGCTCTAACACCTGATATATATCTCCCAGCTCTGTCGCCTAATACATATATCTCCCAGCTCTGTCACCTGATACATATATCTCCCAGCTCTAACACCTGATACATATTGTATCAGGTGACAGAGCTGGGAGATATATGTATTAGGCGACAGAGCTGGGAGATATATGTATCAGGTGACAGAGCTGGGAGATATATGTATCAGGTGATAGAGCTGGGAGATATATGTATCAGGTAATAGAGCTGGGAGATATATGTATCAGGTGACAGAGCTGGGAGATATATGTATCAGGTGACAGAGCTGGGAGATATATGTATCAGGCGACAGAGCTGGGAGATATATGTATCAGGTGATAGAGCTGGGAGATATATGTATCAGGTGACAGAGCTGGGAGATATATGTATCAGGTGATAGAGCTGGGAGATATATGTATCAGGTAATAGAGCTGGGAGATATATGTATTAGATGATAGAGCTGGGAGATATATGTATCAGGTAATAGAGCTGGGAGATATATGTATTAGATGATAGAGCTGGGAGATATATGTATCTCCCAGCTCTGTCGCCAGATACATATCATATCTCCCAGCTCTATCACTTAATACATATTTTCCCAGCTCTGTCGCCTGATACATATCATATCCCCCAGCTCTGTCGCCTGATACACATCATATCCCTCAGGCCTCAGAGTGTTAACACTATCTTTATTCTCTATAGGATTGGTTACCAGATCCCAATGTTCGCTGGATTCTGCATCATGTTTCTCTCCACAGTCAGTAAGTAGGTGCTGGGTGGATTCTGCTTTACTATTATAGTTGTATTTGTATTATAGTTCTTGTCCTTTCTCCGCAGTGTTCGCCTTCTCTGGGACTTACAGTTTGCTGTTCATTGCTAGATCACTGCAGGGGATCGGATCATCCTGCTCCTCTGTGGCAGGTAGGTGATCTTCCTGGTTCCTGACTTGTGAATCTAAAATCCAGAGCTAATTGGATCAATTACAAATTTCACAAAAAATAGGATTTGTTTTTTTTTCAGGCAAATCCAGTTGCAGAGTGGCCAGGCATGTGTTGTAAAAATATTCACCCACTCCCTGCTCCTGTCTGTGGCCACTAGGGTGCAGCAGAGGAAAACTCCCATGTGGGCTTGGCCACAGAAAGGGGAGCAGTGAGTACGGTCCAGCAAGAGGAGCAGGGACAAGCGTCTCTGCTCTAATACAAAAAGCGGCTAAACATCTGTTCTCAAACAGCTCAGCCCAGTGAGGATTCACCAACGGCAATGTTGGTGAACTCTGACGCCAATGTGCATCTTATTGCGGTAAACAATAAATATCCCCCACCTCTTGTCCCCTCTGTCCGTGTCAGGAACTGTCCAGAGCAGCAGCAAATCCCCATAGAAAACCTCTCCTGCTCTGGACAGTTCCTGACATGGACAGAGGTGGCAGCAAAGAGCACTGTGTCAGACTGTAGAGAATACACCACTTCCTGCAGGACATACAGCAGCTGATAAGTATGGGGCTTGAGATTTTTAAACAGAAGTAAATTACAAAAACTTTCTGGCACCAGATGGGGAAGGGGGAGTTCACTGGAGTACCCCTTTAAGTTCAGTGAAATCTGTTTCTCCTTTCTGCATCTTCCTTGATGATAACCTCTTCGTTTCTTCTGGAATTTTAATTTCCTTACTTTCCTCATAAAGGTCACAGAGTATCTCCAGCCTCGGGGAAGGGGATTAGGGCTTTGTGAGACGGCCGGACGGAGAGAGCGAGGCCGATAATCCCTATGTTTACTCTGCAGGTATGGGGATGCTCGCCAGTGTGTACACAGATGACGAGGAGCGCGGCAACGCCATGGGGATTGCGCTGGGAGGACTCGCTATGGGAGTACTGGGTCAGTCCTATAACCCTGTTACAGTTTCAAATATTATTAAAACAAAACTATCTAACTTTTCCTAAAACTAGAAATTCTAGAAATGTATTTTATTACATGTATTATTGACTTTGTCGATACATTTTCTTCTTTTTTTCCTCCTGTTTCGTGACTCATTTCTCTGCCATGACCCGGGTTATTAGACAGACTTTAATTTGCTCTATAAAGAGGAGGAGGAAAAGGTGAAGGAACCAGGAGCGGTTGTCAGAGAGTCTCAGATGCAGGGAGCAGCAGGTCACACCATAGCCAGAGGGATCTCCAAGAAGGTCTCCATTCCCTCATACTAGACATATGACGTCCTTACTACATCTACTAAAATACTTAACATTTTCCTACAAAAAAACATTTTATTGTTATTGAGCAGAAGCTTTGAGGCAGAATGAGTCTAGTTAATCTAGTTCCCATATAATAATTGCCTATTGGTTCCCATACACACATGGAGAAGAGTAAGGTCACCTTGAGCATGCGGTTGGTTCCCTGAACATGAAAAGCATCTGTATGGCTTGGCGGTAGGATGGTGGAGTTATAGAAAATTCTATCATAAGAGTGTGCTAGGGTCCTTCATAAAGTGTTGGTAGGTGCTACCAAGACAGCATGAAAGATTCCATCATTGATTGGTTATTTCATTAGAGAGAGGAAGGTTTGACGATCTGAGGATTTCATCCATTAGACAGTTCCAGATTCCTCAATGTGTTGGCTGTAGGTTTCCCCATGAGAGCATGGAGGATTTCGTCATGAGAAAGTTCTAGGTTCCTCCTTATGCTATTAAGAGGTTTTCTCATAAGACTATGGAGGCATTTCATTATGACACAGTTCTAGGTTCCTCCATGTGTTGGTGATAAGTTCCATCATAAGATTAGCGAAGATATAATGTGTAACATTTTATTGTAATTGAAAAGGATTTCAGAATGGCACAATGCTGCGTTCCACCATATTTTGGCGTCAGTTTCCATTACAATATGGAAAGCTTGTTGTGGGAAAGTTCTATGCTCCTTCATATGTTGGTAACAGGTTCCTTTATTGGGAATATTCAGAATGTCATCCTGATACTTGTTGGTAATAGACTCCCCTGAGAGAATATGGAAGATTTTACCATGTTTTCCTCTCTATTTCAATCATGAGGCACTTCTAGGTTGCTCAATGCTGGGGGGGGGGGGTGAGGGGGGGGGAATCATTAGTTAGTTCTAGGTTCCTTATTGCTGGGAGGGTTTATCATGAGACAGTTCTAGGTTCCTCATTGAGGGGGTGGACATCATGAGACAGCTCTAGAACTGCGGCTTTATAATAAGGCAGTTCTATGTTACTCATTGCTGGGTGGTTTTATAAGAGGACATTTCTAGGTTCCTCATTGCTGGGCAGTTTTATAATAAGACAGTTCTAGGTTCCTCATTGCTGGGCGGTTTTATAATAAGGCAGTTCTAGGTTCCTCATTGCTGGGGGGGCACATCATGTTACAGTTCTAGGTTCCTCATCGCTGGGCAGTTTTATAATAAGACGGTTCTAGGTTCCTCATTGCTGGGCGGTTTTATAATAAGGCAGTTCTAGGTTCCTCATTGCTGGGGGGGACATCATGTTACAGTTCTAGGTTCCTCTTGCTGGGGGAGGGGCACATCATGTTACAGTTCTAGGTTCCTCATTGCTGGGCAGTTTTATACTAAGAGTTCTAGGTTCCTCATTGCTGGGTGGTTTTATAAGGCAGTTCTAGGTTCCTCATTGCTGGGGGGGGGCACATCATGTTACAGTTCTAGGTTCCTCATTGCTGGGCAGTTTTATAATAAGGCAGTTCTAGGTTCCTCATTGCTGGGGGGGGCACATCATGTTACAGTTCTAGGTTCCTCATTGCTGGGGGGCACATCATGTTACAGTTCTAGGTTCCTCATTGCTGGGCAGTTTTATAATAAGGCAGTTCTAGGTTCCTCATTGCTGGGGGGGGGGTGTACATCATGGTACAGTTCTAGGTTCCTTTCTATGTTGGTGTAGTCACTGTACAGCGTCACACACTAGAGATATGTTATGCTCTTGTTATTCTCTGGTTAATTATCTACTCTTCTCACCCCATAGTGGGCCCTCCATTTGGTAGCATCTTGTACGAGTTTGTAGGGAAGACAGCGCCATTTCTCGTCCTTGCAGTTCTGGTTCTCTTTGACGGAGGTTGGTTTACTATTACATTATATTCTATTAGATTACCATGTCTTCTTATCAGGCAAACAATATTGTGTAATATAAAACATGGTGTATAATGTCCCCTGTGTATTTTAAAGTCTCCTTTCTGTCTTCAGCTCTCCAGCTCTTCATCCTTCAGCCTTCTAGAGTTCAACCAGAGGTGAGTCCCAGGGCCGGACGCCTGGAGATACAGGAGCCACGCTCTCAACTAAAGCCACAATTCTTTCCTCTTGTTCTAGAGTCAGACGGGGACATCGCTATTTACTCTTCTAAGAGACCCGTATATCATCATTGCTGCAGGTACGTCATCTATATTCACTGTATATATACCACTGGCGTCATTAACAGTGTGGTCTGTGTATAGTGTATATTCCACCAGACATCAGAGTCTGTGTATAAGGTATATACCACTGGACAGTGAGGTCTGTGTATAGTATATATACCACTGGACAGTGAGGTCTGTGTATAGAATATATACCACTGGACAGCAGCAAGGTCTGTGTATAGTATATATACCACCTGACAACGGGGTTTGTGTATAGTATATATATACCACTGGACAGCAAGGTCTGTGTATAGTATATATACCACCGGACAGTGGGGTCTGTGTATAGTGTATATACCACCAGACAGCAGGGTCTGTGTACAGTATATATACCACTGGACAGCGAGATCTGTGTATAGTATATACACAACTGGACAGCAGCAAGGTCTGTGTATAGTATATATACACCACCTGACAACGGGGTCTGTGTATAGTATATATACCAATGGACAGCGGGTCTGTGTATAGTATATATACCACTGGACAGCGGGTCTGTGTATAGTATATATACCACTGGACAGCGGGTCTGTGTATAGTATATATAGCAATGGACAGTGGGGTCTGTGTATAGTGTTGAGCGGACTTGTCGGCAATGTTTTCTGAACCTGAATGTCGTCCGGTATTTGACTCCCGTCATCTGGAGAAGTTGGATGCTGCCCTGGGGCTACCAGGAAAGCATGGATACAGTTATGTCACACCGTGTGTGGTGTTAGTGGTGACAACTGTCTCACCTGCTGATTTCTCATTGATTTTTACTACATAGAAAATTCATTTAATGTTGACCAGGGTAGAAAGCAGAAGACCCAGGATTTAATTTCCTGTTGTCACTTTCCCAACCTGAAGTCCGTCCAATCCTCCTACTAACACAATGAGTCTAATGAAAAGCTCAGGATCAATAGATGAAACAATTCTTATATCCCTGGCTCCGTCTTATCTCTTAGATTTGTTTCCTCTGTATCCTCCTCCTGTATGTTCTGCAAGGTGCGCCGAGGTCACTATACCGGGGTCTCTACATGACTAGTAGGGGTATATTCCTATAACGACCACCTGACCCGCCCCAGGTCACCAACAACAACTTCCTGAACAAAGGAGGAAACTACTGTACTAAAACAAAGCAAGTCTCTTTATTGATAACAATTCCAAATAAAATCACACAAAGTGGAGTACAATTATGCAGACAGGAGGTACTGCCGTAATAGAAAATCACCAATATGTAAAACAATGACAAGCTTTGACAAGTTCTTTACATTGATTATAGCACTTTGTTGGCCGTCTAGTCCGGGATTTGTGCACTAGCATTTATACACACATATGGCTGATAATAGTGATAGAGCACTGGAGCCAATGGAGTTTTGCATCTAGTTTGGTATTCCTATGGAGGCAGGCTGGGTATTGCATTAATACATAGTTACATTGTTTTACATATTGGTGATTTTCTATTACGGCAGTACCTCTTGTGTGCATTATTCTATTCCACTTTGTGTCATTTTATTTGTAATTGTTATCAATTATTATTGTTTAAGTACAGTAGTTTCCTCCTTTGTTTAGGAAATGGCTATTATGGGGGTTTGTATATGGCTGTGCTGGGGTCTTTACTACCGGGGTCCCAATACAACTATATCGGTGTCTCTATACGGCTATACTGGGGTCTCTATACGGCTATACTGGCTGTCCATATACATAGAAATCAGATGGAGGGGGCGTCACAACGGGTCATGGCAAAGAAGAGAGTGGCATTTTGAGGGGTTTGGTTTCTTTTAAGGTTTTCACAACAGAACATAACAGTGATCTCACCTCCAGGATTATGGTGTGAGGTGACACAATGTATGGGCTCTTTATATACTGAGGAGGAGGTCATGTGATCTGTATATACTGAGGAGGGGGTCATGTGCTCTGTATATACTGAGGAGGGGGTCATGTGCTCTGTATATACTGAGGAGGTGGTCATGTGATCTGTATATACTAAGGAGGGGGTCATGTGATCTGTATATACTGAGGAGGGGGTCATGTGCTCTGTAAATACTGAGGAGGGGGTCATGTGATCTGTATATACTGAGGAGGGGGACATGTGCTCTGTATATACTGAGGAGGGGGTCATGTGCTCTGTATATACTGAGGAGGGGGTCATGTGCTCTGTATATACTGAGGAGGAGGTCATGTGCTCTGTATATACTGAGGAGGGGGTCATGTGATCTGTATATACTGAGGACGGGGTCATGTGATCTGTATATACTGAGGAGGGGGTCATATGATCTGTATATACTGAGCAGGGGATCATGTGATCTGTATATACTGAGGAGGGGGTCATGTGATCTGTATATACTGAGGAGGGGGTCATGTGATCTGTATAAACTGAGGAGGGGGTCATGTGATCTGTATATACTGAGGAGGGGGTCATGTGATCTGTATATGCTCAGCATGTAGTGCAGGAGGTCATATGTTCTGCATATATTGAGCAGGGTCATATGCTTTTAATGTACAGTTGTGCTCAAAAGTTTACTTACCCCAGCTGAAATTTTGCTTTCTTGTCCTTTTTTCACAGAATATGAATGATAACACAAAAACATTTCCCACTCAGGGTTAGTGGTCGGGTGAAGCCACTTATTATTTTCTACTTTTAAATCATGATGACAACTAAAAACATCCAAATAACTCTGATCAAAAGTTCACATCCCCCAGTTCTTAATCCCATGTATTGCCCCCTCTAACATCAATGGCAGCTTGAAGTCTTTTGTGGTAGTTGTGGCTGAGGCTCTTTATGTTCTCAGATGGTAAAGCCGCCCATTCTTCTTGGCAAAAAGCCTCCAGTTCCTGTAAATTCCTGGTCTTTCCGGCATGAACTGTGTGCTGGAGATCTCCCCATAGTGGCTCAATGATACTGAGGTCAGGAGACTGAGATGGCCGCTCCAGAACCTTCACTTTGTTCTGATATCCAAGGAATTGATAATGCCAGCCAGTGTTCGAATTGTGATCAACAAATGGAAAATCAGGGACTCAGTACAAACCAAACCACAGGTAGACCAACAAAAATTTCAGCCACAACTGCCAGGAAAATCATTCGGGCTGCAAAAAAACCCCTGAAAATAACATTAGCTGAAATTTTTTTTAAAATTACTCTGAAAACTAGCGGTGTGGCTGTATCAAGATGCACAATAAGTAGTTACAGTTACAGGAACTGGAGGCTTCTTGCCAAGAAGGAAAATAAAGACTTTCATCCACAGCTGCCACAAAAGAGCTATCATTAATGTTAGAGGGGGCGATAAACGCCATTAAGAACTGGGGTGTGTAAACTTTTCATTAGGGTCATTATGAATTAAAAAGAGAAAACACAGTAGTTTAAAAACAAATTGCTTCACCCGGCCACTAACCAAGAGTGGGGAAAAGTTTTTGGGGTATCATTCATATTCTCTGAAAAAAAGAAAGCAAAAATTCTGCGGGGTATGTAAACTTTTGAGCACAACTGTATAGACAAGAAATCCACACAACAACTGTACATTGTACATGTTGTGATTTTTTCATGGAACTTCTTGGCTCTTGTAACATCAGACATTAGGCTTTCTTTCTGTTGTAGGATCCATTTGTTTTGCCAATATGGCAATCGCCATGATGGAACCAGCTCTGCCAATCTGGATGATGGAAACCATGTGCTCTAGAAAATGGCAGCTCGGTAAGACGCCTTTAACTCTTAAACAATAAGTGTGTGATAAGCCGGCTATCAGGATCTCTGTTGGGCAAAGCTGAGGAACCTATGAGAGGGTGATAAATATGTCTCATAGTGTTCGGTTTCATAGAATAAGGGAGACCCCCGAAGCAAAAAAAACAATTAGTATGGCCCCTTTTGCCATCAACCCCATCTTCCTGGCATAGGACTGCACTTGTTCTGTATCCTTACCCATGATAGTCAATGAGGGAACTCTGTCAATATGCCTCATGTCCTTACTGCAAGGGGAGGGGTCTCATTTGGGATGGGCCCAGTTACCGCTGCCTCTATGGCCCATACACTCCATAGTTGATAATAATATAATGAGTTTCATGAATGATAATACAAGACGTATAAAACATTCAGATTTGTGTCCCTGTGGTTCCTGCGCTTTCCTTGTCCTGGGACCTCCATGGTTCCCGCGAGTCATCTGGGACTCTGCAGACACCAATAAACCTCTGTAAATAATAATTACTGCAGAGATTCGCACCCGAAGCTGAAAGTGATTGACTCGTCGGTGACTAGATAAAGCTGAGCTGTGAGGCAGGCAAGATGGATGGGCTTAGTCCTGAAATACGGCACTAATGATCGCCCCATGATAACGTCCTCCGGATATTAAACCTTCTCATGAATGTTTCATCCCGGCTGATAAGCGGCATTGTGTCTTCGCAGGTGTGGCCTTCCTCCCCGCCAGCATCTCTTATCTCATAGGAACCAATATCTTCGGGCCCCTGGCTCACAGGATGGGGAGGTACGTCTGATCTGTCACTTATTGCTTTCTGCTCCAGATCTAATCAGTTGTGGGCTGAGAGCGGCAAATTGTGAGGTCACAGAGTTCTGTATAACATCCTTATGGCCTTTTATGTAACACCCCATTTCTGAATCTATTACATGCAACATAATAACTGCAGGGCCTCAAATGGTTAATGCAGTGTAAGGAATAACAGTGTCCACCTCATGTCGTGTAATCACCGTCATATTGATCTAACTCACAAAATAAACAATCAGACATTGGACAGATAAAGTGTCTACATACGTGAGGTGTCGTGAATCAATCGCCATAAAGATGAACATCAGTAGAAAACTAAACTCCTACAGCATAATATACTATAATACTGCTCCTATGTACAAGGATATAACTACTATAATACTGCTCCTATGTACAAGGATATAACTACTATAATACTGCTCCTATGTACAAGGATATAACTACTATAATACTGCTCCTATTTACAGGAATATAACTACTATAATACTGCTCCTATATACAAGAATGTAACTACTATGATACTGCTTCTATATACAGGAATATAACTACTATAATACTGCCCCCTGTATACAAGAGTATAACTACTATAATCTCAACAAAGAGAAAAAGAAAGCCAGAACTCACCACACTTGCTGCTTAAAGTAGCTCGGTTATTCCTTGAACTCCCATGGGGAGGGGAAGTGATCACAGGTGCATCCTGATAACAGCCTGTTTCATACCGATAGGTACTTCTTCTGGCCAAGGCCATGGTTTTACAATTGTTATTTAACTACTATAGTACTGCTTCTATATACAAGAATATAACTACTATAATACTGCTTCTATATACAGGAATATAATAATTATAATACTGCTCCTATATACAAGAATATAACTACTATAATACTGCTCCTATATACAGGATTATAACTACTATAATACTGCCCCCTATATACAGGAATATAACTACTATAATACTGCTCCTATATACAGGAATATAACTACTATAATACTGCTCCTATATACAGGAATATAACTACTATAATACTGCCCCCTATATACAAGAATATAAGTACTATAATACTGCTCCTATATACAGGAATATAACTACTATAATACTGCTCCTATATACAGGAATATACTACTATAATACTGCCCCCTATATACAAGAATATAAGTACTATAATACTGCTCCTATATACAGGAATATAACTACTATAATACTGCTCCTATATACAGGAATATACTACTATAATACTGCCCCCTATATACAAGAATATAAGTACTATAATACTGCGCCTATATACAAGGATATAACTACTATAATAGTGCTCCTATATACAGGAATATAACTACTATAATACTGCTCCTATAGACAGGAATATAACTACTATAATACTGCTCCTACATACAGGAATATAACTACTATAGTACTGCCCCTTATGTTGCTGGGGGCATACTTTTCAATCTCCACTCTTGCTGCAGGTGGCTGTGTGCGTTTATCGGGATGATGCTGGTTGGGTTAAGCGTCATATGTGTGAGTAAATCACTACAGGGATAAGGAGGGTACTGGGACACCTATGACACTTATATTTATCTCTCACTATGTTTTATTCTAAGGTGCCGTTTGCTAAGGATATCTATGGGTTAATAGCACCAAATTTTGGCGTTGGATTTGCTATCGGTAAGTTCTGTGGAAGCGTAAATGATTTATTATATGTAATGTTAAGTTGTCCTGAGAAGGTATCTCTCATCACTGTCAGCTCTGCTCTCAGCACACTCACCCATTACACCTATGTCAGTGCGTATTTTATGTCACAGCTTCATCTTAGAACAGAATCCAGCACTGCAGTGAGGACTGACAGACAGTGGAGTAGATGATTAGGAACAAGGTGGACTGTAACCCTATATAGCATAGCGAAATATATATGTTGTATGTTACGGTTTTCCATATGTTTGCACTTAGCAAAGAGGAAACAGTTGAATAATACATGTCATGTTTCCGGCAGGGATGGTGGATTCATCGATGATGCCCATTATGGGTTACTTGGTAGATCTGCGTCACGTCTCGGTCTACGGCAGCGTTTACGCCATTGCAGATGTGGCCTTCTGTATGGGGTTTGCATTAGGTGAGTTTCATTGTTGCCGCAGAGCCAGTGATGTCATCTCCTCATTGTTTCTTATGAAGCGGCCTGTTTACTCACTGATCTAATACAGAATACACAGCCCGAGCCTCTGTCTTCACCTGCAACAGCTAAGTATTCCCACAGTAGAAGCTGTCAGCTATACCATCATCACCCTCATATTTTCCAGGGCCGTCAGCCGGAGGTGCTATCGCTAAATCTATTGGGTTTCCCTGGTTGATGACGATTATCGGAATAGTCGACATTGTCTTCGCTCCACTTTGCTTATTCCTCAGAAGTCCTCCAGCCAAAGAAGAGAAGATGGTAAGAAAGGAGCACGAGTATCTAATGTTTACGTAGCGATCATCACTCAGCTGTGAACCAGCGGCAGAACAAGAATTTCATTAAATGCCACTTAGTCAATTGATCCGGCAGAAAACATCCTGAATGATCTACAGAAAAAACAATCATTGCCTTTCTGTGGAGAACAACCAGAACAAAGGTGACGGTAGAGGCAAAGACCCTGGGGAAAAACACCCTAATATAGGTGGCCATGGACCTTAGCTAGCTACCAGATGAATAGCCCTCCAATGCATGCCTGTCTGTAATAAGCAACTACTGGACACCTTTGTTCTCATCCGGACTCCTTTGGCAATGGCGCATCTCTATAAAAATGGAAATTTAATTAGCTAAACCCTTCATTCCCCCATTATCTGGTGTCAGAGAGCATATTAGATGGTTGGCCCGTCCTCAATTTTGGCTAAAGGCCTCTTTACATGGGCCGATGCTGTGCTACAAGGGAGAGCAGATCAGTAGGTCTGTACAAGGCTCTATCAATTGTGCTGCCTATTAACTTCATCAGTCGCCTGCACATTCCTGTGTGACTGACCATGATTTAACTGCCCGCGCAAAAGATGCGATCAACCAATGAGCCAAAGACTTTGAGCTGATATACCGACCCATTATCAGTAATGAGCGGTATTGAGCGAGCACTAGAATTTTTGAGTTTTTCAATGCTCGAGTGCTTGACTTGAGTATCAAACCCCATTGAGATTGGCTTGAACATTTAACCAGGTGGCCCCTGCTTGGCAGAGTGAAGTGTGCCTGGTTCACCTTCAAGGGATGTGTAAATTAAATGTATAAAAATAAGAAGGAAAAAATTAAATAGGTTACTGCCAATTGACGATACGCCCCTGGAGTTATGATGGGTCTTGCCGTAACAAATTGCATTTTTCCTTCTAATTTTTGTATATTTCATTTACACACCCCTTCAAGGGACTAAATATACAAAAATTAAAACGAAATAATGCAATAGGTTACTTCAAGAGACATTAGAACTCCGTCAGTATTTTGTCAATAGACGGCATACTGCCAGAGTGCCAACACGTCTTGCAGTAATCCAAACAACACTAAGGGCCACATGTATCATCCGGCGAACTGATGATTTTTGGCGGAAAGTGACGATTTGCGTATTTTTTTATACGCAAATGGCCGATCTGCGAATAAAATATTCGCAAATCGACACTTTCCGCCGAGTACGCAGGGCGGAAAGGGGGCGTGTAGTGGGCGGAACGGAGGGTGCGGACTCAGAGTCCGCGCGATTTACCATCCGTTCCGCCCAAATGTACGCCGAAAACCTACTCCAGTCCTCAGCTGGGGTAGGTTTTCGGCGGTGCGCACCGGATTTATGTAGAGGCAGTCCGCCTCTACATAAATCCCCGTAGGGGTATATGCACACTGAGCAATTCTCGAGGAATTGTAGCTGAAAGACTTCTGCTTGAAATTCCTCGCCTATTCTGCTCTGGCAGAATTTGAGCGGAATTCGGGCGGAATTTGAGCGGAATCCGCGCGGAAATCAAGCGGAATTACCAGCAGAATTCAAACCCCATTGACTTCTATAGGATTCCTCTAGCGGAATCCGCCCAAAGAATTGACATGTACATTCTTTGGGCGGAATGCGGATTCTGCGCGGAATTCCAGGCGGAAATTTACTCTGTGTGCACGGGCCGTCGGAAATCCCATTGTTCTCTATGGAAAGAGCAATGTTGCATTTACACGGGGAATTCCACGCGGATTCCGCCCGCTTTTTATGGCGGAATTTGGGCAAAATTCCGCTAGAATTGCTCAGTGTGCACATACCCTAGCGCCGGAGCTGCGGGGGCATTTATAAGTCCGGCGTAAAAAACGCCGGACTTAATAAATGCCCCCCTAAGTGTTTGATTGAGCACTCGAATGAGCATGCTCGCTCAACTTTAGTAATGAGCGTTCCTACTCGCTGATAATGGGCCTGTGTACAAGGACCCTACCGTTCTCTCCCTGAACATTTGCCATCAGAGAGTTGGTCAATCTTGATCGCGCTAAAATCAGGTTTGGCAAGATTTTATCAACTTTCATTAATATAACCAGCTTTAGTTGCTCACAGGGCAGTAAGATATTGAGAATGACAGGAATGGCTTCACGAGAACTTTTTACCGGTTGTATCTTTTGCTTTTGTCCATTGCTGCTCATGCATTTTTGCCAATGAGCGATTATATTTTTGGGTTTAATAAGTAATAATGGAAAATGACTTTGCACTCCTCCACCTGATAATCATTAATGATTGTCTTCGCTCAGCTCCAGAAGGTGGTCTTGGGACAGGTATTTGCCATTCAAGGTACCCATCTGTTGGCAGGTCTGTTTCGTTCTGTTAGACCTCATGAGTGCAGAGCTGGAGACTGGTTTGATTTGTCAGGGGCTATATGCGTTTCACCAGTTTCTTTAGACAAAGCAGATAAGAAGCGGGGAGAAATCAGGTGATCTTTTGGGAGAAATAACTAAAAATATCTCTTAAGTTCTTGAACACTTTTAAGTGTAAAATGCCTTAAAGAATTCTCTATAAAACAGTTAAAATTTAAACTGATAGAAATGAGCCCATGTGTCCATTAGATTCACCAGATGAAGAGTCAGATGTAGACCCTTAGAACATACTTACATTTTGTTGTCTTTAAATATAGCACTATCCACACATTGGGATGTTGTAAGACTATATAGGAGGCAATGACCTGTCACAGTACCAGGCTGAGACCAGAACTTCTCATGTTCACTTTTCTCAGTGTATTCACCAAAATCTTTGCATGACCTGAGTACAGACCCCACTAGTTCTCTAATATATTCTGCTCATATCCCACAGGCCATCCTTATGGAGCACAACTGCCCAGTGAAGAAGCGTATGTACACGCAAAACAGCGCACAGCCGTATTACGCCGCAGATGAGGAGTCAGAGAGCGATGAATGAGCCGGGACTCTGCTTCACACAGCTAGTTGTTCTTACATTTCATTGTTGTATCATTGGTCTAACAGTGACATAGTAACAAGCCAAAGGTCTCTTATTCTGTCCGAGGGGAGTGGTGGTTCGTGTCACGGAGCGTTTCACCTCCTCAACTGGGGTAAGCCAACCATGTTATAAGCATGTATGCGTCACCCTGCAGGTGCATGTAAAAGTCTTACTACTACATTCTGAGAATTGCACAAGCATCCCAATTTCCGCCATCGTGTACATGTGAGTGGCCTGGCTGTTTCTGCCCTGTTGTCCTATTTATCCAGTTTGGGGCAGAAAAGTCAAGATAATGATCAGTGAGGTTCAGAGATCCGTACGCTCCTCTCTACAGCTCTCTCTCCGTGCCGATTCCGCTCACATCTGAATATCAATCACTCGCTTATTACTGCCCCAGGATATGACGTATTAAATCTACACATATTACCAACCGCCTTAACGGGTAACAAACACGCAAGCTTTTATAGACCCGTTTCTATAAATATATTGTTGAGAAACTTTATTTTATGTATTTCATTTTATTACATATTATGCAATATATTTTTAACTACTGTAACTGTAATGTAAATGTGTATAAAAGGCATAAAACCCAAGACTGAGCCGCGTCTCATTGGAATAGCTGGAAGCTGTTTGTAATAGTGTTGACTAGGGTGGACAATTTTAGGGATGCTTCTGGAAAATCATCAAGTGCCTAAGGCTGGCCATACATTTCAGACAGCTGGCAGCCAAGAACAGTTTCTCCCGATCCAAACACATACATGCATGCTTGGTTCAGTATGTAATCTGACTGGGAAGAACAGTGTCTGTTGGGAGGCCCCATACACATTGGATGGTTGGTTGATCTCATCAGGTTCAGCGGACTTGGTATATGATGTGTAAGTCTTCTCAGTTTGTTTATAGAAAAAACGGATTGCATAGATGTTTGTGACGACTTTGTCCCAGTTATGACTAAGACACATTAGATGTTGAAAAACTAAGTATATTAAAAGAAAAACTTGTTTTTCACATCTGAATGCAGATACAAGCTGTGTACCCATCTGGGTCAATGTCGTGTTTTGTAAATGGGCCACACATCTGAATACACAACTCTACTCCACTTTTTATAGAAGGCTAAAACTATCGTGGGATAATGAGCCTGCTCTTCATACATGCTGCAATTATCATGGCCCATTAACTCAGTTTAGCCCTAATTGTATGCAAATCACAGAGCGGGGCCTGTTCAGACGGAGGCTCATTATGACCAGTTGTCGGATCTTAAGTGCACAATACGTATAGTTGCAAGCTCCTATTTAGAGTTACTGATCTGCAGGACCGTAAGGGCCCTATTACACCAAAAGATGTCTGACAAATTTTTTTCAGCCAAAGTCTGGAATGAACTATAAACAGAAAACAGGTCGTAAAGATAAATTTCCAATCCAACTCAATTCCTGGCTTTGGCTGAAAAAATCTATCGATAAGATAATCTGTCGGACATCTTTTGGTGTTATAGGGCCTTAAGGTCATCAGTCCCTGGTGTAGATACTAATGAAGCAGAGATGTAACTGACAAAATGTTAAGTGGTCCAATTTGTCTTATTTAGCATCATAAATGTGCAGTAGATATGGTAAGCTTGATTCTGGTACCATATCTATATAAAATCTTCTGGCATTATAATACCATGAGCTTGGTTTTTGGCACTATATCTATACTGTAAGCTCAATTATGTATCTATTTGTTGAACCTGGTACTAGTACCATATGGATGGAGTAAGCCAAGTTCTGGAAAAATATATATATATATATATATATTTTTTTTTTTTAAACTTGATTCTGGTACTAAAAGCACGTAGAAGCTTGATTTTGTTATCACATTTATGTAAATTAAAAGTTTAGTAGCCAGGAGCCATGGTAGCAAGGAGAGGGTTCTGACCTCTCTGCATGATAGTGTCATATAGACATTAGTACTTTTAACTGTGTTTACATGTGAGCTGTCTCTTTCCATTAGCCTTTGAATTATTATTGTTTATAACCGCAAGAGTTGCAAAACCTTTAACCCTTTGAGGACCAGGCCCAAAATGACCCAGTGGACCGCGCAAATTTTGATCTTAGTGTTTTCGTTTTTACCTCCTCCCCTTGTAAGAGCTCTAGCACTTTCAGTTTTCTATCTACAGGACCATGTAAGGGGATGTTTTTTACAGGAATAGTTGTACCGTGTAATGGCGTCATTCATTTTACTATAACATGTATGATGGAATTCCAAATATATTATTTATGAAGATATAAATTGGTGAAATCGTAAAAAAGAATGCAATATGGTAACATTTGGGGGGTTCCTGTGTCTACGTAATGCACTATATGGTAACAGCGACATGATACTATTATTCTATAGGTCATTCCGATCACAACCATATGCAGGTTTACGCAGATTCTGTTATTTTTTTTAAATGAAATCCTTTTTTTGGCAATAAATTATTAATAAAATAGCCCTATTGTGACGCCTATAACGGTTTTAGTTTTTCACCTACAAGGCTGTATGGGGTGTCATTTTTTCCGCCATGATCTCTAGTTTTTACTAATACCATATTTTTGAATATATATGGTGTACGCCGTTTACCATTCGCAAAGACGCTTATTATATTTTAATAGATTGGACAATTACGCATGCTACGGTATATAATATGTTTGTTTATTTATTTTTATATGTTTTATTAAT
Organism: Dendropsophus ebraccatus; assembly: GCF_027789765.1. Classification (NCBI taxonomy): domain Eukaryota; kingdom Metazoa; phylum Chordata; class Amphibia; order Anura; family Hylidae; genus Dendropsophus; species Dendropsophus ebraccatus. The sequence continues at coordinate 5,849,134 of NC_091461.1, read as the reverse complement.
ACAATGGGAAATAGGGGTGATTTCAACTTTTATTGGGGGAGGGGTTTTGGGGTAGTGTGTTAGTGTTTTTAACATTTTTTTTTTTACACATTTGAAGTCCCTTTGGGGGACTTTTACATACAGTACTTTGATTTTTACACTGATCATTGCTATGCCATATGAATAGCATTGATCAGTGTTATCGGCGATCTGCTCATTGAGCATGCCTGTGCAGGCTCAGTGCAGCAGATTGCTGATCAGACCACACGGAGGAAGGTGAGAGACCTCCGGCGGTCCGTTTTAACGATCGGGACTCCCCCAGTCACTTACTCTTAAACGCCGCAGTCGCGTGTCATTACCGGTGAGGTGTCGGCTGCTTATTGCAGCCAGCCCCCACCTGCTATGAAGCCGGAGAAACACCCAGGACGTATAGTTACGCTCTAGGTCGTCTGGGGACAGACTTCCATGGCGTAACTATACGCCCTGAGTCGTCTAAGGGTTAAACCTGTAAATGGTAAAATAGAAGAGAAGTAGTCTTCTGATTTGTGGTGAAACAGTTAAGTATATCAGTGTAGGTTGCTCCCCTAGGCACTGCTGCATAGTCCTTTGGACCAGGGCAACTTGTCCAACAGGGTAAAATAATAATAATGTCCTGTCCACAAATTATGAAACTTTATAACTCTGCTAGGATTACCACTTAGCATAGACCATGGTACAATATAATCGCTCATACGAAGAACTTCTCTCCATATCACCTTTTCCTCCATGGTGTAGATGGGTCCCTTTTATTCCACTGATGTTTTTATTTTAATAATGAACACCTTCCCACACAACTTGGTCCAGAAGCCTTCCGTTTCTCCACTCTCCCCAACCGCACCATTACTTCTTTTCAGCTTCCAAACCACTGAACATCTGATCGAAGAAGACTCGGATATGTTGATGTTCATGTGAATCTTGAGCTTTTCATCCGTAACCTCAAGTGTGGATATGAAACCTCTACAGCAGACAGTTCCATAGCTATTGCATTTTTTTTTTTTTTTCTGCTCTAAGGAATTTTTTTTTATAGGCCTTCATATTCACCCCGGTTGGATGGTCTTCAGTTGCTTAAGGAGCTTTATCTTTTCCAGCCCTGACATACAGCGTCATGACAGCTGTTTCTGTAAGAAGCAGCCTTCTATTGATTCAGGATCATTGGATGTAACTGATGAACAGGAGCTGTGTCAGCCTCAAGATGAACTATAATCTACGACTTTCTAGGACAGTTTTGGAGGAGGTGATTTAAAGGGCCACTGACCGTAGTCTACAGCAGACAACTATTTACATATGCTCAATGGCCACTTTATTAGAGCCTGCTGCCCTTTCACAATGGTAACTCTTCGGTATGAAAGTTAGACCCATGAATCAAGCATAAAGTCCAAGGATGAAATTTCTGTTGTGGATTTTTCACTGTAAATCCACATTAGATGGAAAAACCCTCGACTTGGATTGAGGCCTCGTCTTAGATGCTTACTTAGCTGTGGCAAGTTGAACTGCCGCCCCATTACACATTTTCTTGCAATGGAGTGAAGAGTACATGAATAATGGTGAGATTAAGAAAAACATCCAAGCAAAAGGCAATCCTAAAGATGTAAACGCATCAACAAAAGGAGACGGGAAAGGATGTGAAAAATCATTCCGATGAACAGGCAGAGCCCAGTCAAGAAAAACTGCTGCCCTATAAAATAATGGAATCCAGCTATATTTCCAAAGCAAAATGTGCCACTCTTTAGCATGGATGGGTTATAAGAGGAAAAGCTTCAGGGCATTTGTATCTACAGAAAATAAAAGGTGAGTCTCTAGTGAAAATAAATTGAATAACAGAACAGTGGCTTAAGGCCCTATTCCACTGGACGATTATCGTTCAGATTATCGTTAAATCGTTCGAATCTAAACGATAATTGTTGGGCTGAAATGCAGTTAACGATTAACGACTGAACGAGAAATAGTTGATCGCTTTATAAGACCTGGACCTATTTTTATCATTGCTCATTCGCAAATCGTTCGCATTGAATAAGATGTAGTTCGGTCGTTCGCAGTAGATACGAACGCAATAGCGAAGAAAAAACGATCGCAAATACGATAAGTAAAGATTATCGATTATCAATTTTCCGGTGGAATAGGGCCCTAAGTCAGATGGATTCAGATCTCTGTGGAGAAACACAGCTCCTCTGGATCTGTAATACCTTGTTTAAAAAAGGTGAGAAGCAGTAGAGGTCAAAGTCCTGTCTGTCAGGTGCAAACCACTCAGGTTGATGTAGGTGATGTAATGGAGTGGAGAAGGTTTTCTAGGCCCACCATTGGACCTCCGAAAACTATAAATGGACCATTTGTACAGTAGGACAGTTTGTCCTATTAGACAAATCAATTTTTAACAATCACAAACAAAATCATCCTTTATCGTTAACCTTAACTCGTTCATCATATTACACTGAACGATAGTCGTTAATTAGATCATTACTATAATTGTTAACTCCATCTGATCCCAGCAAATATAGTAACAATGTGGAATTACACTGAAGGATTAGTAAAGTGAAATTACAGCAAGTGATTAGCCAACGATATCATTTAAATTCGATAATATTTTACACAATAATCGTCCCGTGTAATAAGGCCCTTGCCATACACCTTCATCCGTCAGTTATTTCTCCCGCTCTCCCTATACACAGGCATGTTCAGCGCGGTCCTGTCTACATGGACCAATATTCCATTCAGAATGTCATGTGCTATGACTAATTTCTGTAGTTCAAATGGCCAGAAGAAGATCCAAAGCACTACTCCTACTACAAAAAAAAGTGAGCATTAGGTTGATTTGTGGTTTGATGCAGCGGATACCTAAGTAAACAACAAAGATTATAGAGTGCAAGTCTGGTGTTGCTTTAATGGAAGAGGAATTGATGCTTAATAATCTACACAAGCAGAGAACAATCGTCATTCACAATTCACATTTACGGTTTGGGTTCCAAAAATATTTCAATATAATGTTGAACCTCTTAAACTATACTGTCCTATCCAGCATGGTTTCCGATACACAATAAACAGCATTCTCTAGCTGGGGCGCAGTCTTGATTCGTTTCCAGCATATAAAATCTTTACGTTTTAATCATTTGTTCGTCGGCCTGGGTGCTATGCATACATATAGCAATAGAACATTGACAGGAAATTTTATCTGCCTCTTCGCCCTACCTAGCACACAGACTCATTCCGGTAACCAACTAGGAGAAGTAAATGCAAAGCATCTCGTTGCTTGTTGTAGTCCTTAACCAAGAATAAAAGGCTAGACAGGAGAGTGTTAATAAAACCACAGGGCACGATACATCCTGCAATGCTTTTATTATGGAAGCTACAGTATGTACATTACAGCATTGTTGCAAAGTTTCCATTATAGATGCTTCCAGTTCACCCCAGGAACCTCAGCCAGACACACGTGAACCTTCCCTTACATCTCCAATATCCTTCCCTCCGTGTATAGAAAAATATTGCACTACATATATTCTGCACTTTACAAAAGAGAAATGGAATTAGCAGCATTGAAATCAATCAAAGGTTCCTCCCCAGCCGCTCATGACACTATTACAGGATTAACCACACAACAATAGGACGCATGATGGGCGACGGTGGAATGTGAACAAGTACATGGTGATGGTCAGTATAGGCTGGAAGACACAAATACACAAAGGTCCAAAGCTACTCCCCCCCCCAGTCATCTGCCTGTATAGTGTGTGCATGAGAAAAAGTACAGAGCTACACGTTATAGAGAATATGAAACAGAGCCTCCGCTATGACAGCACATTAATCGGAGAGCTTTACCAAACTGCGTATACATGGATTCATAACCTGTGAGCATAAACCAATGTTCCATCACAGCAGACTGATCAAGGCTGAAAATCTAAGGTAAAAAGCAGCAGAATCGGTCCTGAGCAAGACATTAATGGTACGTTTACACAGACCGCTTTATCTGACAGATTTTTTTTAAGCCAAAGCCAGGAATGGATTAGAAAAGGAGGAGAAATCTCAGTGTTTCCTTTATTGAACTGCTCCCTGTTTATAGTCTGTTCCTGGTTTTGGTTTAAAAAAATCTGTCAGATATATCTGTCTGTGTAAACAGACCTTAAAGGGAACCAATCCGCATAATTGTGCTAATATGGTTACCAGCTGCACAGATTGATTGGGCGGGGAGCAGTCTGTGACTAGTCACGGCTCTCTGCCTGTCAGTGCGCAGTGCAGAATGACTGACAGGTAGAGAAGCCACTAACAGGCCGTGACTAGTCTCAGGCGGCTCCTCACCCAGAAGAATAAAACTACTTTTCCTCCAATGTAGAACAGACACGACTGGTAGCCTTGGGGAGCTGCACAGTATATCTATAACGTGCAGCTGACAATCATAGCAGCACAATGCTCAACATCTTGGGTTGGTGGAAAAGGGGACTGAGGAGAGGAGCTGGCGTGAGAGCTGTCCATGTGATGTACACAATATAATAATTGTGGTCATGTGACATAAAAGGTGCAGAGGTGATGAGACAGGTGAGGTGCAAAGGTGGGCACACTAAGCGGAAGAGAAAGGTTTCTTTCACATATACGTCTCAGGTTGTCAACAATCTGTAAGATTTAAGATACCAAGATGGAAACCTGATAAACCCCATCACAATCAACAGGGTCCATAGGACGCCATGTATTTCTGTCACTTGATACACTAAAATAACGCAAAATGAAAAGGATTAACGCAGATGGGAGAGAGCCCTGACGTAAGCAGTCAGTGCAGTGTAGTCACAAGCAGCAGAGTTGGGATGTGGAATAGCTGTGCCAGTGTTTTAGAAGTTTGATGGCTGAAGTGTTTCTGCAAGATGATAATGAAAGAGAAGGATGAATGTAATGCAGCAATGGTATACACAAGGATCCAGTTGCACTTCGTAGGTGGAAGGAGTGAAACTATAATTAGTAGTTGCACTGAGGACTGGAAGAGAAGACAGTAGAACAGTGGTGGAATGAATCAGTGGCAATGAAAGTAGCTGAGGGGTGAATGAGGTATAGCGGGAAAGTCAGATGCTGAAATAGGTAAAAAAGACAGCTAAAAAGTTCTGCATGATGGAACAGAGGAAGTCCACAGCTACTGTACATTGGATAAGGAATACAATGGCGTTGTAGACTGAAGCAGTTTATAAGTATTAATCCTCTACAACAATTTAATGCCCCTCATCTCTCCAGTCAGGAAGATCATTCATGGTAATGCCACCAGGTCAGGATAAGAGGAACAAGCACACACAATGCAATCGATGAAGCTACAAAGCTGCTCGTACTGTTCAGCCTGAGGCAAAAGTGGTAAAGTCATGGGGTTAGCGGTAAAAGGACAACTGCAAAAAAAGAGAGCCACCATGATATTCTCAGACCCGACCTTAGTGGTCGCTCACACTCCTTACAGTGACCTGCTTGTCACTGAGCCTTACAACATGGGGGGGCCACAGCTCAGATGGAAGGTCACTGCACGAGAGCCGGAGCTGCTCAGCACTGAACGCAGCCGCACCATGATGCTCTGAGCTGTAAAAACTTAAACTGATGCATGAACAAATAAAAGTCTTTAACCCACAAAGAACAAGGAAATCCTAAGTGCATGGTCACATCTCCACTGCCCTGCATGGCCATGCTCACCCCAGTCACTGAGGCCCGCTGCTGCGGAGCCTGGGGCCATTGTTCTTAAAGTGACAAGTTGAAGTTATTGTGCATAGGTTTTAATTTTCAGTATAAAACTAATTTCTACTGCAGAGTTGGTGCGACCACGTGGAGCCACAACATTATATCTGATCATTCATCCGGTTCTACTTGTAGTAGGAACACGAAGAGCTAGATAACAAAAACTATTTGGATACAACTCTGGCGCTTTGTACCCCAATAAACGTTAATGATGATGACAGCCAGACAACTGTTCACGTTCTCCTTTTTTCTGACTACTGCACTACTTATTGTATCACTGTACATGAGTCACATCTGGTAGTGACCACACAACTGAATTTGTAGTCTAATCGCACCTGTACTTTAGCAGCCAGTACATCCAAAATCACCTGGTGTATGGACATAGAGCAGATCTGAGCACCATCTAAGGCACCGAGATCAAGTAGTCTGCCTGGGTCAAGAATATAATAGGACTAAAAATTTGCATATAGCCATCTGACAACAACTACAGTGGATGTTCCCTTTCTATGCTCCAAACACCACAATACATACTGGCCAACACCAACCTACCACCCCTCATATATAGGGTTGAGAGAGGGATATCCCACCACCCACAGGAGTCTATTACAAAAGGCATTATTGGGAGAAGTGAGGAAACAATGGCAGTCTACACAACAAGCTTTGAGAGTAATCACATTTACAGAAACTAGGTGAAGGTCTGGATAAAAAAAAAAAGGTACCTACTTAAAATAAAAAAAAATGTTGGGTCCCTTTAATGTAAAAGCAAGTGGCTTGGGAAAGTGAAATTAATGTAAAAGTCATAAGTCATGACATTAAAGTGCAGATACTGAGACAATGAAGATCAAGTCCACTTCCCTCTGAAAATCTAAAAACTGAATGCTATTCTTTGAACCCCTCTAAAAGTAGCCAGCACAGTAGAAATAGGTTATTGAATGAACAATCATCTGATGATCGATCATTTAACAAGACGCAGTTGTACAGAGTTTAGTCCGTATTAGCCGTATATGATAAATGACACCGGGCAAAGAACAATCTTTCAGGGATTACGAGAACCTTCCTCCCCAAAACAACTTTTGCTCAACTACTGGCCGAAGGTTGTCAACACAGCAGACTTCTTTCTAGACTATGACAGCCTACCATCGGTTGCCTACAGCAATCTTTTATTTTCAATGATTGAAGATACTGTAGTTTTGGTCAAAATCGTTCATTTTCATCAACTTTTCTCTTGCTCCAAAGAGGTTAAAGGTAGCCACCCATTTTTAGTAAGAGACTATTATCTTTTCCATCCTCCCATACACATGAAAGCTCAGCCCTGCTGATCGTTCAGGTATTGTCTAAAGGGAGGTGAGGGGTAAACTCCAGGCAGATAGTTCTAGTGATAGCTTATTCCTTTTAGAACAATAGAGTTTGGTGTAAAGAACCCAAAACATCTGACCATCATTTGTCAGTGGACAGTCAGGAGGCCGCCGTACACCTCTGACTTTAGTATAACACGCTCCAACTTACAGGAAATTTAACTAAAACCCCATTAGCTGAAGGAAGCCAGGTGGTCTCAGGGAACTCATGTAGACTGTCCAGTTGTAAGTCGTAACCAGTGGTCCACCTACAGTAAAAAAAAAAAAAAAGGGCCAACTTGACTGACTGTACACCTACAAATAAGCCAAATTGTTATGTTGCATTCACTAATGGCTATGGAACTTTTAAAGTTTTGACCACCCACTGTACCAGAATGAGTGGTGCCAAGTCTACAGTAATGTGTCTACCTCTGATCACCAATACCTGCACATATCATCTCATCCCTCGACTAGAGAGTCAACTGTCCTATCATCACAGCCAGCATATAGAACGGACCGCCATATCAGTAGCATTGCCTGTACCACCATCTACCCGGTAAACGTAACATATGTGAACAGGTCCAGTGAACACACTGTATTAGTTACTGGCCACATGGAACATCAGCAGGCCATGTATGAAGTCATAATCCACGATTCTTATGGCAGATGTAGAAAGATATATAATCTCACACAAAAACATTTGGCAGCCTGAGATGTCCAGATACAGAAAACACACTCAAAATCTACACACCTTGGTCCCTTGTGTGCAAAACTTTACAAAATCTCCAGAGTAAGGGCTGACATTGTGGACCGGGAGTTGCTCTAGAGGCAATCGGCAGGCCTACACCACATCGGGCAACGTTCACAATCCAGGAGATAATGTGGCCAAAAACATAATATACTCCCCCACGTGGTCATTAATCACGGCCTCTATATTCTCTAATATAATTTGGCCTGCGTATCTGTCATAGAGGTGCATGTTCAGTGGAAACCACCACACTGAATACATGCTATATTAATATATTTAATGTCATATGTGCTTTCTAAATAATGAAGGCTTCCCAAATTTTTTTTTTCTGTAAAAGAAAGGGATGCGGCTAATCAGTCGCATATTAAAAATAAATTTCTGCGATAGATCCGCACAGGTTTCTACACAATTGATTCATCTTTGGTTTTGGCGCATCGTGTATAGGGAAGCACATTCTACAACATATCCCTAGATCCTACAGATCAAAGCCTTCATGATTATATTCTCCTCTGCCAGCAAAGGGATTATATATTATTCAAAGTGTTTTATAAACCCCTCCCCCCACCAAAAGAAATATGTTTTCACAAGCAATTGTACATACAAAATGGCCACTACAACATAGGGAAAATAAATTGTCCAGTGTGGTTTAACATACATTCGGCCTGTGGTACGCCTTCTCCTTGTGACTACGGAGGGAAATGTGCCCTCTCTGGGACCACCAGCCTCATACAGGAATTACTCCACAGTACAACTGGCAACCGTCAATTCCAGTTAGTGCAGTCGAATGAATGGTGGCTCCAGACTTATGCATGAGATACAAGTTAAGTGCAAATCAATTATGGTCACCAGATACACTTTGTCATAAGTCCTTCACTCCATCTCAGGTGAGTCAGCAGGGTTCTCCTCTGAAGGATCATTCAAGGCTTCTTTCTCCTCTAGGGTCACCTCGTCGTCTTCATTTTCGGCAGTTTCAGATACAGCAATCGATTCTTCGTCATATCTCGGCATCTTTCTAGGATGAGCTAGAGAAGAATTCTCCAGTGACTCTATATCCTCGATACCTGCTCGGTAGTGGATCATGAGCAGCGTTAGAGCCTGCAGCCTCTCTCCAGACTTGGCCAGCGCTGCCGTTATCAGGATCTTTCTTCTGCTGTCTGTTGTTTCTCGTTCTTCTTTCACCAATGAATTATTATGTTCTAGTTCCTGGTCTATTTCATTCTGGAGCTTATCCAACATGAACTCCAGCTTCTGGATCCTCTCATCAGTCGGTAAACCTCTGTACAGGTCACGACCAATTTCTTTGACTGCAATGAATACGCTGTCATCCAAACCCCCCTCTTTGCGGACCAGTTTACTAGAGCTGCTTCCGACCCGTTTAGAGGGGCTGCCAGCCCCACCAGTCTCTGTATCGCTGCTCTCATTGTCTGAAGTGTTTGGCGTTTGCTTTGGTGAGGGTTCAACCAGATCAAGGACACCTTGCTCGGATGGCCTCGCTTTGGGGGCTTGTCGTAAGCTCAAAAGACGAGAACTGGTGTTGATGATATGCCGTGTGAGGCCTGTAGTTCTATTCCCGAGAGATTTGGACTCGAGATCAACTCTTTTCTCCAGGGAGACACAGTATGGATTCTCAGCTAGACATTTCTCTTGACATTTTTTATGGCAGACATAACCACAGATCATGCACTGAGAAGCGGCCTTAGTCCAGACCTTTCTCTTACAGTGGTCGCATAATGTGGAATTTTGGAACTGAGTGTCTTGAAAATTATGCTTCGATTCACAGAAAGTCACAGGAGCCACAGGAGTCTCCTCTTTCTGAAGCATTCCCAACTCTTCTGTAACACTACCCTCTTTCTCCTTCTCTTGTAGGATACTCGAGCTCTCAGACTCTCCTTCCATCAGATATTTGAAGCTTAAGGTAATGTCCCCATAACAAAACTTCTCATTAAAACCCTTATGCATACTCAAGCTCCTCAATGCCGTTCGGCTTACAGATGCTTTAGGTTCGGGAGCGTTAAGCCTGTAGCTGCTAAGATACTCCAGAGAGGACATGGAAAGGCATTCTAATGAAATATCTTCTAGTTTGATGCTGACATGTCCAACACAGCACAGACTACCAGTCTTAAAAGAGTCCCTGCACCAGAGAGCTACATTCAAGTATTTGTGGTGACTCTCTATATCAAATATACAAGAAGCCCTTGTCCAGCGACCCTGGCGACCCCTGTAGTGTGTGTCTGCAGACTCCCACACATGTTGATCCTCTGAGACCTCTTTCGTACTGACGGAGCCTTCAGATATCTTATCTTTTGTAGGGTCTGGCTTTACTGTATTGGGTTTCTGAGACATTAGTTCTTCCACTAGATCTGCAGCTTTTGGAGGCTTCTCAGAGATCTTCTCACCATTCATAGATGGTGGAGCAGTCTTGTCAAGCTTTTCTACAGGTGCTTCACCCAAGTCTACAGTATTAAGAGTTTCACAGGTAGTTAAGGTAAGTTTAACTTGAGGTCTTGGGGGCACAGGGGGCTTGTTTCCAGATCCTGATGATGTTCTACTAAGCTGAGGAGGATCTTGGTTCTCAGGGGCATTTGTCTTCCCAGCTTTGGCCTGAACCTTAGATGCTACTTGGGGACCTGACGGATTTGGCTTTCGACTTAGGATTGGAGAAATGGATCCCAAGGATTTGGTGGAAAGATTTCCCACAATACGCTTAGGGCTTTGATTTACAGGCAAAAAAATATCATCTTTACTCTCCACGGGGGGCTTCACTTCACAGGCCAAGTCTTCAAACTCTGAGTCCAACTCCCTGTTCTCTGGATCCACAATCAGACTTGCTGAATCCTCATCAAATGTCTGTGTAAAAGCAGGATCATCCAGTGACCCCACATTCTCAGGAGGCCCCCCAGCACCCTGACTCTGACCCGCTGGCCTCTCATAGAAAAGCAGCACTCTGTCACCTGCCTGTTTGATCAGCTTTGAGGCTTGAACTGATGACGTCACCTTAATACCTGTGAAGTGACAAGGAGAAAGAAAAATTAGGGAACAGCTGAACAAATAGTAATAGAGACAGTGGTATCAAGAGAAAGTGAGAGAACAAATCCCTAGACTAAAACTGGTCTTATATTTCACATGGTTATCCGCTCAGTGTGTGTTTGGCTGAAAATTAGGTCTTAATTTCCCCCCATTGCGTGCTTGGCTAAGTGTGCATGGATATGTATGAATATGTGTCGCGCTGTCATCTAGCGCTGGGCTGCTAGATGATTGTTCCCCTTTAAAGTGACCGCTCCCTTTCCCCCCTACACACACACACACACACACACACACACACACACACCTTCAATCCTCTTTACGCACCTCCAATAGCTATTAACCGGTCACCTTTCCTCAAATCTGCTCCGGCGGCTGGAGAATTTGGCGTCACGGTCTCAACACAGACGTGTCCGGTGTCTCCATCCCTCGCCTGCACCATCACCAGACCAATGTTCTGCGACGTCCCTTTTATTAATTCCACCTGCCAGACAAACAGGCAATAATCATAATGAGTCTTAACCATCGTAAAAACAATAAAAATGCATCTATGATTTAAGCATAAGAATCGCGGGACAGAGGCTGGAGACTAGAGATCAGCCATGTCCTCCGTCTGCTCATGAGCGTGAATAGTGTTATGTGGGACGTTTACTACATATACCAGATATGACACTGCATCTAGGGGGAGCACAAAGTCTGAAAAGCCTCTAGAAGGTTACAGACATTTTCCAAGAAGTCTCCCCCCAGCTGTTCGCCTATTGCCTTCCGCTTCCCCCACAGTTTTCGGCACGTTCCCTTCAGACGGGTGATGTGCAGCGAAAGTAAAATGTTTACCAATTATAGAGACATTTTAAATAAAAGCCAATTACAGGAGATGAATGGAGGGAAGCGGCAGCCGGCATTTACCACGTTCAATAATCCCCGGATACAGACCCCCTCCCCCTCCTGAGTGTTACGTGCTGCGCTCCCAAAGAGAGCAATTTAGTCAGCGGCGCTGCTCCTTCTCGAGAGAAGACTCTTATTACGGAGAGAGAGACGCGGCGCTGCCTCCTTCCAGCCAAGCACAATGCTCCGTATTGATTCCAGCTCTGCAGCGTCTGTGTTTACACCAATAATCAGGCGGACGATGTTCTGTAGAATGTGTGACAATTCACGTGAATCGTGAGAATCGGAAGGCACAGTGTGCCAGAGGCTGGCGCAAAAAAAACAAGTGGTGTATGAGAATCAATGTAAATAAGGGGGTGACTGTCACTGTCCCACAGAGCTTACAATCCACATCCCAGGTGAGAGGAGGGGGAGGTGTCAGCCGCAGGACTGACAATACCGCGCTGGCAGCTGATCGGTAAAGGGCGCCCGTCGCTGGCAGCTGAGAGGGCGGCAGGGCTCAGTCACATCCAATTAGCCCAGACTGCCAGCAGAGAGGCCCCGGGGCCACAGATCACCGTAATCCCATCAGTCACCTGATTGAAATGTGGAACCTCTAAACCAATTAGTTCAATTTCAGGAAATTCACGTTGAGCGCAGGAGAAGGGAAAGCCACAGCCAGCCGCCCCCGGAGCGCCACGCAGCACTATATACACCAGGCAAAGGGTTAACGCAAGAACATTCACCCAGATAGATGCAGGAGGTAAAATAATCCGATAAAGGAGAGAAGACCCCAAACTAAACCCCGCCCCGTATCACCTACAGCCTTTACTCCGTATACTGGGATTTCTTCTGATTCATCGCTCCCTACCCCCTGAAATCTCTGGTCTGACCCCCTCACCCCTTCGACAGATCTCCTCTTCCCCTCCTCTCGGCCGAAGCGGACATCTCTCCTTTTCTGTGTGTGATCAAGTGGCCGGAGTGCCCATTCCCTGCGTCGGCTCCCATTGGCGGTGGACTCGACGCTTTGTGGCTGCGGGATAATTGTATTACTTTATTGATTTCCAATAGCACCTCTGTCCCAGCATAACAAGCAGCCATTACCATGCAGCAGCGGGGGCAGCGTCCGCCTCGGCACCCCCATAATCACCCTCTCATCCTGCCTTATACAAGGGGAAGGTTTAGGTCACTAATGGTAAACGCTGCCGTTAACTCTTTCCCTTCCAGAAAGCTGGGGCCACCCACTGTTAGGGTGAGAGGGCCAGCAACCCTCTCAATTCAGCTTTTACACTCGGCTGATAAGTGAGCAATAGCCTTCAAATAACACTGATTATTGGCAGCCTTGTGCCCTGGATGTTATAAGCCGCACCGGAGCAGGAGATGTCCATAAATCTCCTGTCCGCGTCTGACAACGGCCAGCAATAAATACACAGGATGGATAAAGCGACAGCGTTATCTGCAGGCAGCACTGTGTACACAACCCCACCACCACCAGACTATCTGTAATCCATCCCCGCACCAAGCGTCTGAGGACCATAATGTCCCAGCAGTACAGAGTATTACAGGAGGAGGGTTCTCATCAAGTGGGAGGGAAGAGAGTTAGAAGGAACAGATGGCTCCCAGCAGCACAGAGCATTTCAGGAGATGAATACTGATCCATAGGGAGGTCACAGACTTGCTCCTTCCACTGTGGAAATTTGTGAACTTCCTATGGATCAGTATTCATTCCCTGAAATACTCTGCTCTGCTGGGAGGACCCTGCTCCTTGCACGGTGTATTTCAGAAGAGGAGTAGGGTAATCTATGCAAAGAAAGGTCAGTTACACAGCGGAAAGAGGCTGTTTACAGCAGCACAGAGCATTTGAGGAGAGTGTGCTGGCTTAGTGGGAAGTCATGGAGTTATCCAGGATGCAGTAGGGTCATCCCAGCAGCACAGTGTGTTTCAGAGAAGAAATCGCTGGTCTGGTGGAGGGTCACAGTTACATAGTAAAAGAAGCCTGACCCTCCCAGCAGCACAGAGTACATCAGGAAAGAAATGTGACAGAGGTCACAGAATTGGATAGCAAAAGCAATCGAGTTCCCCAGCCGCACAGAGTATTTCAGGAGCGGTTATGTGGAGAAACAGACACGCTGTATGGTGGGGGTCCGGTGGTGCTGCGAGGGTCACCCGGCAGATATATCATGTATAGACAGAGTTGGAGCTGTATTTCCGGCAGGGCGATGTGCAGTTAATGACACAGCGCAGTATAGGCGGTATGGGGGCGTCCGGTGATGCTGCGAGGGTCTCCCAGCAGATGAGGTGGACAGATATATCATGTATATACAGAGCTGTATACCCGGTAGGATGATGAGCAGACGTCTCTCTGTACAATCTGCAGTGACCCCGGAGATGGAGGCATGTCAGCGGCGGCCGCTCTGGGCCCCGGCCCTAGGATGATCAGTCAGAGTCAGAAATCATCTCGTCAGTGCCGAGTCAGGAGGTGGAAACCCCACTTCTCTCCAGACCTGGCTGTTAAAGGAGAAGTACAGTGAAAAAATTTTTTTTAAGTATTGTATTGCCCCAAAAGTTATACAAATCACCAATATACACTATATCACCAGCTCTGGGAGTCGGGTTGTGACATCACCATGTCAACCAAGAAGTGACATCACCACGTCATCCCGGAAGTGACATCACCATGTCATCCCAGAAGTGACGCCTTGATGCAGTAGTAAGTGCAGGGGGAAAAAAAAGCACTTTATAAGCATTTCCAATAAGTATATATTTGGGATTTGTATAACTTTTGGGGGGCAATAAAAAATGTCTGACTTCTCCTGTAAAGGGACAGCGTCCCAGAGCCGGGGGACCTCAGGATGCCAGGGCTCCTCTGGACTCCACTACCAGTGACGCATATATTTATAGGGGGGCAGTCAAACGAGGCATATATATAGGGGAGCTGTGACAACAAGGTACATTATATAGGGGGCTCTGACAACAAGGCCTACATATAGGGGGTCTCCAACAATAAGGCACATATATAGGGTGGCAGTGACACATATTAGGAAGCTCCGACAACTAGACAAATTCATAGGGGGTGTAATGCGTGCTCTCCGGCTCATTACCATACAGCGACATTTCCAGATAAATCCGCAGTTTAATTTCAGAAGAAAAGAGTTTATGATCAAACACATAAATGTCAGAAAGTCCAACAGAAGCGGCGAGACTAATCCATTGGACAAACCGAGAAACGCTGCGTGCACCCTCCCCCCTCCCCAGGATAGACTGGATAAAGGATACGGAGAGCACCATCGCATCAGCCTAGATACAATCCCCAATGCTCATACAGGTTCCATGGACATCATCCCAGACAAGAAGGGATAGGACACAGAGTACCCGGAAAGAAGACCTCCTACTCCATGCTATGGGCTGAGCGTACAATAAGAGCTGCTGAGGAGGATCATATATGGTGCTAAGGCACCATCTAGTGTTCATCAGCAATAACTGCAGCTCTCAAAATCACAGGAGGCCAAATGTCTGACAATTCATTCAGATTTCCTATATTTCTTGAGGTACAAAAGTTATCAACAAAGGAAGCTGCAACACCCAGGGGGAAGGTGTCCTGTGCTGCCCGGCTGCTGGCTGTGCTGCCCACGGTGCTGAACACAGAGCGCAGGCCAAGGGTCCAATCCTCATGAACCTACAGGAGATACTGTCACTGTGATAACAGCAATCCATCCCTGTGATACTCATTGCCACATTCCTATTGGAAATATAAGCCTTTAATACAAGATGGCAGCCATTTTCTGAACAGGGTCCTCAGCTTTTACCCTCAGGTGTCCCGAGACTTAGGCCTGATTCACACGTCCGTTGTTCTGTCCGCAATCGCGGACAGAACATAAGACCTATGTTATTCAATGGCCCTGTTCACACGTCAGTACATGTATATGGGGCCGCGAACTGTGCCGCAAAAAACCTGGGCATGTTGTAATGCAGACCGTTCTTTGCAGCACGGATCGCAAAGGGTAATGAAGTGGGAGAGTAGTGCTGCATGAAGCACAGAGCACTACGGATGCACATTCGTAGTGGGGGCCGCGGGTGTGTGGTCGCGGACTGCACTACGGGTGTGTGGATGAGGCCTTATGTTTCACCTTGTATATGTCTGCAAACAGAAGGCGGCCTTACTTTATGAATCCACACACCCCGGTCCACAGCACAAGGGTATCACTGCGCACACACATTACTGATCCCGATTTACATCTAGTATTATAATCCAGAGCTGCGCTCACTATTCTGCTGGTGTCAGAAGCACAGTGATGATATGGACACAGTTTCTACACATTAGCTCCGGGTATGACTGGCACAGCTGAGATACATAGAGAGATAGGAGATGGATAGACAGGAGATAGATAGATGAGACAACAAAAGGCCAAGACAACAACATCCCAATAGCTGGTTGGACAAGGACTGTAACATTATGGAAAAGGCCCTAAGAACCACCTAAAATAAAAAAACATGGAGACCCAACAACCCTGAGCTGAGGGAGGCCTACTATACCATCCAACAACAATACAAAGCCATCCCCAGAAGGAAAAAGCAAGGCCACATCTCCACCAAACTCCTTGAACGCCAAGACGCCATTAAAGACAACTCGTTCTGGGAATTATGGAACCACACGGGCCCACAATCTAAAAACAACAACCTCCACATCCAAAATGGAGGCATCTGGCTCCAATACTTCAGTGACCTGTAAAAAAACATCCCAAAGGAAGACCGAAGCCCAGAACAAAAGGAGATCGAGAAAACGCTAAAAGACATGGAGAAAACAATCAAAGATTTCCAAAACCCACTAGATACAGCAATCACAGTGCAGGAGATTACAGAGAGGAGCCACTAGATACAGCGATCACAGTGCAGGAGATTACAGAGAGGAGCCACTAGATACAGCGATCACAGTGCAGGAGATTACAGAGAGGAGCCACTAGATACAGCGATCACAGTGCAGGAGATTACAGAGAGGAGCCACTAGATACAGCGATCACAGTGCAGGAGATTACAGAGAGGAGCCACTAGATACAGCGATCACAGTGCAGGAGATTACAGAGAGGAGCCACTAGATACAGCGATCACAGTGCAGGAGATTACAGAGAGGAACCACTAGATACAGCGATCACAGTGCAGGAGATTACAGAGAGGAGCCACTAGATACAGCGATCACAGTGCAGGAGATTACAGAGAGGAGCCACTAGATACAGCGATCACAGTGCAGGAGATTACAGAGAGGATCTCATCAATAAAGGATAAAATACAGCCCGCCAGTAATCCTGACAGCCATAGCAAAGCTGTTTAACATTGTGCCGAGTGCCGGCTCCTTCTGCCAGGGCTGAAACAGCAGCCTAATAACCCCAATACACTAGAGTGGCGACAGGTTTGAGCCGACCAATTAAAGAGGGATATGCCTCAGCAGCAACCTGGGGAAACTTTTTAATGGTATCCTAAATTAGAGTATCCGCAGCTTCTCCACCGAGCACAACGTTCTCAGCAAGAGCCAAGCAAGGTGAAATTCCTCTTAAATGGTAGAAGCTCCTTCTTATGAAGGTCGTCTGCATACGAGACCACCACTGACCGTATGGCTAAAAATATCTGACATCATCATAGCCCCAATTCTTCTATATGGCAGTGAAGTCTGGGGCCCCGATATATACCCAGACTGGGCAAAGTAGGACTCTAGACCCACAGAAGTCTTCCACCTGGAATTCTGTAAATCCCTTCTCCAGGTGCTTTGTAATACATCAAACAGCGCCTGTTGAGCAGAGCTGGGCAGGTTCCCACTACACTTTGTTGTCCACAAGAAGGCGCTATCATTCAGGGCCCACCTACAAAGCAGCAGTCCCAGCTCCTACCATCACAAAGCCTTGCTGCACTAAGAAGCCCCAGGAAAACTAAGCTTCCAGGAACAAGTCACCCAAACCCAACCCAACCAAGCCACCAACCAGCACATCATTACAAAGTGCCAGATCCAGAAGACAATAGACAAGGGCAAAGAGAATTACATCAGTGTGTGGAGGAACGACATCAGAGAATCCCAGAAACTGATCATATACCAGAGCCTACAGAGGGATTACAGACTGACCATGAACCAGAGGCTACAGAGGGAGTACAGACTGACCATGAACCAGAGGCTACAGAGGGAGTACAGACTGACCATATACCAGAGCCTACAGAGTACAGACTGACCATATACCAGAGACTACAGAGGGAGTACAGACTGACCATATACCAGAGACTACAGAGGGATTACAGACTGACCATATACCAGAGACTACAGAGGGATTACAGACTGACCATATACCAGAGACTACAGAGGGAGTACAGACTGACCATATACCAGAGCCTACAGAGTACAGACTGACCATATACCAGAGACTACAGAGGGAGTACAGACTGACAATATACCAGAGCCTACAGAGTACAGACTGACAATATACCAGAGCCTACAGAGTACAGACTGCCCATATACCAGAGCCTACAGAGTACAGACTGCCCATAAACCAGAGCCTACAGAGTACAGACTGCCCATATACCAGAGCCTACAGAGTACAGACTGCCCATATACCAGAGCCTACAGAGTACAGACTGCCCATATACCAGAGCCTACAGAGTACAGACTGCCCATATACCAGAGCCTACAGAGTACAGACTGCCCATATACCAGAGCCTACAGAGTACAGACTGCCCATATACCAAAGCCTACAGAGTACAGACTGCCCATATCTGGAGAAACAGTCCAACCCCAGAGACCAGAAAACCCTGAGCCACTACAAGCTGATCGCCCACAACCTGGCCATTGAAACTGAGCGTCACCGACAGACGTACAGGCCCAGGGAGAGCAGACTATCAGCAGTGCGACCAGAAGGCTGTGGAGGATGAGGTCCACTTCCTGCTACACTCCTCCAAATAGTGAGGGGACCCTCACTATAGGAGACTCTCCAATCTCCTCCCAGGCATCTCCATCATGAAGGAGGAAGAGAGACTGCCCATCTGTCTGGGAGAGAAAGACATCACAGAGACTATAGCGGCACAATATATCAGCGCCTGCCATAGACAAAGTGATAGGAAAGTGATACATCATGGACTCCAATACCCCCACATCTCCACATCCCACAACCTATGATGGCCCACACACTTCTGTCCCTGGCCCACAGACCTCTGTCCCTGGCCCACAGACCTACAAATCCCCAATAATTTCCTGTTTGCTTTGGAAATACTTATATGTTATTTAGACCTGCCAATAAACCTGATTTTATTAGATAGAAGATAGATACTGCATTTACTGTGTAAGGGTATGTTCACACTGAGTAAATGTGGCGGATCTCTCCGCTGCAGAATCCCGAATGCCTCGGTGTCCCATAGTTTGTCTATAGAAGGGCTCCTGCCCCTCCACTCCCGCAGCTCTCCGCGCAAGGAATCGTCATGTTACAGTGTGCTGACAGGCTGGAGATCAGAGCAGAGACAGGCAGCACTCAAACTATACAGTGAGGTGTGTTATCCACCACAGCGATTGACGGGCTGCAGGTAGCTCAATGCCAAGGCAGCAGCCAAATCCAGAACACACAGATACATAATATATAGATGTAAGGAGTCCCGGCGGCAGGCAATACTAAAAATGTCTACTATACATCACAGCACCAGGGGGCGCCAGAGCACATAGATACATAGAATATAGATGTGAGGAGTCAGGACAGCAGCCAGGGGGCGCCAGAGCACACCTTGATTGAATAGGTAACAATGCTTAGACACCCCAGTGTGGAGACCATCAGCAGGCAGCTGCGGCTGCACAGTCTCTTACCGTCTTGATAGAAGTCCTGGTCTTCTCCTTCCAGGGAGCGCTGCTGATCTCAAGCGTGCAGTGGATGAAGGTTTCCTGGTCGTAGGAGCCAAAGATGAGGAGCCTAGGGGAGAAGAGAGGAAGGTCAGAGGTCAAGGAGGGGCACAACCCCCCAATAATGATGATAACATAATTACAGGACAGGCATTCTATTTCACTATATTATGTCCAAGCACCAACGAGGGAACTACAAGTCCAAGCCTGGAACATTTTCATACTGACGGAGGTCCTGAAAAAGGGGCCATGTATGAACCAGGAGGTATACAGCATGGGGAGGGGGGGAACTCCAGAGGGGGATGGAGGCAGGGCTGTGGAGTCAGAGTCTGAGCTAGTTTTGGCTGGAGTCAGAAAAAATGTACAGACTCCAGCTGTAAAAAAAAAAAAAAATCTTAGAACAATTTAAAATTGAGTTTTGATATTAATTTTATAAGTTTTGCTCATCAATATATATTGTAAGCAACATTCTAATAGAACACTGGCCCTATTACATAAGGGTGGTCGGGGAATATATCAGTAATAGGACACTGGCCCTTTTAAATAAGGGTGGTCAGGGAATATATCAGTAATAGGACACTGGCCCTATTACATAAGGGTGGTCGGGGAATATATCAGTAATAGGACACTGGCCCTATTACATAAGGGTGGTCGGGGGAATATATCAGTAATAGGACACTGGCCCTATTACATAAGGGTGGTCGGGGAATATATCAGTAATAGGACACTGGCCCTATTAGATAAGGGTGGTCAGGGAATATATCAGTAATAGGACACTGGCCCTATTACATAAGGGTGGTCGGGGAATATATCAGTAAGAGGACACTGGCCCTATTACATAAGGGTGGTCGGGGAATATATCAGTAATAGGACACTGGCCCTATTACATAAGGGTGGTCGGGGGAATATATCAGTAATAGGACACTGGCCCTATTACATAAGGGTGGTCGGAGAATATATCAGTAATAGGACACTGGCCCTATTAGATAAGGGTGGTCAGGGAATATATCAGTAATAGGACACTGGCCCTATTACATAAGGGTGGTCGGGGAATATATCAGTAAGAGGACACTGGCCCTATTACATAAGGGTGGTCGGGGAATATATCAGTAATAGGACACTGGCCCTATTACATAAGGGTGGTCGGGGAAAAGTTGTCGGTCATTATTTGGCAGTTTGTTTCTGAGCTGGAAGAGTCCATTGTGTGGGGGGAGATCTGTGCTGTTCTCTTCCTGGATGCTGGATGACTGTATATGAGCAGCTGTGTAATATGGAGATATCCTGTGTAATATAGAGGAGAAGGAGGAGACATAAGTAGTGTAGCAGTAACCTCTGTCCTCAGTGCGGGGTTTTTCTTCAGTGTTCTATGGCTGCAGCAGGGTGTGTGTGTGCGCGCATGCGCTATGGCGTGCCCCCACACCCACAGTCACCCCTGTATATCACTATGGCTGACCTCTATATCACAGGGATCTGGCATTGTTAGCAGTATTTCTGTGTGTCTGGTGAATATTTAGTTAGAAACATAGAAGATGTCAGCAGGAAAAGACCCCCTGCTCCATCTAGTCTAGTTCTGAGTTGTTCAGGACATGGAGGCTGGAGACTGGCTGCATCCACTGCACACACAGGAGAAGCTGCTGTATATACAGTATTCCTTTATTCCCTCAGATGTCGCCCCAGGATCACGTATGACATTAGGGAGAAGCTGCTGAGCCGGTGTGATAAATAACTCCCCTGGTATATGACCGGCCATTTATGAAGGAGCAGGAGTCGGCCTGATGAAATTCAGGAGTTGGAGTTAGAGCTGCGGCTTACTGACTCCACAGCCCTGGAGGGAGGTATACAGTATGAGGGGAACAACTACAGATGGTGGAGGGAGCTATACAGTATGGCAGGGGAACCACTACAGAGGGGAGGGAGGTATACAGTATGATGGAACAACTACTGAAGGGGGAGGTATACAGTATAGGGGGAACAGCTACGGGGTGGGGGGGGGGGGGGGGGAGGAGGTATACAGTATGGGGTGGGAACAACTACAGAGGGGGAGGTATACAGTATGGGGTGGGAACAACTACAGAGGGGGAGGTATACAGTATGCTGTGGGAACAACTAAAGAGGGGGAGGTACACAGTATGGGGGGCAACTACAGGGTGGAGGGAGCTATACAGTATGGGAGGGGAAACAACTACAGGGGGGAGGGAGGTATACAGTATGGGAGGGGGACTACAGAGGGGGAGGTATACAATGGGAGGGGGAACAACTACAGAGGGAGAGGTATACAGTAGGGGGGGGGGGGGGAACAACTACAGAGGGGGGAGGGAGGTATATAGTAAGGGGGGAAACAACAGAGGGGGGAGGTATATAGTATGGGGGGGGGGAACAACTAGAAAGGGGGGAGGGAGGTATACAGTATGTGGGGGGGAACACATTGAGTATATAGTATGGCGGCTACCGTATAGAGTGCCACTACAGTGTACGGGTATCAGTGTTTCTGTGAGTTTCTGTAATAGCAGTGGCCCTTTAGTCAGTATCTTGTAAGGCACACAGTAGTGTCTGTTCCACAGGCTGCATAGCGACATGCGAGATCGGCAGAACAGAGAGTGCTGCTCTGGAGCATAGTAACTGCCCCCCCCCTCCGGCCGTCACATTCTGAATATCAGCCATGAATTATTAATGGCAGACACCAGACTCTGCCCGGGGGACAATGCAGGAGCAGCTGGTGCCCGCCGCGGTGGCAGGTAACCGATCCTCCCCCTGCACAATGGCCGCAGGCGGGAGAGGCGCACACAGGAGCCCTGATGAGATTACCCAACACTGAGGCGGCCGACGCGCTTCACCGATCAATATAAACCCAATCCCCTCCACCCCCGGCCCCTCACCTGCTGCAGTCAATAACAGACACCTTCAGACGTCCCTCGGTCAGGCCCAGGTCCTGCAGGGACAGCGGACGATCCTCCACGTCCTCCGCCGGTGGCACCACCTGCATCGGGAAGAAGGGCTTATACCTGCCGGAAGAGGAGAGACAAGCGTGACCGCTCGGGCAGGAGAGATGGCGGCTGCACCACACACAACCACTCAGCACAGCCCAGTATATGGCGGCACCTGCCTCACACACCATACAGCAGAACTCAAATACAGCCGAAGGTCAAAAGTCAACAGAGTGTGACACAGTGACCTCCACACTAACACAATGTATATATATGGCCGCCAGGGAGTATGGGATACTGGGAGTTGCAGTACCTGATCTTGTAGTTGGGCAGGGTGTGCTGGGGGTTGTAGTACCTGATCTTGTGGTTGTGCAGGCTGTGCTGGGCGTTGTAGTACCTGATCATGTAGTTGGGCAGGGTGTAGGGGGTGCGGGGAGTTGTAGTACCTGATCTTGGTGCCTGGGCAGCATGCAGGGGATGATGGGGGTTTGTAGTACCTGATCTTGTAATTAGGCAGGAGGGCTGTGGGGTCGGAGTCGTGGAGTCAGAAAAAATGTACAGACTCCAGCTTTAAAAAAAAAATCTTAGAACAATTTAGAATTGAGTTTTGATATGAATTTTTGCTCATCAACATATTATGAGCAACATTCTAAGAACACTGGCCCTATTACATAAGGGTGGTCGGGGAATATATCAGTAATAGGACACTGGCCCTATTACATAAGGGTGGTCGGGGAATATATCAGTAATAGGACACTGGCCCTATTACATAAGGATGGTCGGGAATATATCAGTAATAGGACACTGGCCCTATTACATAAGGGTGGTCGGGAATATATCAGTAATAGGACACTGGCCCTATTACATAAGGGTGGTCGGGAATATATCAGTAATAGGACACTGGCCCTATTAGATAAGGGTGGTCGGGGGATATATCAGTAATAGGACACTGGCTCTATTACATAAGGGTGGTCGGGGAATATATCATTAATAGGACACTGGCCCTATTACATAAGGGTGGTCGGGGAATATATCAGTAATAGGACACTGGCCCTATTACATAAGGGGGGTCGGGGGAATATATCAGTAATAGGACACTGGCCCTATTACATAAGGGTGGTCGGGGAATATATCAGTAATAGGACACTGGCCCTATTACATAAGGGGGGTCGGGGGAATATATCAGTAATAGGACACTGGCCCTATTACATAAGGGTGGTCGGGGAATATATCAGTAATAGGACACTGGCCCTATTACATAAGGGTGGTCAGGGAATATATCAGTAATAGGACACTGGCCCTATTACATAAGGGTGGTCAGGGAATATATCAGTAATAGGACACTGGCCCTATTACATAAGGGTGGTCGGGGAATATATCAGTAATAGGACACTGGCCCTATTACATAAGGGTGGTCGGGGAATATATCAGTAAGAGGACATTGGCCCTATTACATAAGGGTGGTCGGGGAAAAGTTGTCGGTCACTATTTGGCAGTTTGTTTCTGAGCTGGAAGAGTCCATTGTGTGTGTGGGGGGAGATCTGTGCTGTTCTCTTCCTGGATGCTGGATGACTGTATATGAGCAGCAGTGTAATATGGAGATATCCTGTGTAATATAGAGGAGAAGGAGGAGACATAAGTAGTGTAGCAGTAACCTCTGTCCTCAATGTGGTGTTTTTCTTCAGTGTGCTATGGCTGCAGCAGGCTGCGCGTGTGTGTGTGTCCACAGCGACCCCTCTAGATCACTATATGTGACTTCTCTATATCACTATTTGTTAACCCCTCTATATCACTATGGCTGACCTCTATATTACAGGCATCTGGCATTGTTAGCAGTGTTTCTGTGTAGCTGGTGAATATTTAGTTAGAAACATAGAAGACTATCAGCAGGAAAAGATCACCTGTTCCATCTAGTCTGAGTAGTTCAGGACATGGAGGCTGGAGACTGGCTGCATCCACTGCACACACAGGAGGAGCTGTTTTATATACAGTATTCCTTATTCCCTCAGAAGTCTCCCCAGGATCATGTAGTTGGGCAGGGTGTATAGGCATGCTGGGGGTTGTAGTACTTGATCTTGTAGTTGGGCAGGGTGTACTGGGGGTTGTAGTTCCTGATCTTGTAGTTGGGCAGGGCATGCTGGGGGTTGTAGTACCTGATCTTGTAGTTGGGCACAGTGTATGGGCATGCTGGGGGTAGTAGTACCTGATCTTGAAATTGGGCAGGGCATGCTGGGGGTTGTAGTTCCTGATCTTGTAGTTGGGCAGGGCATGCTGGGGGTTGTAGTACCTGATCTTGTAGTTGGGCACAGTGTATGGGCATGCTGGGGGTTGTAGTACCTGATCTTGTAGTTGGGCAGGGCATGCTGGGGGTAGTAGTACCTGATCTTGTAGTTGGGCACAGTGTATGGG
The DNA here is from genome assembly GCF_027789765.1 of Dendropsophus ebraccatus. Lineage (NCBI taxonomy): Eukaryota > Metazoa > Chordata > Amphibia > Anura > Hylidae > Dendropsophus > Dendropsophus ebraccatus. The sequence goes on along the minus strand of NC_091461.1, from coordinate 5,824,273 downwards.
CATGCTGGGGGTTGTAGTACCTGATCTTGTAGTTGGGCAGGGCATGCTGGGGGTAGTAGTACCTGATCTTGTAGTTGGGCAGGGTGTATGGGCATGCTGGGGGTAGTAGTACCTGATCTTGTAGTTGGGCAGGGCATGCTGGGGGTTGTAGTACCTGATCTTGTAGTTGGGCAGGGTGTATGGGCATGCTGGGGGTTGTAGTACCTGATCTTGTAGTTGGGCAGGGTGTATGGGCATGCTGGGGGTTGTAGTACCTGATCTTGTAGTTGGGCAGGGCATGCTGGGGGTAGTAGTACCTGATCTTGTAGTTGGGCAGGGTGTATGGGCATGCTGGGGGTAGTAGTACCTGATCTTGTAGTTGGGCAGGGCATGCTGGGGGTTGTAGTACCTGATCTTGTAGTTGGGCAGGGTGTATGGGCATGCTGGGGGTTGTAGTACCTGATCTTGTAGTTGGGCAGGGTGTATGGGCATGCTGGGGGTTGTAGTACCTGATCTTGTAGTTGGGCAGGGTGTATAGGCATGCTGGGGGTAGTAGTACCTGATCTTGTAGTTGGGCATGGTGTATGGGCATGCTGGGGGTAGTAGTACCTGATCTTGTAGTTGGGCAGGGTGTATGGGCATGCTGAGGGTTGTAGTACCTGATCTTGTAGTTGGGCAGGGCATGCTGGGGGTTGTAGTACCTGATCTTGTAGTTGGGCAGGGCATGCTGGGGGTAGTAGTACCTGATCTTGTAGTTGGGCAGGGTGTATGGGCATGCTGGGGGTTGTAGTACCTGATCTTGTAGTTGGGCAGGGCATGCTGGGGGTTGTAGTACCTGATCTTGTAGTTGGGCAGGGTATATGGGCATGCTGGGGGTTGTAGTACCTGATCTTGTAGTTGGGCAGGGCATGCTGGGGGTAGTAGTACCTGATCTTGTAGTTGGGCACGGTGTATGGGCATGCTGGGTGTAGTAGTACCTGATCTTGTAGTTGGGCAGGGCATGCTGGGGGTAGTAGTACCTGATCTTGTAGTTGGGCACGGTGTATGGGCATGCTGGGTGTAGTAGTACCTGATCTTGTAGTTGGGCAGGGTGTATGGGCATGCTGGGGGTTGTAGTACCTGATCTTGTAGTTGGGCAGGGTGTATGGGCATGCTGGGGGTTGTAGTACCTGATCTTGTAGTTGGGCAGGGTGTATGGGCATGCTGGGGGTTGTAGTACCTGATCTTGTAGTTGGGCAGGGCATGCTGGGGGTAGTAGTACCTGATCTTGTAGTTGGGCAGGGTGTATGGGCATGCTGGGGGTAGTAGTACCTGATCTTGTAGTTGGGCAGGGTGTATGGGCATGCTGGGGGTAGTAGTACCTGATCTTGTAGTTGGGCAGGGCATGCTGGGGGTTGTAGTACCGTTGGGCAGGGCATGCTGGGGGTTGTAGTACCTGATCTTGTAGTTGGGCAGGGTGTATGGGCATGCTGGGGGTTGTAGTACCTGATCTTGTAGTTGGGCAGGGCATGCTGGGGGTTGTAGTACCTGATCTTGTAGTTGGGCACCGTGTGCTTCCTCTTGATCACCCTCTTCAGCTGGGTGACGATGATGGAGGTGAGCTGGGGCATGGGGCGGCCCTCGAACTGGCTGTGCACCTGGAAGTCAATGAGCGGCTCGTCCAGGAAGCAGAAGGCCCAGTGTGTGAAGGGCAGGCGGCAGAACATGAGGCGGAGGCGGCCCTGCACCCGGCCCAGCCGCACCGACAGCGACGCCGACTTCCCGAACAGCAGCTCCACGTCCACGGCCATCCGCAGGCCGCCCTCATACTCCGCCTCCAGCTCAAAGCTCAGCTCCGGGGGCAGCGGCTCGTCCTCGCGGGGCTCCCCGGGCGGCACCAGGCGGATCCCCCGCAGCACCGGCACCGCCTCGCCCAGGTCCAGCTCCCGCAGGCTCAGCCCCTCCAGCAGCCGCCCGGCCGTCCGCGACAGCAGCAGCTCCTCCAGCTCCACCCGGATCTTCCGCAGCAGCCAGCGCCGCACCACCGCCGTGTCCCGGAGCTCCCGGAACAGGAAGAGGAAGATGGCGTTCAGGAAGTGGCAGCTCTCCGGGCCCCCCGCCGCCCCCAGCAGGTAGTCCCGGAGCGAGGCGTCCGCCTGCACCGTGCGGCCGGGGGTGGAGGGCGGGGGCGGCGGAGGGGGAGCGGGCGGCCGGCGGTACAGGAGCACCAGCTGCAGCACGAGCGTCGCCACACAGCCGGCCAGGGCGGCCAGCAGCAGCGCGTACACCATGACCGGCCCTGCGCCTCACAGCCTCGGCCTCAGCGCCCCGCCGCCGCTCATTGGCCTCTCTCACCGGGAAGGGGTGTGACCGCACTCAGCAACCTGCAGGGGGATTGGCTAGCAGCGCGACAAGGGCGGAGCTCACCTGTCAGCTGTCCCCGGCCACACGCCACCGATTGGCTAGCACCTAGGACCGGGCGGGCCTAACGTACGCTGCGTCACTCCGTTATCCGTTATCGCGTCGGCTCTTTCATTGGGCTGCTCATTACTAGACAGGAACGGAGAAAGGGCGGCGAGAGATGACGTTTACGTGCGTGTTGCGTCATTACGTGCCGTCGTCATGGTGATGGGTTGTTGGGGCTGGACGATTTAGGCGCTGAACGTGTGAGACGTTGACGCGGGAAAGTGATGTGGGAGTGTTGTGTCCGTGAACTGAGGCAGATAGAGTGGACAGGGGCCGTGGGTGAGGGGAACCTGTCCTAAATATGCAGCAACTCTATAAATCCTAAACTGTTGATATTAAAGAGTCACTTAGCCGATTCCCTCACCGCCGTCCTGGGGTCCCCTGCAGAATGAACCCGCTGCCACCTCTGAGGCAGACTCGGCAGTGACCCCTATTATTTCAGACTAATTGCACCCAGTACTACCAGCCCCTGTGACGTGCTCAGATTATGGATACAGGAGGGATGTGGTACTTGGAGAGTAGTTATGTGAGGGGATGTGGTACTTGGAGAGTAGATACGTGAGGGGATGTGGTACTTGGAGAGTAGATACATGAGGGGATGTGGTACTTGGAGAGTAGATACGTGAGGGGATGTGGTACTTGGAGAGTAGATATGTGAGGGGATGTGGTACTTGGAGAGTAGATATGTGAGGGGATGTGGTACTTGGAGAGTAGATACATGAGGGGATGTGGTACTTGGAGAGTAGATACATGAGGGGATGTGGTACTTGGAGAGTAGATATGTGAGGGGATGTTGTACTTGGAGAGTAGATACATGAGGGGATGTGGTACTTGGAAAGTAGTTATGTGAGGGGATGTGGTACTTGGAGAGTAGATACGTGAGGGGATGTGGTACTCCTAGAGTAGATATGTGAGGGAATGTGGTATTTGGAGAGTAGATATGTGAGGGGATGTGGTACTTGGAGAGTAGATTTGTGAAGTAATTTGGTGCTTGGAGAGTAGATACGTGAGGGGATGTGGTACTTGGAGAGTAGATACGTGAGGGGATGTGGTACTTGGAGAGTAGATTTGTGAAGTAATTTGGTGCTTGGAGAGTAGATACGTGAGGGGATGTGGTACTTGGAGAGTAGATACGTGAGGGGATGTGGTACTTGGAGAGTAGATACGTGAGGGGATGTGGTACTTGGAGAGTAGATATGTGAGGGGATGTTGTACTTGGAGAGTAGATATGTGAGGGGATGTGGTACTTGGAGAGTAGATATGTGAGGGGATGTTGTACTTGGAGAGTAGATATGTGAGGGGATGTTGTACTTGGAGAGTAGATATGTGAGGGGATGTTGTACTTGGAGAGTAGATATGTGAGGTGATTTGGTACTTGGAGAGTAGATATGTGAGGGGATGTGGTACTTGGAGAATGGATACGTGAGGGGATGTGGTACTGGTAGAGTAGATATGTGAGGTGATTTGGTACTTGGAGAGTAGATACGTGAGGGGATGTGGTACTGGTAGACTAAATACGTGAGGGGATGTGGTGCTCATAGAGTATATACGTGAGGAAATGGGATGCTCAGAGAGTAGATATGTGAGGAGATGTGGCACTTGGAGAGTAGATATGTGAGGGGATGTGGCACTTGGAGAGTAGATATGTGAGGGGATGTTGTGTTTGCTCATAGAGTATATACGTGAGGGGATGGGGTGCTCAGAGAGTAGATACGTAAGGGGATGTGGTGCCCATAGAGTGCATACATGAGGGGATTCAGGGTTTGCTAAGGGAGTTGTTTTTTGTTTTTGTTTTTTTAGACAATATGGTGTTTGAATCTCCAACAGCTACTCTACCTTTCCTCCCTCTCACCATTGGTGGCAGCTATAGCCCAGTCTGTATCTCTGGACTCCTGTATACCAGTTATATTAATGATCAGTACTGGGGACAGCTGGGGGATGTGTGGAGGCCAAGAAGGTATATCACCAAGCCTCTTATGTCCACTTGTGCGTAATAGGGGGGAAAATGCATTAGTTACTGTGAACCCTGTCCCTAAAACAGGAGCAGTTGTGAGGTTCCGATGCCACAGATGATAGATGAGATTGAGATGTGGGGAATATGGAGGACAAGTCACCATCTTGATCTCTTTGTCATGTTCCTCATCCCTGAACAATGTCTGCAGTGTGACTCCTGGGCATTATCTTGCTGAACGCTGCCATGAAGGAAGAGCGGGGGACTTGGTGTGTACAATGGGTAGGTAGGTGATATGTGTCACAGTAACGTCCACATGATGCCAAAACACCAGGTCTCCAGCAGAACATTGCCCCCGCCATCTTGTCTTCTTCCCATAATGCATCTAGGTGCCATCTCTTCCCCTGGTAAGTGACGCAAAGGCACCCAGCCATCCACATGATGGAGAATGTGATCCACCAGTTGCCTTTGCACCAAAAAAGGTAAAATTAATTCATTTGCTTATGTTTCTTAAATGGAGAGATTGATATTCATGACGTCTAGATGACTGAGTGTTGTCTGGCTTAAGCTACAAAACTGTGTAGACCGTACAAAGCTGTTTATGCTGGGTGGCCGTTTCCTGTCAGAATGGCACATTACTGTTTTCTGAAGGATGATAGTGGCGTAGAACAGCGGGCTGTCCAAGACAGGTAAACAGGTAAGTAAACCACACTGCTCTGTCCCGCACAGCAACAGTTTTGTAGTTTAGTACAGACATCCCTTTTAAGTTTTCCCTTAATGTTTTCTGTCCAATGTGCATTGGGGGGAGTTTATCATTCCCTTCACCAGTGCAAAGTGGCAAAATTGCACTAAAACTTTGCTCAAGCTATTTTTTGCACAAAAAGGTCAGGCAAGCACAATTTTGCCACTTTGCGCCGGTGCAGGAATGATAAATTCCCCCATTATGTTTCTGTAAGTAGTCAAGTTTCTCATAGTTTTCCCATATATAGCAGTGCACTGTCTGTTAAAGGAGAAGTCCGGCCAAAATTAATTTTTGATATGTTGTTAATTATGAAAAGTTATACAAATTTCTAATGTACATTAATTATGGGAAATGCACATATAGAGCTATTTCCCTTAATTTAGTAGATCAGGAAGTGTTAGAAATATCTCTGAAGAAGTGACGTCACGACCCAGGGTGTAATTCCTATGGAGTGTCCAGCAGGGGGCGCTCTCTATATAGAAGTCTATGGGACTTTATTGTTTCTATGGGTTTCTATGTAATGTAATGTAATGTAGTGTACAGTGCTTTATTGAATGAATACATCTATGGAATACTTTGGGGAGCAAGTGTCCTTGCTCCCCAAAGTATTGCATAAATGTATTCATTCAATACACAGTAAGCCCGCCGATCCGCCGAATTTCCGCCGCATTCCCGCCGATCCGCCACACGCTGATCCGCCGCATTCCCGCCGATCCGGACCATATACATTGAACTACAGCTCCCATCATCTGCTTCTAGTATGAACAGGTGATGGGAGCTGTAGTTGGGTAAGGGATATCACATGCCGCCGGGCGCAGGGGGGAGCCGCTCAGTACACAGGAGCGCTCCCCCCTCCTCCTCCTCCTTCCGTGATAACTTCCGCCTATACCAATGCTGACTCCCTGCCTGGCCGCCGCTCTCCGCTCACATATACCGGCTCCCGGCATCAGCGCGGACACCAGGATGCATCGGGAGCCGGTATGTATGGGGGGGGAGAGCGGAGAGCGGCGGCCAGGCAGGGAGTCAGCATTGGTATAGGCGGAAGTTATCACGGAAGGAGGAGGAGGAGGGGGGAGCGCTCCTGTGTACTGAGCGGCTCCCCCCTGCGCCCGGCGGCATGTGATATCCCTTACCCAACTACAGCTCCCATCACCTGTTCATACTAGAAGCAGATGATGGGAGCTGTAGTTCAATGTATATGGTCCGGATCGGCGGGAATGCGGCGGATCAGCGTGTGGCGGATCGGCGGGAATGCGGCGGAAATTCGGCGGATCGGCGGGCTTACTGTGTATTGAATGAATACATTTATGCAATACTTTGGGGAGCAAGGACACTTGCTCCCCAAAGTATTCCATAGATGTATTCATTCAATAAAGCACTGTACACTACACTACATTACATTACATTACATAGAAACCCATAGAAACAATAAAGTCCCATAGACTTCTATATAGAGAGCGCCCCCTGCTGGACACTCCATAGGAATTACACCCTGGGTCGTGACGTCACTTCTTCAGAGATATTTCTAACACTTCCTGATCTACTAAATTAAGGGAAATAGCAGTATATGTGCATTTCCCATAATTAATGTACATTAGAAATTTGTATAACTTTTCATAAGTAACAACATATCAAAAATTAATTTTGGCCGGACTTCTCCTTTAAAGTCTTTATAAACTGTTGTAACCGGTTGCTTTTGATGATAGTCGCAGAAGGCTATAACCACACAGATTTATAGAAAAATAAGAGATTTATTACAGAAAACAATACTTAGCTGCAGTAACAGATGGTACAGGTGCATAGTTGTTTCATCCACAATGAAATGGGGAGCCCCATTGTATATTATGCACTAATGTACCCCACCCCCCTCGATGACCACCAGGGTGCTGGGCACCTTCCATCCATGGTCCCAGCTGAGGCTAACTAGAAGCTCATACCAGTGGTGTCAACTGCGGTACACCTACCAAGATATAATGTCAATAGATCCTTGCATAAACTATGGAAGTAAGAAACGAAGGAATAGCTTATAAAATACAGGTTTATTGGATATGCATTAAAAGTACAACCAGTACCAATGATAGAACTTAAACAATAATAGAAAAATTCTGCAGATAAAGTGAAAGAGCGTGAAGTCAGTCTGTATAGTCGTGTCTAGGAATAATCTGCCCAATTCATACAGATATTAATTCCACAAATCCAAACGCCTACAGAACAATTCTAACAGCTCTCAACTATCAGCATGTGATGCTACACAGTGATAAATCAGTCTCCTGTCAGCCCAGTACCATAATCATCAGTCCAGACTAGGAGATTATTAGACCATCTTGCCCATTGAAACCATCTTTCCCAACGCGTTTCTGTAACATTCTACGTCACATCATCAGGGGTCGTGGGTTAGAGGTAGGTCAGAGGTTAGAGGTAGGTTTGCTTTCGTCAAAGAATCCACCTTTTGCAGCAATTACAGCATTGCACACCTTTGGCATTCTAGCTATTAATCTGTTGGGGTAAGCTGGAGAAATTGCACCCCACGCTTCTAGAAGCAGCTCCCACAAGTTGGATTGGTTGGATGGGCACTTCTGGCGTACCATACGGTCCAGCGGCTCCCACAACAGCTCAATGGGGTTCAGATCTGTTAACTGGCCACTCCATTACCGATAGAATACCAGCTGCTGCTTCTGCTGTAAATAGTTCTTGCACAATTTGGAGGTGTGTTTAGGGTCATTGTCCTGTTGTAGGATTCAATTGGCTCCAATCAAGCACTGTCCACTGGGTATGGCATTTACCACAGGCGCCTGTGGTAAATGTGACATCAGACGCTCCGGGCCGCGCGGTGGCTACAAGAACTAGCTGCCGGCGGCACTCCCGACACTCTGCCAATGCGGAAGTCAGGAACACATCTCCAGGTTGCACACATACTGTGAAAACGGCCAATGCATTCACCTGTGCCTTGTTAGACCCCCTAGGGGATATATGTCCACACACACAAACCTGTGAAGTGAGACATTTTTCCAAGGGTCGCTCTCGTTGGGGCACAGTGAGTACAGTATGCGGCAACACTTGTTACTCTGTCACACTATTTTGTTGGCGTACTAAACATGCCTGTATAGACTGTGTTGTGACATGAACGTCGTTCCTTTACATATATTGACCTACCTCTAACCCACGACCCCTGATGATGTGACGTAGAATGTTACAGAAACGCGTTGGTAAAGATGGTTTCAATGGGCAAGATGGTCTAATAATCTCCTAGTCTGGACTGATGATTATGGTACTGGACTGACAGGAGACTGATTTATCACTGTGTATGATCACACGCTGATAGTTTAGAGCTGTCAGAATTGTTCTGTAGGTGTTTGGATTTGTGGAATTAATATCTGTATGAATTGGGCAGATTATTCCTAGACACGACTATACAGACTGACTTCACGCTCTTTCACTTTATCTGGAGAATTTTTCTATTATTGCTAACTAGAAGCTACATACCCCCAACCTTTTATAGTAAGTTTGGGTGGGGGTGATGTGCTTGTATGTGCCTGTATGCCTTGTACATATTTACCAAGCACAATGGGTACCGTTTTACAACTACAGCTACAAGGTTCTTTCAGCCATACAACAATAGCAACAAACAACTGTATCCTCCAATGTTTACACTATTGTGAAGGTATATGGCTGGACAGTTGACATAGGTGTGACAGTATACATATACACACACAATGACTTTTTACACACATAGCCATACAAATATATATACATATACACAAGACATTAAAATAATAAAAAAATACATTCCTTCTCATTACATCAATAAGACACTTTAATATTCTGAAATGAACCCATCCGGTTACAACTGTATAACATATGGCATAAGTTGAAATTTGAGAATTTTATATAGTCCTTATGTTTATGCTTTAGCCATGTTTAATATTTATGTTAAGAAAACCCTTATTCTATGAAATATATAATATGTTACATGTTCGATTAAAGGAATTTACAGAAGTTTTTTTGTTTAGAAATTGTATTTCAGTAAATATATTTTATGTTCCATAGAAATGTCTGTTACCATTAGATATAGTTAATTTGTTATCGCTGATTATTATAGTTGGATTTGGCCCGGCCAGATAGGATTTCTGTCTGCTCACAATTCTACCTAATACCCAAAACATTTTGAGGAATACGCGCACTGTTATTGAACATAGAATAATGACATTTTTAGAATTATTTACCCTCTTTACCTTGAGGTACTTGAGCTCACTTGAGTTCTACAGCTTGTAGTTAGGAGCTTCAACAGCCTCCAAAGGTGAACTTCAAACTTTCTTGAAATGCCAAGCTTACAGAGATACAATGTTTGTTCCCCATACTTGACAAAGACTCCAGTGAGGGACAAAACGTTGTATCTCTGTAAGCTGTGCTTTTCAATAAAGATTGGAGTTCACCCTTGGATGCTGTTGGACGTCCTTACTACAAGCTACTCAAGCCCTCCGGGGGATTCTGGGCTGTCCAGTGGGCGTCCCTCCACATCTACCTACTAGGGTCTATAGGTACCGCCGACTCCATCCACTACCTGTAAACCCTACATTCTACAGTCTATAAATGATGCAAGGCCAACATTTTCCATAATCCAGAAAGCAGATGCGAAAGTTCTATGTTCCAGTCATAGTCCTTATAGGCATTACCTGCTTGCATGGAGACGTTCCTTCAAATAATTTTTTTTGTGCTCTTCGGATATCTGCCCCCCCCCAAAAAAAAAAACACAGGGAATATAGAAAAAAATTAGGCACACCACTGGAAAGACATGAAGTTTCTGCACATAGTCAGCCATACTTCTCTTCTCCGACATTAACTATGTTGAATTTGAGCATCAACATAGATCGAAACTCTTTCCAAACAGTCATACCTTCAACAAGGAACCCATCACTTCTCTAAAGACCTTGACCCTTCTCCAGGCTGACCAGATGCACTGCAGCCAATAGCGAGCTTCTGAAACTTCCCAGCAGCAAAATGCTTATTGGTTGCATTGGCTTCATGCCATAGCACACAAAGTTTATAACCACAAAGAACAAACAGGTAAAGGAAATAGACCTGTATAAAGCCGAGTAAATTGCCTCGTCTGTTATAAAAGTAAGGCTGTAATGTAACAAAGTGTCAAAACCCTCTAAACATCTTCTATATATACATGATGTGTATTTCCAGCTTGTTGTCCCATTCACAGTCAGGATTTCATCGTCACACTAAGTAATAAAATATATAGTAGGATGGCATTTACATTGTCAGTCTCTCAGCTCTGGGAACTATTGTAAACATTTATTTAGTTTAGCAAAAGGTTCTTTATAAAAGCCACCTCTAAAATTGTTAAAAGGAGAAGGAACCGGCCGGTGCAAATAAGTGGAGCAAACCATTGGCTGTGGATGCCAAAAGGGGGGCACCAATTTTCACAGGATGCCTTCTCCAATTTCATTGCTGCAAAATCTGCTGTTATTTGAAATAAACTCTTTTCAATGTTGTAATTGTCAAATGAAATAAATGACTCTATGAAGACTTTATAAAGATCAACTTTCAGTATTAGAAGACAGCTACCCTAAACAAATACCCCATCACAGTAAAGCAAAGGCAGTGGAAACAGGTCTCCTCTGAGCAAAGTCACTCAAGCCTATATACTATATACTTAGAGGACTAATAGTGGACACAAGCTCTTTTATCATACTCCCTATATTTGCAAAGTCAGTACAGAGAGTGGACACAGTCCTCTAAACCTACAAGTGAGCAGATCAGGATTGGGTACACTCCTCATCGGGATTTGCACAGACCTCCACATCTACAAGCAAGAGGATCAAAAGCAGCTACAGCCCCTATCTGGGCACAGGTTCCTCAGAGTTCTCCAAGCCTACAAGAGATGACCAGGAGTGGGCAGGGTCCACCATGAGATCTCATAGTGCCCTCGCTAATCTAAGATACTGTATATAGAGTCCTGCATAGGCAATGTACATTGAACAATGTTCTGTATCTTCGATGGATGTGCACAAAGCATTTATTATAATGGACGGGGGCTGTTAATGCTTTTTCTATCACTCATCCCATACAAAAAAAACAACAGTAACCCCTCTCCCCAGACAGAAGTGACTGATAATAGAGAACTGCATATGAAGAGGAGACAGTGTAGAGCCCATTCATGCCTCATCTGTCATCATTTATGCCGTCATTAAGAGGCAATGATATCGTTAAAGTTGGCAATGAAAGGTCTTGTAGGAGGAGGTGAGGGTGTGACAGGTTGTGGCAGTGCTGGGGCTGTACGTTCTGGGGGCATGTTGTGGAGGAACACCAGCTGCTGTATCTGGTGGAGTCATGTCTATATAAAAGGTGGTTCAGATCGAGACGTTCCTGTCCACGCTGCTGTGAGCTGCTCCCAGGATTACGTGCTCTCTTCTTATGTGACTTTATTTGCTCATGTGTTAAAGCTGCTGAGCCTGTTACAGTAATCGCTCATAAAACCTAAACCTTCCCCTCACACCCTCCCTTCCGGCTCCTCTTTCTATGCTTTGTCCGCATGTGTTAAAAGCACAAAGCAGTCAGGGTTGTCATACAGAGAACCAATGGAGGTTGAGCTGAGCCTAGTGACTGATGACAGCAACTACCCTCATAACTGCTCTTTTGTATTAAGGATATCAGTTCTGAGTGAAAGTCATGATCCAGAGTTCTGTCTGCATACACTATGATCCAGAGTTCTTTCTATAGGCATCAAAGTCCAGAGTTCTCCCTGTAGGAATGATTATCCGGATTTCGGCTTATAGGAGTCATGATATAGGTATTTTAGGCATAGACAGTACTGATCCAGAGCTCTGACATGGGGCCCTTAGGCCTTATTCACACGCCCTGCAAAGTTGTCCATGATTGCAGATCTTCAATCACAGATCTACTTATTGCCCATTGATTTCAATTGTGCTAGTCAAACATTTTACTTTTTCACAGATCCGTAATCTGTTCCGTAAAAAATAAGGACATCGTAGTGCGGATTGGGATGGTTACTGGTTGCGGTTATATCGAGATTTATTCTTGTCTCTGGTGTTGAACTAGCTGTTTCAGCTGTTAATGTTTTCCGGTCACATTTATAGAGAATTTAAGTTAGTTCATTTTTCTCTGTCCTTTGGAGTCAGTAGTTGGAGTTATACGAAGCTTTGTTCTGAGTTAAACGGCCCCTGTAAGTGTTGCGGAGGTGGATGAATATTCTGGCACAGTAGGAGTTAATGAGACAGGCATGATCTTTCGCTGTAAAGAGTGACGGCCCATTAACTAGGCGCAGGAATCTATTGGCATCTCTTAAACAAATGACAGCAATCATGGTAATATGAGTGTTCCAGTCCAGCGCCGCTCACTCCATGTGTAATAATTCACAAATTGCTCCCAGCTGCGGCAAGCTGTCAGGAGCCCTCACCGGGGCCCAAGTGTCAGAACAACGTCTATTGAAAGCAACGGGATCCAAACAAGAAACAATTGTTGCAGAACAGCGCTGACAAATAGCTGAGTGTTATCCTGGCACCGCTCTGCTCTGGCACTGGGGGTTTATGGGACTTCCCCCTGCAGTGATGGGGATTACAGGGTCACTTATGAATCCAGGGTTCTCTTTCAGGGTCAGGCTGTCATATGACAATAAATCATTTCTATCTAATGCTAATTAGTTCATTAACACACACACAAACCCTCAGGGCTGCCACCGTGTGAAAATAGTGACATCACTACGACGCTAACAGTAATCAGAGATCTTATAAATGGACAGGATAGCAATGAAAAGTGAAATCACGAGGACTCTAACTGCAATCTGAGATCTAATGGTGGAGGATAACAATAAAAAGTGACATCACTACGATGCTAACAGCAATCAGAGATCTTACAAATGCTGGAGGATAGCAATAAAATGTGATATCACTACGATGCTAATGGCAATCAGAGATCTTATAAATGGTGGAGGATAGCAATAAAAAGTGACATCACAATGACACTAATGGCAGTCAGAGATCTTACAATTGGTGGTGGATAGAAATGAAAAAGTGATATCACTAAGACGCTAACAGCAATTAGAGGTCTTCTAAATGGCGGAGGATAACATTGAAAAGTGACATCACTACGACGCTAATGGCAGTCAGAGATCTCATAAATGGTGAATAGCAATAAAATGTAACATCACTATAATGCTAACGGCAGTCAGAGATCTTATAAATGGTTTAGGATAGCAATGAAAAGTGACCGCTACGAAGCTAACAATAATCAGAGATCTTACAAATGTAGCATAGCGGGGAAAAAAAGACATCACCAATAGCAATCGGAGATATTGGTGGATGAAAATCCAATTACAAGTGCAGAATTCTCTACCTCTCGGCAGAACACAAGCTTCAATCCAAAATTCAGTCCAAAGTATTCCTCTATTCAACTATTATTTTCATAATATATACAAGGGCTTTTTATCTAATCTTCTTTGTGCTTTTGTTATATTACATCAGTAGACCTGACGTTAACATAAATATTTCTTTATATTTTAACACCTTTCCCTCTCTACATATTTCTTTTTACTTCTATACATTCACATTTACACATGCACACTTGGCTCGAACAAGGGTTGAAAACGTCTGCCAGACATTTCTGGCAGCTTGTATAAATAGCTGGGATTATCCTATATATCGTATGTAGGACTTTCTGTTTACTTAGCCCCTCTTTAAAGATCCCTGGCTTTTGTAGTGTGGTGTGTATTATAGTATATTTTCTGATAGTATATTTCCATATTTCTCTAATACCTTGCAAACTTGTTTTGTTTTTGGTCGGCCTAGTTCTTGGATCATTCTTGTGTAGTCCTTGTATTTCTATTTTGTAGTTGCTGTTGCTTTTTTATCCTGTTGCATATGCATCCTAGTTCGGTACTAAGCTGCCTAAAATAAAAGTTTTAGAAAACCTAAATTTATCCAGAATCAAATGCAATAATAGCTTAAATTTCTGAATTTAATCAAAGGCCTTTTTTTATCTGGGAAGACATAAAAGATCGCTGCTCTGCAGAACAGAAAGAAAACTGTGGTTTGAAATTGGATGCAAATTATTCCTACAGGTGCCTCAATGTTTGGGGATTACTTTGGACAAGCCCAATGGTTCTATATAACCTATTTTGGAACAGACTGCATTACAACACTCTCTAAGGGCCCTTGTACACTGAGTAGAGGAGGCAGAACTTACGAGCAGAGTCCGCGCGTCATTCTGCCTCTCCTATTGCTTCAATGGGATTTCTCGTATGCCTCTGCTCTCCGGTCAATGAATAAACCTGTTTGGGAACTGTCAGCATGGATATGCATATATCTGTGCTGCCAGTTTCCCAGTGCCAGGAGCAGTGCATACCTACCGTCCGTGCTGCTCTGTCCAGTGTCTTCATGGATAGATCCTTATACCGGATTAACAATGTCACAGTGGTGTGTCTGTGACACTGTCTGCTGACCCCACATGAAGATGCCGGATCACAGAGCAGCGCAGATGGTATGTATGCACTTCTCCTGTGATCGGAAATGGAAAACTGGCAGCACTGATACATGAATATTCGTGCCGTCAGTTTTCCTTTAATAAGGCTTGTGAACTGAACCTTCTGATGTGTGGGACGTTTCCACAACAACCCGAACTTCCGCCATTAGCTGCATCTGCGCGAACAAGCTGAGGCAGGAACATTTTATTGTGTATGGCCAGCCTATGTTGGTCATCTGTCAGAATATCATTAAAAAACAGAGCAGATTTATGTTTGTTGGGTGTCATACAAAGCGAATTGGATTTTTTGTCTCATTAAGTAAAGTTACATTGCTAGCCACTTTATAAATGAGGTGTGTTCAACCTCCTGGACCTTCCTAGATACTAAGAATGAAGGTGCGGCAGACACTTTTTCCTGTTAGAGCCTGCCACCACCTGGCTGGACAGGGAAGTGTAGTTAGCCCTATTCCCTTGGGTAGAGCAATACTAGTTACCCTGGAGAGTCAGATTTAACAAAAAAAAATGCCAGGGGGTAAGGATTGGCAGAGATAAGTTAAAGAAAAATGTATAATCCAGTACCGCTGCTGCACCAGTGTCCCCTGGCTTAAGAATCCAGGTGATGTCACCGTACACTGTATATAAGATACTGAGGCCAGAGTCCATTGCCGACTGTACAGGGAAGGATGTCCTTGTGCTTGATTGTTAAGGGGTAATTGAAAGGTTTTTTTTGTTTGTTTGTTTTGCCTCCCATTACTTGCAACTCCCCCTGGCAACTTTTTGTCAAACCCATAAGGCTCAATACAAAATCTGCTGTAAAAAAAATGTTATCAAAGTGGTACTTGTATACATACTAAAACTAGCTTTCCAGAAACTTTGAGGGTAGCTTTACACGTACCTTATAGCAATGGATTTTCTGCTGCGGATCCGCAGCAGATTTGACTAAAAGAATGGTCACAGCATCAAATCTGCACTGTAAAATCTGCTGCAATACGGTACGTGTGAAGCTACCCTGAAAGTAGAAGCCCTCTGGGAAATTTTTGGTTATAGAGCAGCATATGTTATTACTACAGATTTGTGAGCTATACTGATTTAAGATCGCTGAAATAATTTCAAAATGCTGCCTACATTTCCCATGAGTCATTTGGCTTTGCAGAGCAAGGGGCGGAGTCTCATAAGTGGGTTGGTGTAAGTTGTGATGTGTTTTCTTTTTCAGAGTAAGTTATAAGAGAAATGGCCATGAGGAGGACGTTAGGAGCTGTGACGTGTAATTACAATCGAGGTGTTTTATGAAGGCTTAAAGTCTTCAGGCTGTGTACACATATTGTGTTTCCACCACCATTTTTACTGCAATTTTGATGCGATTTTGCTGTGACTTTCCAAAATTGCTGTAAAAAGTATTCATTTTACAGTGATGAGAAAGTAATGGTCACATGACCCATTTACAGTAATGTACTGGAATGAAACAGATGGCGCTGTAGGACTAGTAATGGTGAATGTGCATGATAGAACCTTTGTCACGCTATTTGAGTTAAATATTTGTGTGACTTCACCTAGTAACGTTGTCAAGTTCGCTTTGGGCGAGTGCCATTAAGAGGCCGTCTTCCTTATATTTGACATTTTTTATAACCTGCGGCTGGCAGTATAAGTGAGATTTCCCTCAATATTACATTATTAGTAGCCGCGAGTTCTTTCTTCTGCTGTGTATTTGCGAAACCTGAGCTCTCTTCTCTGTATGCAGCCTGATGTCCGTATGTGTAAAAATATAGTGTACATATCACTGGTGTAGGGTTATAAGACTGAGGCATGTAACTCCATCAAGCATTTTTGTATTAAAGGAAATCAGTGGCTGATTACAGAGAGATCTATAGACGGGCATGATAAACAGGTATAGCTAAAGGCTCATGGGCCCTGGTGAAAAATCTCAGCTTATGAGCCGCCATCCCCCCCTTATCTGATCGGCGCTGGTCATTTTCACTTTTATCTTCATTGGGACCAGGCTGCCATGTGACTACTTCTGGTCACATCATATCTGTGCAGAGTTTACTGCCTAGATGTCTTTATATCCTAAGGACCCCTTTTACACCAACAGATTATCTGACAGATTTTTTTTAAGCCAAAGCCAGGAATGGACTATAAACAGAGAACTGGTCATAAAGGAAAGACTGAGATTTCTCTGCTTTTCAAATCCATTTCCGGATTTGGCTTAAAAAAATCAGTTAAATAATCTGTTGGTGTAATAGGGCCCTTATGCTGGGTTTACACAGGCAGATTTATCTGACAGATTTTTGAAGCCAATGCCAGGAACAGACCATAAACAGGGAACGGGTCATAAAGGAAAGACTGAGATTTCTCCTTTTTTCAAATCCATTCCTGGTTTTGGCTTCCAAAATCTGTCAGATAAATCTGCCTGTGTAAACGCACCATCACTCTCTATACTAGCTCCTACTATTGTCACACAATGCAGCACATGTGATCCCTGATCTGAACAATGATGCCACCATGCCACCTTTGTTCACCTCCCCGCACAGATGATGTGCCCGTATACCCTTTAGTCAATCACTGGCCTTAGCAGTAGATGGCACAAGACCCCTGTAGCCCTGATAATATATGCAGAGAAGTAAATAAAGGTGGCACGGAGGACCACAGCAGGAGCACTGCACATATCAGATATAAAACAGGTCAATATAGTGTACTGAAGAAACTAACAGTGCCACTGTGCACCCTCACATCACTTCATTGTGCCACTGTGCCTCTTAAATAATTAAATGATGCCACTGCCCCTTACTAAGCCACCATGTCCCAATGAACAGTGTCACTGTCTCCTAATGTACTGTGCTACTATTCCCAAATTATCTATACTGCTGTCCTCAAATGTACTGTGCCACTGTCCTCTAATTTACAGGACCACTGCCCCCTAAAATGTAATATACCATTGTCCTTTAATGTACTGTACCACTGCCCCTTCTAATTTGCCACTGACCGTTCTGATACACTGGACCACTGTCCTCTCTAATGTACTGTGCCACTGTCAACACTAATGTACGGTATCTCTGCCCTTCTAATGCACTGTGCCACTGTCCTCACTAAAATACTGTACCACTGACTCTTCTAATATACTGTTCCACTGACCCTTCTAATATACTGGACCACTGTCGTCTCTAATGTACTGTACCACTGTCCGCTAATGTACTTTACCACTGCCCCTCTTATGCGACGTGCCACTGTCCTCACTAAAATACTGTACATAGTAACATAGTTAATAAGGTTGAAAGAAGACAAGAGTCCATGAGGTTCAACCTAAGAAAACCCTACTGTGTTAATCCAGGGGAAGGCAAAAAAACCCTATGAGGTAGATGACAATTGCCCCATCAGAGAGAAAATTCCTTTCCAACTCCAATGGCAATAAGAATAATCCCTGAATCAATGTATCACCGGAAATCTAATGCCCATAACTTGTAATATTATATTGTTCAAGAAAAGCATCCAGGCCTCCCTATTTAATGAATCGGCCATGACAATATCATGTGGCAGAGAGTTCCACAGTCTTACCGCTCGTACAGTAAAGAACCTGCGTTGATGCTGATGATGAAATCTTCTTTCCTCTAGACGTAGAGGATGTTCCCTTGTCATATTTACGGGCCTAGGAGTAAGGAGATCACTACAATGACCTCTGTACTGTCCATTCGCATATTTGTATATTGTAATCAGATTTCCCCTAGACGTCTTTTTTTCTAGAGTAAATAACCCCAAGCTTGATAACCTGTCCTGGTCCTGTAACCCACCCATTCCCTTAATGACCTTTGTCGCCCTCCTCTGCACCCGCTCCAGTTCAGCTGTGTCCTTCTTATATACCAGTGCCCGGTGCTGTATATAGTATGTACCATGTGTGGTCTGACCAGTGATTTATAAAGAGGCAAAACTGTGTTCTCATCTTTAGCATCTATACCTCTTTTGATGCATCCCATTATTTTATTAGCCTTGGCAGCTGCTGCCTGGCACTGATCACTAAAGTTGGGTTTACTGTCCACCAATACCCCCAGACGTAATGTACTTTACCACTGTCCTATATAATGTACTGTACCACTGTCCTATCTAATGTACTGTACCACTGTCCTCTCTAATGTACTGTGCCACTGTCCTCTCTAATGTACTGTACCATTGTCCTCTAATGTACTGTACCATTGTCTCTTCTAATGTACTGTACCACTGTCTCTTCTAATGTACTGTACCACTGTCTCTTCTAATGTACTGTACCACTGTCTCTTCTAATGTACTGTACCACTGTCCTCTCTAATATACTGTACCACTGTCCTCTCTAATATACTGTACCACTGTCCTCTCTAGGGTACTGTACCACTGTCCTTTAATGTACTGTACCACTGTCTGCTGTAATGTACTGTATCACTGTTCTCTCTAGTGTAGTGTACCACTGTCCTCTAGTGTACTGTATCACTGTCCTCTAATGTACTGTACCATTGTCCTCTAATGTACTGTACCACTGTCTCTTCTAGGGTACTGTACCACTGTCCTCTAATGTACTGTGCCACTGTCCTCTCTAATGTACTGTGCCACTGTTATCTAATGTACTGTGCCACTGTCCTCTCTAATGTACTGTACCACTGTCTGCTCTAATGTACTGTACCACTGTCTGCTCTAATGTACTGTACAACTGCCCCATCTAATGTGCTGTACCACTGTCCTCTATGATGTACTGTACCACTATCCTCTCTAGGGTACTGTAATACTGTCTGCTCTAATGTACTGTACCACTTTCCTCTAATGTACTGTACCAATGTCCTCTCTAGGGTACTGTACCACTGTCTGCTCTAATGAACTGCACCACTGTCCTCTCTAATGTACTGTACCACTGTCCTCTAATGTACTGTACCACTGTCCTCTCTAATGCACTGTACCACTGTCCCATATAATGTACTGTACCACTGTCCCCTCTAATGTACTGTACCACTGTCCTCTCTAATGCACTGTACCACTGTCCCATCTAATGTACTGTACCACTGTCCTCTAATGTACTGTACCACTGTCCCCTCTAATATAATGTACCACTGTCCTCTCTAATGTACTGTACCACTGTCCTCTAATGTACTGCACCACTGTCCTCTCTAATGCACTGTACTACTGTCCCATCTAATGTACTGTACCACTGTCCCATCTAAAGTACTGTACCACTGTCCTCTAATGTACTGTACCACTGTCCCCTCTAATGTACTGTACCACTGTCCCATCTAATGTACTGTACCACTGTCCCATCTATGTACTGTACCACTGTCCCATCTAATGTACTGTACCACTGTCCTCTAATGTACTGTACCACTGTCCTCTCTAATGTACTGTACCACTGTCCTCTCTAATGTACTGTACCACTGTCCTCTCTAATGTACTGTACTACTGTCCCCTCTAATGTACTGTACCACTGTCTTCTAATGTACTGTACCACGGTCCTCTCTAATGTAGTGTACCACTGTCCCATCTAAAGTACTGTACCACTGTCCCATCTAATGTACTGTACCACTGTCCTCTAATGTACTGTACCACTGTCCCATCTAATGTACTGTACCACTGTCCCCTCTAATGTACTGTACCACTGTCCCATCTAATGTACTGTACCACTGTCCTCTCTAATGTACTGTACTACTGTCCCCTCTAATGTACTGTACCACTGTCCTCTCTAATGTACTGTACCACTGTCCCCTCTAATGTACTGTACCACTGTCCCCTCTAATGTACTGTACCACTGTCCTCTCTAATGCACTGTACTACTGTCCCATCTAATGTACTGTACCACTGTCCCATCTAAAGTACTGTACCACTGTCCTCTAATGTACTGTACCACTGTCCCCTCTAATGTACTGTACCACTGTCCTCTCTAATGTACTGTACCACTGCACTCTCTAATGTACTGTACCACTGCACTCTCTAATGTACTGTACCACTGTCCCCTCTAATGTACTGTACCACTGTCCCCTCTAATGTACTGTACCACTGTCCCCTCTAATGTACTGTACCACTGTCCCCTCTAATGTACTGTTCCAGTGTCCTCTAATGTACTGTACCACTGTCCTCTAATGTACTGTACCACTGTCCCCTCTAATGTACTGTACCACTGTCCCCTCTAATGTACTGTACCACTGTCCCCTCTAATGTACTGTACCACTGTCCTCTAATGTACTGTACCAGTGTCCTCTAATGTACTGTACCAGTGTCCTCTAATGTACTGTACCACTGTCCTCTAATGTACTGTACCACTGTCCTCTAATGTACTGTACCACTGTCCCCTCTAATGTACTGTACCACTGTCCCCTCTAATGTACTGTACCACTGTCCCCTCTAATGTACTGTACCACTGTCCTCTCTAATGTACTGTACAGCTGTCCTCTAATGTACTGTACCACTGTCCCCTCTAATGTACTGTACCGCTGTCCTCTCTAATGTACTGTACCGCTGTCCTCTCTAATGTACTGTACCGCTGTCCTCTCTAATGTACTGTACCGCTGTCCCCTCTAATGTACTGTACCACTGTCCTCTCTAATGTACTGTACCACTGTCCTCTAATGTACTGTACCACTGTCCTCTAATGTACTGTACCACTGTCCTCTAATGTACTGTACCACTGTCCTCTAATGTACTGTACCGCTGTCCTCTAATGTACTGTACCACTGTCCTCTAATGTACTGTACCACTGTCCCCTCTAATGTACGGTACCACTGTCCTCTCTAATGTACTGTACCACTGTCCTCTAATGTACTGTACCACTGTCCTCTAATGTACTGTACCACTGTCCTCTAATGTACTGTACCACTGTCCTCTCTAATGTACTGTACCACTGTCCTCTAATGTACTGTACCGCTGTCCTCTCTAATGTACTGTACCACTGTCCCCTCTAATGTACTGTAACACTGTCCTCTCTAATGTACTGTACCACTGTCCTCTCTAATGTACTGTGCCACTGTCCTCTCTAATGTACTGTACCACTAATCACTGTTTCCCAATATGTGGCCCTCCAGCTGTTACTAAAATACAGCTCCCATTTTGAACTGCCTTTCATTGCAGAATAGGCAGGAGAGCAGTGCTGGAGTTACAGTCAGTACGCCCTGAAAATGGTGCAGATTCTTACTTTATAGTGGTGTACTCCAGCCACAAGCTCAATGTGCCCAGTGTGCCTAACTTATTACGTTTCCAGGTGTAGACCGTGTCAGAAATCTACAAATGTGTCAGAACAGGTGGAGATTTTTGTGCAAGCCCTGCAACAGACGCAGCTCCCGCCAGGTTTACTAAGAGATGGGTGGGGGTAATTGGGGATGTAATAAGTGTCCCCCAAATCTGTAAGCATAGCACTCCCCCTAGTGGTGGCTGCATGCAGCTAAAAAAAAAGTTTGAAGCTGTTTTGCTTTAAAGTTCTTTGTTTTGTAGTTTTGTCCTATGTGAATGGTTTGGAAAGAAAGAGTTGCAGTTTGTGCAGAAGCCAGACACAGAGATAATTACTACCGTTAGAGAGGGAGATGACTAATACTAACTACTACTAACGTGCTGAGAATCACTGCTAACATACCCAGCGTGAGAAGTTATACTGTGCATTATTCCTCTATACAAAGCGATAACAAGCAGTACCCCAGCATACAGGACAGGAGACGTGGTACTGTGCACTGTGTATGTATATATATATATACTGAGGATTACACCCAGCATACAGGACAGGAGAAGTGGTACTGTGCACTATATATATATATATATATACTGAGGATTACACCCAGCATACAGGACAGGAGAAGTGGTACTGTGCACTATATATATATATATATATATATATATATATATATATATACTGAGGATTACATCCAGCATACAGGACAGGAGAAGTGGTACTGTGCACTGTATATATATATATATATATATATATATATATATATATATATATATATATACTGAGGATTACACCCAGCATACAGGACAGGAGAAGTGGTACTGTGCACTGTATATATATACTGAGGAGTACACCCAGCATACAGGACAGGAGAAGTGGTACTGTGCACTGTATATATATACTGAGGATTACACCCAGCATACAGGACAGGAGAAGTGGTACTGTGCACTGTATATATATACTGAGGATTACACCCAGCATACAGGACAGGAGAAGTGGTACTGTGCACTGTATATATATATACTGAGGATTACACCCAGCATACAGGACAGGAGAAGTGGTACTGTGCACTGTATATATACTGAGGATTACACCCAGCATACAGGACAGGAGAAGTGGTACTGTGCACTGTATATATATACTGAGGATTACATCCAGCATACAGGACAGGAGAAGTGGTACTGTGCACTGTATATATATACTGAGGATTACACCCAGCATACAGGACAGGAGAAGTGGTACTGTGCACTGTATATATATACTGAGGATTACACCCAGCATACAGGACAGGAGAAGTGGTACTGTGCACTGTATATATATACTGAGGATTACACCCAGCATACAGGACAGGAGAAGTGGTACTGTGCACTGTATATATATACTGAGGATTACATCCAGCATACAGGACAGGAGAAGTGGTACTGTGCACTGTATATATATACTGAGGATTACATCCAGCATACAGGACAGGAGAAGTGGTACTGTGCACTGTATATATATACTGAGGATTACATCCAGCATACAGGACAGGAGAAGTGGTACTGTGCACTGTCAATATATACAGATTAAGTCCAGATGCTGTGCATTCCTGCAGAACAAGTTGTCAGGCTCAGGGCTGGGGTCACACGTTGGACATGTCATGAGGTTGGGACCTGGAGTGCAGTGTCTGGTTCGTCCAGCAGGTGTCAGTGGCGCTCCATGCAGTCCCCTCCTCCTCCCCTCCCCCTTGGTGCTCTCATTTTTTGGATGTCAGGAGAAGTTTGTTATTATGTGATTATTTTTATTGGAGATTTTCTGCTTTTATTACTTTCAGGAAATCACCTTGCTCACGTATGATCCGAGTCGTCTGCTGCCGCCGGCTGCCGTGTAATCAGCCATTTGTTTTCTGTGTAATGGATTCGCAGCGCAGGGCGTATGATCTGACACAACTGTAATTGCAACACGATGTCCAAGCCTGGGGGTCAGGGGCTATGAGGTGGCTGGGGTCATGGGTACCCCAACACTCAGCACCTGTGGGCCACACTTGTGCGCAGGGACCCAGAACTCATCCCAGCTCTCGTTTGTTTATGGTGGAGAATTTGCCCTGATTAGTCTGGATATCGTCCCCTCAATCATGTGTGAACACCCCGGGGCGAGGAAGCTGAGGGGCAGGTGGTCACCACAGGAAACAATATGGCCGCCCTCTAATCACTATCATCTGAGCCGCATGGCAGGTTCTCTATGTACAGGAAAAACGGAGGCGAAAATCCTGGGAAAACGTACACAAAAAAAAAATGTCAAGAACAGGAAACGCACAAGATAATCATTAATGTCGGATGAGCAATTCAGGATCTCTGCTTCCTGTCAGGGAATTATTCATATGGACATTTATATTGTTTAATATTTCACACAGCTGAGAGGTTGTTACAATGTATCGAGTCTGTGTAATAAACAGCCCAGACTCCAAACTGATACATGTTATGCTGCGTTTACACGGAACGATAATTCGCCCAATCATACGATTAATGATGTCGGAGTAACGATTTTTTTTTTTCATAACGATCAGCGTTTAGACGGTACGATATATTGTAGGGAAAATTCATTTTGCGATCGCTTAAGCCTATCTCACACTTTGAAAAATCGGTGAACGACTGTTTACACGGAATCATATGCTAATTTTTTGCGAACGACGATATTAGAACATGTAAGATCAAAATTAACGATTTCTCGTTCGTCGTTTGATCGTTTGCAGCGTTTACACGTACGATTATTGTTCAAATTCGATCGTTACCGTGCAAATTCGCACGATAATTGTTCCGTATAAACGCAGCATTACCTGCACTGATACACTGTAACAAACCATCAGGATGGGAGGGAGATTTGTGCTACTGAGGTGTATACACACAGAGGATTGTCTGCAGTGATACACTGTGAGGGTAGGTTCACACTGCGGAATCAGCGCGGATAAGTTCCGGTGGATTCCGTGGCTCGGACCCGTTCACGGCAGCACGCATATCCGCCCGTGCCATAGACACCATTCTATGGCCGGGCTGATTCCGCGTTCCGCCGAAAGAATTTATATTTTTTACTATTTTTTTGTCGGACAGCTGAATCGGACCGGCCATAGAATGGTGTCTATGGAGCCGGTGGGTAAGCACCGTGAAGGGGTACAAGCCACGGAATCCGCCTGAACTTATCTGCGCGGCTTCCGTAGTGTGAACCTACCCTAAGGGTGGGTTCACACTAAGGAATCTGCGTAGAAAAGTTCAGTGGATTCTGTCGTGCCTGTGCTTTTCCGCCGGTCCCATAGACACCATTCTATAGTTGGACAAATTCCACCATCCACCAAAAGAATAGACATGTTAATTCATTTGGCTGAAACCACCTGTGCGTAGAGTGGAGTCTATGGCACAGGGGGAGATGCGATGGGGGGCGAGCGACAGAATCCACAGGAACTTCTCCATGCGGATTCCTCAGTGTGAACCCACCCTAACAAACCATCAGGATGGGAAAGATTTGTGCTGATGAGGTGTATACACACAGAAGATTGTCTGCACTGATACACTGTAACAAACCATCAGGATAGGAAAGATTTGTGCTGAGGTGTATAAACATAGAGGATTGTCTGCACTGATACACTGTAACAAACCATCAGGATGGAAGATATTTATGCTGAGGTATATACACACAGAGGATTGCCTGCACTGACACACTGTAACAAACCATCAGGATGGAAGAGATTTATGCTGAGGTATATACACACACAGAGGATTGCCTGCACTGACACACTGTAACAAACCATCAGGATGGGAGAGATTTGTGCTGAGGTGTATACACACAGAGGATTGTCTGCGCTGATACACTGTAACAAACCATCAGGGCAGGAGGAATGTTAGCTCCCGGGTTCCGTTTGCTGGGAGCGCTGATGCTGCTGTGACTCTTCGGGGAGGCTCCACCTTCCTGGCAGGCGGTGCACATGATGCAGTTATTGGCAGTGCCGGGTTATGAGTCTTTAAATCTTTATTGGGAGGTAAAATGATGGCGGCTCGTCCTCTTCGCCATTGTTTATCCTAATGACTGTAATCATAATGACTGGGAGTCGGCGTCCCTCTGCCAGCTAAACAGTCTCCCTCACCTCTGGGTGTTGCCTGTGGGCTCAGAGGTGGTAGGACGGGAATCGGGCGCCAGCAGAGGTGGTAACCACCTCCCGCCCTGTCTGCGCTGCCACCGAGCCAACCAAGCTGAACTCCTGACCCCGGACCATCACCCCGCCACCACATATGTCACTTTTATTATAAGCTTTCTGCTGGATGGCCGCTTGCTGTCAGTGAATGGAAACGGTCTTCTCCAGTCATTCCAGATTGACACATTGACATGTTTTTGTCTCTTCCAGACTATTGTATTTTTTAATCTATCTTTAAAATCTTCAGTCTTTCAGCACTTATCAGCTGCTGTATGTTCTGCAGGAAGTGGTGTATTCTTCCCAGTCTGACACAGTGCTCTCTGCGTCCACCTCTGTCCATGTCAGGAACTGTCCAGAGATGCAGCAAATCCCCATAGAAAACCTCTCCTTAACGTTACTGTTGGCACTAAAGTCAGTGTTTATAGATTTTCTCTTTTGTAATATGTTCTTAAAAAACCTAATTAAAACATTGAACCACAAAACCTCTCCTTCTCTGGACATGATTTAAAAACATTTGTTTTTCCGGAGTACCCCATTAAAGAGAAGTGACAACAGTTCTTCTCGGCCCCCTATAAGTGTTAAAAGGTTCCCTTTAGTCTGTTTGCTGTCTCACTACATCCTAGATCTCTGCTTGTTGTAAGTGGATGGAAACGTTCTTTACACCAGGACTCTGTCAGAGACGTCGTGTTATTTCTGTTTTCCCCTTTTCGTTTCTCTTCTAGTGACCGCACATCGTCCCGTGAAATCACAACGTGGGAAAAAGTCTGAAGAGTGCAAAAGTTTATTGTCCAATTTATTTACATTAGAGATAAGACGTTTATAGAGAAAATTAGTCAGTAATAGGAAAAGACAGTCACGATGGGGGGCAGTAAATAGTGATAATGGGGAATGGTATCCCAGGGGCAGTAATAGTGATAATGGAGATAGTATCCCAGGGGCAGTAATAGTGATAATGGGGGATGGTATCCCAGGGGCAGTAATAGTGATAATGGGGGATGATATCCCAGGGACAGTAATAGTGATAATGGGGGATGGTATCCCAGGGGCAGTAATAGTGATAATGGAGATAGTATCCCAGGGGCAGTAATAGTGATAATAGGGATGGTATCCCAGGGGCAGTAATAGTGATAATGGTGATGGTATCCCAGGGGCAGT
The DNA here is from genome assembly GCF_027789765.1 of Dendropsophus ebraccatus. NCBI lineage: Eukaryota > Metazoa > Chordata > Amphibia > Anura > Hylidae > Dendropsophus > Dendropsophus ebraccatus. The sequence continues at coordinate 5,797,194 of NC_091461.1, read as the reverse complement.
ACTAGTGATAATGGTGATGGTATCCCAGGGGCAGTAATAGTGATAATGGAGATGGTATCCCAGGGGCAGTAATAGTGATAATAGGGGATGGTATCCCAGGGGCAGTAATAGTGATAATGGAGATGGTATCCCAGGGGCAGCAATAGTGATAATGGAGATGGTATCGCAGGGGCAGTAATAGTGATAATGGGGGATGGTATCCCAGGGGCAGTACTAGTGATAATGGGGGATGGTATCCCAGGGGCAGTAATAGTGATAATGGGGGATGGTATCCCAGGGGCAGTAATAGTGATAATGGAGATGGTATCCCAGGGGCAGTAATAGTGATAATTGGTGATGGTATCCCAGTGGCAGTGATAGTGATAATGGGGGATGGTATCCCAGGGGCAATAATAGTGATAATGGGGGATGGTATCCCAGGGGCAGTTATAGTGATAATGGAGATGGTATCCCAGGGGCAGTAATAGTGATAATGGGGGATTGTATCCCAGGGGCAGTAATCTTGATAACTGGAAAATGTACCCGGCGCTGCCCGGGTATAAAGTTTCAGTGTGTTCATTATATTTATTCTAAGTTGCCCAGGAGGCCAATCTATGTCCTTGTTTTTTTTTTGTTTAAGGGGAAATCGCCAGTAGCCCTATATGCCCCTATGTACCCGACAATTCTGCACTGTTTATGTAAATTGTAGCTTATGCACATTATAAATAAACTAAAAACTTCAAACATTCATACTGTATACCTGTAATGTATAGTTGGGGGTGGGGGGCTGTATATCTGTATTGTATAGTTGAGGGGGTCCTGTATACCTGTAGTGTGTAATTGGGGGGGGGGTTGTATACCTGTAGTGTATAGTTTGGGAAGTACTGTATACCTGCAGTGTATAGCTGGTAGAGGTCCTGTATACTTGTTCTGTATAGTTGGGGGTCCTGTATACCTGTAATATATAGTTGGTGAAGGTGCTGTATACCTGTAATGTATAGTTGGTGGAGGTCTTCTATACCTGTAGTTTATAGTTTGAGGGTTCTGGATACCTGTAGTGTATAGTTGGTGGAGGTCTTGTATACCTGTAGTATATAGTTCAGGGGTCCTGCATACCTGTAGTTTATAGTTTGGGGGTCCTGTGTACCTGTAGTTTATGGTTGGTAGAGGTCTTGTATACTTGTAGTGTAAAGTTTGGGGGTCCTGTATACCTGTAGTGTATAGTTTGGGGGTCCTGTATACCTGTAGTATATAGTTGATGGAGGTCCTGTATACCTGTAGTGTATAGTGTAGGATCCTTTAAACCTGTAGTATAGAGTTGGTGGGGGTCCTGTATACCTGTAGTATAGAGTTGGTGGAGGTGCTGTATACCTGTAGTATAGAGTTGGTGGAGATCTTATATACCTGAAGTATATAGTTGGGGGGTCCTGTATACCTGTTGTGTATATTTTGAGGGTCCTGTATACCTGTAGTATATAGTTGGTGGAGTTCCTGTATACCTGTAGTGTATAGTTTTGGGGTCCTATATACCTCTAGTATAGAGTTGGTGGGGGTGCTATATACCTGTAGTGTATAGTTTTGGGTTCCTGTATACCTGTAGCGTATAGTTTGGGGTCCTGTATACCTGTAGCGTATAGTTTGGGGTCCTGTATACCTGTAGTGTTCTGTAGTATATAGTTCGGGGGTTCTGTATACCTGTACTGTATAGTTTGAGGGTCCTGTATACCTGTAGTATAGAGTTGGTGGAGGTGCTGTATAACTAGTGTATAGTTTGGGGTCCTGTATACCTGTCGTATATAGTTGGTGAAGTTCCTGTATACCTGTAGTGTATAGTTTGGGGTCCTGTATACCTGTCGTATATAGTTGGTGAAGTTCCTGTATAAGTGGTGTATAATTTTGGGTTCTGTATACCTGTAGTATAGAGTTGGTGGGGGTGCTGTATACCTGTAGTATATAGTTGGTGGATGTTCTGTATACCTGTAGTGTATAGTTTGGGGTCCTGTATACCTGTAGTATAACATCAATGGAGGTCCTGTATACCTCTAGTGTAGAGGTCCTGTATACCTGTAGTGTATAGTTTTGGGGTCCTGTATACCTGTAGTGTTCTGTATACCTGCAGGGTCGTATTTACCATTAGGCACTCGTGGTCTGCCTAGGGCAGCACCTTGCATGGGGGCAGCACCAGGGAGCAGGGGGAAGCGGGGTATGGTAGTATTGGTCAGGTCTGGTATGACAGTGTTATCCAGCCGTCATCAGCCCGCGACTTAGCCTCGCAGAACCGCCAGCTCCTCACCGCACCAACGCCTGGCTTCACCATCCGGTGCCTCATCCCTCACATACAGTGTGGAACCCTACATCTCGCCCGGATCCGCTCTTCCAGGCAGGCGCAGCCTTGCCAGTACAGCTCCATCTTCTATCCTTGTTGACATCTACTTCCAGACTCCTTGAGAAAGGTGCATTCACCGAAACGTCGGGATATGTCTGTGTTCACCATTGTTACGCAATAAATGATGCACAAAAGCACTTGCAATTAATTACTCAAGACTACCTTGTCCTTTTTTCCATATTTTGGAACCGGTGGATTACTATCTATACTATGACAGTGTTATCCAGTCACAGTATGGTGGTATTGATCAGGTCTAGTGTGGCAGTGTTATCCAGTTACAGTATGGCGGTATTGGTCAGGTCTGGCATGGCAGTGTTATCCAGTCACAGTATGGCGGTATTGGTCAGGTCTGGCATGGCAGTGTTATCCAGTCACAGTATGGCGGTATTGGTCAGGTCTGATACGTTGGTGTTAAATGTGACCTCTGGAGCTATTATCCACCAATCTATCCTGATGCTAATTGGTGAGCGAGGATGGGGCGTCCTCAGGTTTATTGCTTAGGGCAGCAGCAGCTGGTAATACTGCCCTGTATACATGTACTGTATAGATGGAGTAGGGGGCCCTGTATACATGTACTATATAGATGGAGTAGGGGGTCCTGTATACATGTACTGTATAGATGGAGTAGGGGGCCCTGTATACATGTACTGTATAGATGGAGTAGGGAGTCCTGTATACATGTACTGTATAGATGGAGTAGGGGGCCCTGTATACATATACTGTATAGATGGAGTAGGGGGTCCTGTATACATGTACTGTATAGATGGAGTAGGGGGTCCTGTATACATGTACTGTATAGATGGAGTAGGGGGTCCTGTATACATGTACTGTATAGATGGAGTAGTGGGTCCTGTATACATGTACTGTATAGATGAAGTAGTGGGTCCTGTATACCTGTAGTGCCCTGTATATACATGTACTGTATAGATGGGGTAGTGGGTCCTGTATACCTGTAGTGCCCTGTATATACATGTACTGTATAGATGGAGTAGTGGGTCCTGTATACCTGTAGTGCCCTGTATATACATGTACTGTATAGATGGAGTAGGGGGTCCTGTATACCCGTAGTTGTGTCCTGGGGTCTTTCTGCCGCTGCCTGACCAGAATGGCGAACATACCCCTAATTTACACAACATAAAGCTGTGAACATCATCAGGGAATGGGAGAACCAATAAGATTTCATATCAGACAAGGTCCATGTTGTGATGTGTAGACACCAAGGTCAGATCATCTCCAGAGAGGATGGTCTTGTGGAGTCCCTGGTATACAGTGGTCAGCCAATGTCACCTGTGTCCACCACCCATAGTATCTAAAATGGGCATCAGACCTGGAGCAATGGGAGAAGGTGGTGTGTTGGGTCACCTTTTCCATCATGTGGTTTGCTGGGTGCGTGTGTGTCACTTACCCCTGGGGAAGAGAGAGCACCAGGATGCGCTATGGGAAGTAGACAAGGTGGTGGGGGCAGTGTGATGGGCAATGTTCTGCTGGAGACCATGTGTCCTGGCATCATATGGATGTTACTATGGCACCCCCCCTACACACACCCTGCTCTAACTCGCTCGCTGTCGGCGCGTTTAATATCGCTGGCAGCAAGCAGGGAACGAGGAGCAAGTGGAGCACCAACCTGACAGGTAAGCGCTCACTTACTCCTGCTGATCACCCTGTGTAATAGGGGCTTTATAATTTGCTGCCACTCCTCCCTGGGTGCTAAGAAAAGCTGGATCCAGTTTTCCAGGAATGGATTCAGCTTTTCCCAGCACCCGGGGAAGAGTGGCAGTCAGTTATAAGGCAGCAGGGTGATAGTAGATTGCAGAGATAACAAAGCGCTTTGCTTTGTTATTACTGTACTGTAAATTCGCTCATCTGTAGCAGTAGTAGTAGTTCAGTTCAGTGGCTGCTCATTTAGACTTCCTTTGCCTGCTGTCATCTAGGTCAGATGGGGAGAAGATAAAGTTGTGTGACCCGCTGCTGTGTGTGTGATTCACAGGAGTTTGATTAAGGCTGTAATTAAGACATTAGTGGCTAATAACAGCTGATAGGGTGTGCCCTGTAGAGGCACCCAGAGGTGTAAAGGAGCAATAACCAAGGGTGAAATTGAGCAGTAACTAGAGGTGAATAGGAGCAGTAACTGGAAGTGGATTAGGGTTGAAGTATGGCAGTAAACAAAGTGAGTGTCCCAGTACAGGTGTGCCACTACATCTTTTGTCACCTATCCAAAGGTAATTCTGTCAGGTGTAACATTCTGGGATGATTGGTGCCTTTCCACACTATCACCACTTGGTGTCTCACTCTCCCTTTTCTGTCCACAGATGAAGGTGTAAGGTTAAACTGCTGTTTGTTCACTGTTCTCACCAACCACTGGTGCAGGTACCATACACACTCCTGTCCTATCACACTGTTCCCTTTTTTCCCCTCTGGTAGGTTGCCCCCCTTTTACTAGATGGTAGAGATAGCAAGACACAGCTCCTGCTGCAGATTATATGTTTCCAAATAATGCAGTTGGGCAGGAGGAATACTCTGTTCGGGTATCATATTGGCATATTGGTTCTGTGTTAGTGAAGACTTCAGAAGAGAAGGGTTTAGGGGTAGTGATTTCTGACAGCCTTGAAGTGTCACTGTTCTTAATGTTCTTTTTCTTTTTTTTTGCAGAAATCAATAGTACAGGCGATTTTAACCCCTTGCCTCCGCAGCCTGTTTTGTCCTTAATGACCAGGCTCATTTTTCAAAATCTGACCTGTCTCACTTTATGCGCTTATAGCTCAGTGATGCTTTAATGTATGCTAGCGATTCTGAGATTGTTTTTTCGTCACATATGGCACTTTATATTTGGTCACTGTCTTGTGTGTTTTTTGTGAAAAACATCAAAATGTCATGAAAAATTTGAAAATTTAGCATTTTATGAACTTCTGAAATTCTCTGCTTCTAAAAAAGGAAGTTATAGCACATAAATTAGTTACTAAATCACATTACCAATATGTCCTCTTTATTCTGGCATAATTTGGGAAACATATTTTACTTTTTTAGGGTGTTATGGGGCTTAGAAATTTATTAGCAAATTATCACAATTTGTGAAAGTTTCCAGAACTGATTTTTTTAGGGACCAGTTCTTTTTTTAAATGGATTTAGAAGTCTGGTATCCTAAAAAAAAACCATAAGTAACCCCATTTAGGAAAATAGACACCTTAAAGAATTAATCTAGGGTTATAATGAGCATTTTAACCCTACAGGGGCTGGAGGAAAGTATTCACAATTAGGCCGTAAAAAAATCGAAAATGAAAATTTTCAAATAATATATACGTTTAGATCAAAGTTTCTCATTTTCAAAAGGAACATGAGATAAAAAGCATGCCAAAATCTGTAACGCAGGTTCTCCTGAATACAACGGTACCCCATATGTGGGCGTAAACCACTGTATGGGCATAGAGCCGGACTCAGAAGGGAAGGAGCGCCAATTAGCTTTTTTAATGCAGATTTTGCTGAAGAAATTTCTGAGCGCCAGGTGCGTTTGCAGAGCCCCTGTAGTGTCCGCAGAACAGAATCCCCCCAAAAGTCACCCCATTTTCGAAAGTACACCCCTCAAAGAATTCATCATTGGGTAGGATGAGCATTTTGACCCCACAGGTATTAGAGTAAGTATTCATAATTAGACAGTAAAAATGAAAAACACGAATTTTTCCAATAATATGTTCGTTTAGTTTGAAATTTCTCAATTTCACGAGGAACAAGAGAAAAAAAGTACTGCAAAATTTGTAACGCAGGTTCTCCTGAATACAACGGTACCCCATATGTGGGCATAAACCATTGTATGGCACACAGCAGGGCTCAGAAGGGAAGGAGCGCCAATTAGCTTTTTTAATGCAGATTTTGCTGAAGACGTTTCTGAGCGCCAGGTGCGTTTGCAGCGCCCCTGTAGTGTCCGCAGAAGAGAACCCCCCCTAAAGTCACCCCATTTTGGAAAGTACACCCCTCAAAGAATTCATCTTGGAGTGTGGTGACCATTTTGACCCCACAGGTATTAGAGGAAAGTATTCAAAATAAGACAGTAAAATTGAAAAACTCGAATTTTTCCAATAATATGTTCGTTTAGTTTGAAATTTCTCAATTTCACTAGGAACAGGGGAGAAGCTGCATACCAAAATCTGTAACGCAGGTTCTCCTGAGTAGATTGGTACCCCATATGTGGGCATAAACCACTGTATGAGCACACAGCGGGGCTCAGAAGGGAAGGAGTGCCAATTAGCATTTTCAGTGCAGATTTTTCCGAAGAAGTTTCTGAGCGCCAGGTGCGTTTGCAGAGCCCCTGTAGTGTCAGCAGAATAGAACCCCCCCAAAAGTCACCCCATTTAGGAAAGTACACCCCTCAAAGAACTCATCTTGTGGTGCAGTGAGCGGTTTGACCCCACAGGTATTACAGGAAAGTATTCAAAATAAGACAGTAAAAATGAAAAACTCGAATTTTTCCAATAATATGTTCGTTTAGTTTAAAATTTCTCGATTTCACGAGGAATGGGAGAAAAAACGTACCCCAAAATCTGTAACGCAGCTTCTTCTGAGTAAAACGGTACCCCATACGTGGGCATAAACCACTGTATGGGCACACAGCAGGGCTCAGAAGGAAGGGAGCGCCAATTTGCTGGAGCAAAACCGCAGCTAGTAATAGTTATTAGAATAGCGCAGTTACTAAAATACAATAAAAAAATGAGATTACAGGTAATGTGGGGTGGTCACGGGCAACCTGGGGTGGTCACGGGCAACCTGGGGTGGTTACGGATAAACTGAAGTGCTTATAGGTAATCTGGGATGGGTACCTGTAATTTGGGGTGGTTACAGGCAATCTGGCATGGTTACGGGCAATCTGGAGAGGGTCACTGGCAATTTGGGGGGGGTCGGAGGCAACGTGCGGTGGTCGGGGGCAACGTGCGGTGGTCAGAGGCAATCTGGGGGGAATTACGTGTGATTAGGGGCAACCTGGGGGGGTTACAGACAATCTGCGGTGGTTACGGGCAACATGGGGTGGTTACAGACAATCTGTGGTGGTTACGGGCAACATGGGGTGGTTACAGACAATCTGGGGTGGTTACGGATAAACTGAAGTGCTTATAGGTAATCAGGGTGGGTACATGTAATTTTGGGTGGTAACGGCAATCTGGTGTGGTTACTGGCAATCTGGAGGGGGTCACTGGCAACGTGTGTGAGTTAGAGGCAACGTGCGGTGGTCAGAGGCAACGTGCGGTGGTCAGAGGCAACGTGCGGTGGTCAGAGGCAATGTACGGTGGTCACATGCAATCTGGGGGGTTACGGGCAATCGGGGCTGATTACGTGCGATCTGGCGTGATTACGGGCAACCTGCGGTGGTTACGGGCAACCTGGGGGGGTTAGGGGTAATTTGGGAGTAAACTGCAATTATTACTATAATAAAAAGTGTGTGTTTTATTTTTTTGTATGTTTTTCACTTTTTGTACTTTTGTACTTTTTATACATTCATTTTCACTATATTACTATGATTACTGTGATATTTTCTATCACAGTAATCATAGTTCAGTGACAGAGACTTAAATTCTCCGAGATAACTGATTCTGGAGCATGCGCACTTCAGAATCAGCCTGGACGCCGAGGAGGACGGAGCTCCAGGATCAGGTAACGTATATGGGGAAGGTGGGGGGCGACACTGTGTCACTTTTTATCCCCTGTCACCAATGATTTATGGTGACAGGGGATAAAAAGTGCTTTTTTGCACTGGGAACAGGCGATCAGCGGTATATAGTATATACCGCTGATCGCCTGCTTCGGGACCACACGGGGGGGTCCCCGATCACTGCCCCATGCTCTCCGCTACCTCCGGTGGCGGAGAGCATGGGGCTTTGATCATTTATTCATTTCCATCCCAGGGATGGGGGCGGCCATCTTGGATGTGATGGCCGCCCGTGGAGGGGAGGGATAGTGATCGCCCACTAGTGGGGCTGATCTGGGGTCTAGGGGATACATTTTCATCTCCCCCCACCGTGGATTCACGGTGGGGGGAGATGTAAGGCGGTGCCGGTAATGCCCGGTACTGGCGGATCGCCGCTATAACGGTAATAGCGGCGATCCGCCAGTATCGGAGAACGAGGGGAGGGGGCCGGGGGACACACTGTTAGTGGCGGTGGGGGGAGGCAACGCTCTGCAGCCTCCCCCCGCCGCCCGATGGGCGGGAGGACACGGAATCTCCCCATAGACGCTGCGGTCGCATTGACCACGGCGTTTATGGGGTTAACTGCCCGGGGGGAGAGCGGCTCCCCTACGGGCAGAGGCAGCAGGAGGAGGCTGTGTCACTGCTCGATCTTAGATAGGGTCAACGGGTGGAGGCAGGGAAGCCATGACGTCCAGGGACGTCATGATGCGTTCTGCCACTGCTTTTCATGACGTCCTTGGACGTCATATTGGGGGAAGGGGTTAAGAAACTTTGTAATTGGGTTTATTAGCTGAAAAATGAATTTTTATCATGAAAAAGCAGTTTGAAGCTCTCCCCCCTGTCTTCATTGTTCTCCTATGGAAAGAGAAAGAAGAGGCACCAAAACAGGACCAACAAAGAGTTAATTTACATTCACATCACGGGCTCTCTCCTCTGACAGTCACCACTAACCTCTCTGACCTCTGAATAGCACTCTGAATAGCTCCCCCCGCTGTGTTATCCTTTGTTCTCGGCTTTCAGCTGCCAGATAATCTCGCTCCTTCCTCCTCCCCCCTCCCCTCCATAGCTCAGACAGGATCCAACAGAAAAAACTGTTGAGTTTTCCTGATTCTGAGCAGTGGATGACAGAAAGGAGAGGAGGGGGGGACCTGGGAAAATGCTTTTAAAATGCAGATAATGGCATATTTGCGTAATAAACCCTATTACAACGTTTCTTAAAATTGCCTGGACTATTGATTTGTGCAAAAATAATTTTTAACAACAGTGACTTTTAACCCTTTGAGGACCAGGCCCAAAATGACCCAGTGGACCGCGCAAAATTTGATCTTAGTGTTTTCATTTTTCCCTCCTCCTCTTCTAAGAGCTTTAGCACTCTCAGTTTTCTATCTACAAGGCCATGTAAGTGCTTGTTTTTTACAGGAATAGTTGTACTTTGTAATGGCGTCTTTCATTTTACCATAAGATGTATGATGGAAGCCGGGACTCCCCCTGTCACTTACACTTAAACGCCGCGGTCGCGCCGCAACGCGGCGTTTAAGGAGTTGATGAGACGCTGCAGCGTGTCATTACCAGTGAGGTCCCGGCTGCTGATTGCAGCCGGCCCCCACCTGCTATGAAGCGCGCTCCGCTCCGGAGCACGCTTCATAGCCGGAGAAACACCCAGGGCGTACAGTCACGCCCTAGGTCGTCTGGGGACAGACTTCCATGGCGTAACTATACGCCCTGGGTCGTCTAAGGGTTAAATGAGTCACAGTGATGAGCGAACATGTTTGTCCGAGCTTGGTACTCGTTCGAGTATTAGGGTACTCGATGGTACTCGTTACTCAGACGAGCATCTTGCGGTACTCGAGAAAATCTCATCATCCGTTTCCTGTAAGTTTGGGCGTAATTTCTCAGCCAATCAACATGCAGGAGACTCTTTGGTACATCCTGCGATTACCTGGGACCCATACATGTCGATAACAGCGATTGGTTTGCCAGATCAGATGACCCTGCCATATAAAAATCTCGGCCGCTGAGGTTAGGCTCACATGCATGCTGGAAGAGATTAGGGACAGAGCTGCTGCTAGTCAGGGAGAGCGTTAGGGAGGGAATTAGCGTTCCAGTAGGCAGGAAATACTAGCGAAAGAACCAAACAGCCCTTGTAAAGGCCGTTTAGTTACTGCAAGTCACACCCCTGCTCCTTCCCCTGTGTCACGTACTGGCTTTATCCGTCCCCCCGCCCAGGCCCCAGACACGAGCACTTCCCTCCCTACACCCACTCCTTCACCTCCACTATGCTCCACACCCTCCAGCAGGGTGTCCAAGCTCAATGTCTAACTGTCCCTACAACAGACCTTTGAACGTAAGCGCAAATACACTGTTACTCACCCACATGCACAAGCCTAACAGTCGAATTCAACTTTGACTATTTTGCTAAGTTTTTGGGTGGTTCATGTGCTACCTGTGTTTTAATGGTTCCCTGTGTTCTCACTGCCATGCTGTGTCAGGCTAAATTTGGGGTGGTTCACCTGCCCACGTGGTGGAATTCCACCCTCCATTGTGGGTTGCCAGATGCCAGAGTGGACGTGGATGTCTGTCAGGTACTTGGCCCCTTTAAGTAGTCAACACAGCCATCATCAGCCTCACCATCCCGCTGCTGTTTCTGCTTCAAACCTCCCTGCTCACCCTTTGCCTTTGTCTCAGGAGACGGGGAAGAACATCCGCCGCTAGATAGCCAGCCCACCCTCACGTCTGTTGCTCAGCACAAAGTAGAGGACAAGTAGGAGGAGCAGGCTGCTGCCGCGACTGAAGAGGGTACCCATGCTCAATCCTTAGCTGTTGGGCTTGTATGGCCTGAAGAGGAGGAATTGGTGGAGGAGGAGGAAATTGAGAGTCAGCCTATTTAGGAGAGGAAATTCTTGCGTGTTGGGACCCTGCCGCACATGGCTGACTTTATGTTAGGCTGTCTTTCCGGTGACCCTCGGGTTAAAAATTTTTTTACAACACTGATTACTGGGTGTTCACCCTCCTGGACCCTCGGTACAAGCAGAACTTTTCCACCCTCATACCTGCCGAGGAACGAAGTATGAGAGTCAATCAATATCAACAGGCCCTGGTGCAGAAACTGAAAATTTACTTGACCTCTGACACCACTAGCGCCAGAGGACGTAGTTCTGTGGGCCAAAAAGCGGGGGAGAGGAGGGGTGGAGCAGGCAGCTTGTCAAGGGGCAGGGAAACACTCTCCAAGGCCTTTGACAGTTTCATGGCACCCCAGCAAGACTATGTTACCCGGTCCCCTTGTCTAGACAGAGTAGGGGGGAGGCCTTCAGAAAGATGGTGAGGGAGTACCTTGCTGACCATACCAACGTATACAATCTGTGGGTAACTGCAGGTATATAGTATATGCCACCCTCTTACACAGGGACATTAGCAGTGAGCTTTGATGTGACTGTAGTAAGAAATGAAGAAATAAGAAAATATAGTGGTCAGACTAGGTTTTGGAGGTTGTTGAATAAAATCTGTGGATGACTGCAGCTATATAGTATATGCCACCTTCTTACACAGGGCAATTAGCAGTGAGCTTGGATGTGACTCACCACTTCTCACCACCACTGATTTGCTTTTGAATTTGACTTGGAGGTGCTTGGCTGCCCTGCCACTAGCATGTTGTCAGAGCAGGTCTTCAGTGCAGCTGGTGGCATCATCACTGTCTTGCATAATTGTTGGGAGGCTCATCTGCTACAGCTTCTACCTGGGTAACTCTGTCCTCACTGCCATGCCGTGTCTGACATAATTGTTGAGAGGCTCACTTGCTACCTCACTTTTAATGGTTCTCGGTGTCCTCACTGCCATGCTGTGTCAGGCCTAATTTTTGGGAGGTTTCACGCCTGCCTCATCTAAAGGTCGGTAACGGACACTTTATGGTCTTTTTTTTTTAATGTTCAATTTCCATTTTCAAAGCACACCGCAGACATTCACTCCCTAGCTTCTTCTCGCAACTTACAGGGCCTCTCGTTACACCGCCATTGAAACCACAGCAGTGTGAAGAGGTGATCACGTGGAGAGAATATACAAACTTCATGCAGATGTTGGCCTTGGTGGTATTTAAGCCCAGGACCCCAGCGCTGCAAGGTTACACTGCTAACCACTGAGCCACTCAAATTCAAACTCAAGGCAGGATTGACCAGGTCTTTTTAATAGACAGGCTACCGCACTTGCCCTCTCTTGGATATTCTTTAAAGGATTAAAAGTGTATTCGTTCAAATTCCGAGGCCTCTTAAGAAAACTGTATTGTTATTCTTCGTCCTTACCTCCAATGATATGCCTCTCATGCACTACTGCATGAGGGTGTGAGGCTAAATCTAGCCATAATCCGGCTATTTTTATTGGATGATTGTACTGTCCATCTTGGTCTGGGTCAGTGGTGTCAGGCTAAGTTTTTGGGTGGTCCATATGCTACCTGTGGTTTTTTTTTTTGGTTTTTTTTCTCTTTATCTTTATTTCTTAATTTTCCTTACAAACCATTGACATTCGTCCTTTAAATTAGGACAACAGTATCACATTCATATACAAAACTTATTTTCCCCACAAGTTCAAGAATAAATACAATATCTTATAAACTCCCTACCCACCCACACCCTACCCACCCCTGCCAGCCCTGGATAAGAGAAAGGGGGGGGAAGAAAAAAAAAAAATAATAATAATAATAAAAATAATAATAATAACTAAATAAAATAAAATCACCACTTTTCCCACAATTTTCTATACCTCTCCTCTCTACTTCCAACTCCCCTAGCTGAAATCCAATCATATCTTTTAATCAAGTTCACTTGATTTTCCCATTCTTCTATAGTTGGTCCGGCCTTCCCTCTCCAATTTCTCAATATTATCAGTCTTGCAAGGAACAACAGCTTAACCAACAACTTTCCCCCCCTCCCCTCTGCAGGTTCCTCACCCAATACTGCTACCTCCAATGACAATTGCCCTTTGAAAATACCTTTGTTTTCCAAAACTACCACTACTTCCATCCAATATTTCTTAACTCTAGAGCACAACCAATACATATGGGTCAGATCTGCCTCAGTCTCTCCACATTTATCGCAACTTGAATTCTCCCGAACACCTACCTTATGCAGAAACAATGGTGCATAGTGCACTCTGTGCAAAATTTTAAATTGAGTAAGTTTGTGCTCAAAATTCTTTGATACTCTCCCCACACTCCTAACAATACCCTCCCATCTAGAATCAGAAAATGAACCACACACCCTCTCCCACTTAACTCTCTGGGAAGGTACAACCATTTCATACCTTTCTCTCAATAATATTGTATATATTCGTGAAGGGAGCCCCCTCCCTTTTTCCAAAGACATAATTCTATCAATTCCCTCATTCCCCATAATAAAAAAAACCTCTTTATTATGTGTTTTGTGAAATGCGTGTTTTAACTGTGAATAACTAAATCTATTTTGCCAAACCTCATCACACCCTACAAAAATGTCCTCCCTTATGCTACCTGTGTTTGAATGGTTCCCTGTGTTCTCACCACCATGCTTTGTCAGGCTAAATTTTGGAGTGGTTTATATTCAACCTCTGTCTAATGGTTCTCTGTGTCCTCACCGCCATGCTGTGTCAGGCCTAATTTTTGGTAGGCTCACTTGCTACCTAATTTTTAATGGTTCTCTGTGTCCCCACTGCCATGCTGTGTCAGGCTAAATTTTGGGGTGGTTTATATGCTACCTCTGTTTTAATGGTTCTCTGTGTTCTCAGCACCATGCTGTGTCAGGCAAAGTTTTTGGGTGGTTCATCATATGCTACCTCTGTTTTAATGGTTCCCTGTGTTCTCACTGCCATGCTATGTCAGCCTAAATTTTGGGGTGGTTCATATGCCTACCTCTGTTTTAATCCTTCACTGTGTTATCACTGCCATACTGTTGCCCATAATTTGGCGTTATAGTGCGATTAGGCAGCCTCAGAGGCATCCATGGATGCTACCCCTGCTGTTTCCTGTCCATTTCCGTGGTGTTTCCATAATTTTCTGAGGTTGACAGGTTTTCACACGACCATCCCTCTGACGAGCTTGAGTCCCCTGCAAAAATGCTCGAGTTTCCCATTGACTTCAATGGGGTTTGTTACACGAAATGAGCACACGAGTATCGGGAAATATTCGTCTTGAGTAACGAGCACCCAAACATTTTAGTACTCGGTCATCACTAGTCACAGTGCAACCAGGTAGTAGGAAAAGGTAATGGTATGCCAGTCCTTATATATATAATGGTATGCCAGGCTGTATTTATATATATATAATGGTATGCTGCTCAGAGGTGAAAATTATGATCCAAATCTACACCTGCTGGTAACCGAAGATTTGATACGCCAGACGCAGGTTTGGGCGCCCTGCGCCTCTTAGGGTGGTATTACACGGAACGATAATCGGCCGAATTGGCCCGATTCGGCCGATTATCGCTCTGTGTAATAAATGCAACGATCAGCCGATGACAACGATCATCGGCTGATCGTTGATATAGGTTAGAACCTATTTTCGTCGGGCGCCGACCGCGCACCGCTGTGTGTAATAGCGGTGCACGGCCGGCGACTAACGATATACATTACCCATCCACGTTCCAGGGCTGCTCCTGCCGTCCGCTTCTCCCTGCGTCCCGCGCGCGCTCTAGCGTCACAGAGGCCTGTCAGCTGATAGGCCGCTCAGCCAATCACAGGCCGCGGCAGTCCTGGCCTGTGATTGGCTGAGCGGCCTACCAGCTGACAGGCTGCTGTGACGCTAGAGCGCGCGCGGGACCCCCGGGAGAAGCGGACGCAGGAGCAGCCCTGGAACGTGGATGGGTAATGTATGCCAGTTTAGCAAGGGCTGCAAGGACATCGGTAACGATGTCCTTGCAGCTCTTGTCAAACGATTATCGGGCCGTGTAATAGGTCCAGTAAACGAGCAACGATCTAGCAGATCGCTGCTCGTTTACAGGTATTATCGGGCCCTGCTCGGCCCGTGTAATACCACCCTTAGTTAATTGGAAAAGGGGGCAGGGCCTAAATAAAGAGTGGTTTTGATAAATCCCCCCCCCCCCCCCATCCAAGGAATTGAATCTGTATAGTCTGGGGGAAAGAAAAGAAAGGGGGGGCATGCTGGAAACCTTTATATATGTTACAGGAGGAAGATGGGAAAGGGAGGGCATGATGGAAACCTTTATATATGTTACAGGAGAAAGAAGAGAATAAGAGACATGATGGAAACCTTTATATATGTTACAGGAGGAAGATGGGAAAGGGAGGGCATGATGGAAACCTTTATATATGTTACAGGAGAAAGAAGAGAATAAGAGACATGATGGAAACCTTTATATATGTTACAGGAGGAAGAAGGGAAAGGAGGGACATGATGAAAACCTTTATATATGTTACAGGAGGAAGAAGAGAAAGGGAGGGCATGATGGAAACCTTAATATACTGTATGTTACAGGGGGAAGAAGGGAAAGGGAGGACATGACGGAAACCTATATATATGTTACTGGAGGAAGTAGGGAAAGGGGGAAATGATTGAAATCCGTTAACATGTTAAGGACTAAATAAGGTCCAAGAGTGAAGTGGTTTAAAAAAAAAAAAAAAAAAAAAAAGAGAGAGATTCCAGCAGATGTGGTAAGAAAATCCACAATAACTCCATTTAAAGTGGTTATCCACCTTCAACTAACCAGGGGACAAGTAAAAGATTGCAGGGAGGGGAGTCCAACCTCGGTACCCACTGATGATCCCCGTATTGCCTTTGTTTCCTTTGCTTTGAATTTAATTGCTTGTATAGCACGAGACCTGCAGCTCTATTCATTCTCTATGGAGCAGCCAGAAAGAGCTGAGTGCTGTCATTGGGAGAGAGGAGGAACAGTGATCAGAGGTGAGGAGGAGTAGTCATTCAGAGGCTATTAGGGCCCTATTCCACCAGACGATTATCATTTGCACAATCATTAACGATCTCAAACGACCGCTATTGCGAAAGACCTGAAAACGTTCACTCATTTCCATGAAACGATAATTGTTACTTATGATCGTAATTGCGATAGTTTTTTCTTTGCTATTCGCATTTGCGTTCGTATCTATTGCAAACGACTGAACGATGTCTTATTCAGTGCGAATGAGCAATGATAAAAATAGGTCCAGGTCTTATAAAGCGATCAACGATTTCTCGTTCGGTCGTTAATCGTTAACTGCATTTCAACCGAACGATTATTGTTTAGATTCGAGCAATTTAACGATAATCTGAACGATAATCGTCCGGTGGAATAGGGCCCTTAGGGATGAGGAGAAGCAGCGATCAGGGGTTAGGAGAAGCAGTGATCAGAGGCCATCAGGGGTGAAGAGGACTAGTGATCAGAGGTGATCAGGTTAGAAGAAGCAGCGATTAGGGGTTAGAAGGAGCAGCGATCATGGGTGAGGAGGAGCAGTGATCAGAGGAAATCAGGTGAGGAGGAGCAGTGATCAGAGGCGATCAGGGGTCAAGAGGAGCAGTGATCAGAGGCAATTGGGTTAGAAGGGGCAGCGATAATGGGTGAGGAGCAGCAGCGATCGAGTTGGAAGGAGCAGCGATCAGGGGTTAGAAGGAGCAGCAATCATGGGTGAAAAGTAGAGATGAGTGAACCGGCCGAGGTTTGGGTTCGTATGAACCTGAACTCTCGGCTTCTGATTCCCGCTGTCTGCCTGTACCGTGGAGAGGGTGGATACAGCCTTAGGACTGCCTGGAAAACTGGGATACAGCCTATGGCTATGGCTGTATCCCAGTTTTCCAGGCGGTCCTCAGGCTGTATCCACCCTCTCCACGGAGTGGGCAGACAGCGGGAATCAGAAGCCGAGAGTTCAGGTTCATACGAACCCGAACCTCGGCCGCTTCGCTCATCTCTGGTGAGGAGGAGCAGCGATCAGGGGTAAGGAGGAGCAGTTAACAGAGGCGATCAGGGGTAGAGAGAAGCAGTGATTAAAGGCGATCAGGGGTGAAGAGGAGCAGTGGTCAGAGACGATCAGGGGTAAGGAGGAGCAGTGATCAGAGGCAATCGGGTAAGGAGGAGCAGTGATCAGAGGCGATCACGGGTAAGGAGAAGCAGTGATCAGAGGCGATGAGGGGTAAGGAGGAGCAGTGATCAGAGGCGATCACGGGTAAGGAGAAGCAGTGATCAGAGGCGATGAGGGGTAAGGAGGAGCAGTGATCAGAGGCGATCACGGGTAAGGAGAAGCAGTGATCAGAGGCGATGAGGGGTAAGGAGGAGCAGTGGTCAGGGGTGAAGAGGAGCAGTGATCAGGGGTGAGCATCACATAATAGGGTTAGACAAAGAATCACAAGGCAGACTTGGATACAGTGGGTGAACAGTCTCACACAATAGGATTTGATGCTTAGCAGACAGCATCACTTTGCTGCGACTCAGCAGCTCAGTGGATACTATCACACAGTATTGGCTTAGATACAACATATTTCTGGTCCAGTCTCTGGCAGTGTGAGTTTGATACGCAATGACTTTAGGTCTGGCACTGATTCCAGTACCTGTAATGAGTCGGGGGGCCCTGTGTTTGGGCTCTTTGTACTGGGGGCTTTTGTTGTGTGGCCCCCTGCAGCTGCTGGCTTTTCTTGCTGTATTATGTAGGGAATTTCTTGTTCATTAGGTGCAGCCCCTCCTCTGGCCGGGGGACATGTATTTAGTTGCTGACTTGCCGCGTATAAGATCATTTCTGATCAGTTAATCTGGAGAGGGAAATCCTCTTAGTTATGTTGCAGGGGGGAGGTCTGAATAGGCGTCGGGGGGCTCCCGGGAGGCAGCTGTTTATGTAGTGCGGTTCCCACGCTGAGGGGTCTGATCTTCAGCTCTAGATTAGGTTTGTACCCCTAACAAGCATCTCCTTTCAGGTGGGATCATCGGCCGCCATCCCTTCACCATTTTCTGGGCCTTTTATATGGAACAATAAGGAAATCCGATCAGAGTGCAGTAAACTATGGAGGGAGGCTGTGGGCAACTATGCCTCGTGTCTGCTATATTACAAGCATGGCTGACACCAGAGAACAACAGTGATGATGTCATATATCAGGTTACTCCAACCCATACTTACCATCACTGCTTGTTGTCAGGGAATGGTAATCCTGACTGTCCTGCCCTGTGTCTGACTTTTTGAAGGCCTTTTCCCTCACCCCATGCATCACGGTCTCCTCCTGGGCGGCACATTTTCTCGGTGATCTTCCTGGGCCGCTCTGATCTTTGAAATTAGCTTTTTTTTATTTTAATATCCTGGCACTGAATAGAGATCAGAAAATCCCAGATGCGAATCCTTTGGTGTTGCCGTCCACCCTGCTCCATGAAGTCAGGACCTATATATACAGAAGAATACAAACAACATAAAGGACAGTAGAAGTTGTACTGCGCACTGTCTGTGTGTGTGTGTGTGTGTGTGTGTATATATATATATATATATATATATATATATATATATATAATTGATCATTGTTATGCAATAGCAGCTATTACTTGTCATAAAATGACGGCCATCCACTAAATTTTAACAGTGTGTTAACATAGCCTTTCTGTGTTTTCAATCCACTTCTGGTTTTGGTTGCAATATGAGGATCAAAATACTGTGTGTGAACCCAGCCTAAGACCAGATACTGAGGATTACACCCAGCATACAGGACAGGAGAAGTGGTACTGTGCACTGTATATATATACTGAGGATTACACCCAGCATACAGGACAGGAGGAGTGGTACTGTGCACTGTATATATATATATATATATATATATATATATATATATATATATATATATATATATATATATAATGTATATATGTATATGTGTGTGTGTATATATATGTGTATATATATATATATATATATATATATATATATATACATATACTGAGGATTACACCAAGCATACAGGACAGGAGAAGTGGTACTGTGCACTGTGTATATATATATATATATATATATATATATATATATATATATATATACACTGAGGATTACACCAAGCATACAGGACAGGAGAAGTGGTACTGTGCACTGTATATATATATATATATATATATATATATATACACACAGGGGCGTAGCTAAAGGCTGATGGGCCCTGGTGCAAAATGTTAGCTTGGGGCCCCCCATCTCACCCGATCAGGCAAAGTCATATCTAACGTTATATCCAATTACTCTAATGTGCCACCATGTTCTAATGCACTGCCACTGCCTCTTACCTCATGTACTGCACTACTGCCCCCTATAATTAATGGACTGTACTGTGCCATTGTCTAATCATTGTATTCCAATCTTTGACTCTCCAGCTGAAAAACTACAACTCTCATCATAAACTGCCAGTTGGAAAC
Source organism: Dendropsophus ebraccatus (assembly GCF_027789765.1). Classification (NCBI taxonomy): domain Eukaryota; kingdom Metazoa; phylum Chordata; class Amphibia; order Anura; family Hylidae; genus Dendropsophus; species Dendropsophus ebraccatus. The sequence continues at coordinate 5,777,819 of NC_091461.1, read as the reverse complement.
GATGGGTGTTGTAGTGCTGCAACCTGAAGAGCCACATGCTGCAAAACTACAACTCCCATAATAAACTGTCAGCAGGGCACGATAAAGTTTGAACTTCTGCCTGGAGAAGTCACCTGATATCACCTGCAGTCCTATGTAACACCACAGATAACAGTGATATCCCTCTGAGTACAGATAATGTAGTAGTCACCTGCAGTCCTATGTAACACCACATAACACAGTGGTATCTCTGAGTACAGATAATGTAGTAATTTCACCTGCAGTCCTATGTAACAGCACAGATAACACAGTGATATCTCTGAGTACAGATCATGTAGTAGATGTCACCTGCAGTCCTATGTAACAGCACAGATAACACAGTGATATCTCTGAGTACAGATAATGTAGTAGCTGTCACCTGCAGTCCTATGTAACAGCACAGATAACACAGTGATATCTCTGAGTACAGATAATGTAATAGATGTAACTGGCAGTCCTATGTAACAGCACAGATAACACAGTGATATCTCTGAGTACAGATAATGTAGTAGCTGTCACCTCAGGGCACCCCTACTAAATGATGTTCTACAAAATAAGAAAAGTGTCATACAGTGACTCACAGGTGACATCTTCTTTGATCTGAGGCGTCACTTTCCCTTTTCCTCTCCATCCGGCCCAGACCTCCATGATGATTTCTTCCAGATACGTTTCATCTTTTCAGAACCTGCGAGACAAACATCTCAGGCTCCGCACATTTCTAGCAACTTCCTTTCCTTTCTCCCTCCTGTAGGCTCCCATAGTAACTGCGCTGTTTGGTGTTATGTGCAGTAAAGCGAGTAGGAATGTGGGATGCCCCCTGTATGTAGGATCCCCTGCTGTGCCCCCTGTATGTAGGATCCCCTGCTGTGCCCCCTGTATGTAGGATCCCCTGCTGTGCCCCCTGTATGTAGGATGCCCTGCTGTGCCCTCTGTATGTAGGATTTCCTGCTGTGCCCCCATGAGCTAATAATGCCCCCAGAGGTTCCCCCATGAGCTAATAATGCTCCCAGAGGTGCCCCCATATACTAATGGTGCCCCCATGAGCTAATAATGCCCCAGAGGTGCCCCCCATGAACTAATAATGCCCCAAGAGGTGCCCCCATGAACTAATAATGCCCGCAGAGGTGCCCCATGAGCTAATAATGCCACCAGAGGTGCCCCCATATACTAATTATGCCCCCAGAGGTGCCCCCATATACTAATAATGCCCCCATGAACTAATAATGCCCCCAGAGGTGCCCCCATATACTAATAATGCCCCCAGAGGTGCCCCTAAAAAAACAAACATCATACTCACCTAATCGGCGCTGTGTGGCTGCAGGCAGCAGCTCTTCCTCCTCCTCTTCGGGCTCCATCTTACGAGCCACAGGGGCAGGACTTCCGGCAGGCGTGATGACGTCACATCATCACGCCTGCCGAAGAGGTCACGTCCCGGCCTCCCATATGCTTCTGGCATGAAGTGCCGGCAGCCTATGGGAGGAATATAGGAGCAGGACGCTGACAGGTCCTGCTCCTGTATTCTGATCGCTTTAATGGAACATCAAAGCGATCAGTGCATCCTGAGAAGCTGCGCGACCGGGATGCTCAAAGACAAGTGGCAAGGGGGGCCGTGCGGGCCGCCCTAGCGTAGGGGCCCGGTCGCCATGGGACCCCTATAGCTACGCCACTATATATATATATATATGCTGAGGATTACACCCAGCATACAGGACAGGAGAAGTGGTACTGTGCACTCTCCATATATACAGAATCAGAGCAGATACTGAGAATTACACCCAGCATCAGTGGCGGACTGGGCTGGGGCAAATGCCCCCTGGGCTAGTTCCCCCAGTGAATTAAAGGGCCACTCTGGTGGCGCTGTCTATCAGAGGCCACTGGATTGAGGGGCCCATCCGATGCCAGACACTAGAGGTGGGTATAGAGCTGGGTACGTATTTTATAAAAGCCCAGAGCCTAAGATGTGTGTCCGACAAATTCTGTGGAAATGGGTTGTGACCAGAAGACGTCATCATGACAGTCTGAACCGAGTGGGGATAACTAGGAAAGAGGAGACCCCAATCAGAGAAGACGTCACTTGTGAGTCAGTGGATGTACAGTATCTGTGCGGTAATATGCTAACTGTAAGGAGGTATAAAGAGGCATAAGAGCTTCCCATAGCCCACAGTGAAGCGAGCGGCCGGAGCTAAAATTTGCCTGCCAGCCCCTGCCCAGCATATAGGAAAGGAGAATTGGTACTGTGCACTGTCCATATATACAGAATAAGAGCAGATACTGAGGTTTAAACCAAGCATACAGGACAGGAGAAGTGGTACTGTGTACTGTCCATATATACAAAATAATAAAAAAAATTATGACTAGTGTTGATCGAACTGTTCGAGAAAAGTTAGGTTCGAGTCGAACATCTCGTTTTTCTCGAACCGAACATTTTACTGTTCGTTCGAGTTAGCGTGTCAGAAACGTCATTGCTGAGGTGTAGGTGTCTGATTGGCTGCTAAAGTCACATGACCATCTGATATAAAAGTCACTGTGCTGCGTTTTGGACGCCATTTTCTCCTCACTCACTGTGCTGTACAGACTGCTATCTCAGTGTATCATTGTATCCCTGAATGCAGCCATTTCAACTAGACAGGTAGTGAGATTAGTGATATTACTGAGAGGTATTGAGATTAGAGAGATTAGTGGGTTGTTTATCAAGGTTAGGCTAGCATATTTGCAACAAGCATTTTCCTGTCCATAGACAGCATTGCAGTCACAGCAATACTTAGCTTTTGAATTGCAGGCTGCATATTGGATTTGCCAATTTATATATAGTGCCCAAAAGTGTATTTTGGTCTGCTCATATCTGTTATACAGTAATTAAACGTACATCTCATTTGTGTATGTGCATTTGTTTAGTGATTACAGCTCTATTCCTATAAGCTGAAAAACGTCCTCTGTCCGTCAGCAAAAATACAAAATAGTAGACATCTGTTATACAGTTATTAAACGTACATCTCATTTGTGTACGTGCATTTGTTTAGTGATTACAGCTCTATTCCTATAAGCTGAAAAACGTCCTCTGTCCCACACCAAAAATACGAAATACTTGACATCTCTTATACAGTAATTAAACCTACATCTCATTTCGGTACGTGCATTTGTTCAGTGATTACAGTGATTACAGGTGTATTTCTATCAGCAGAAAAACGTCCTCTGTCCAAGTATTCTGTATTTTTTGTTATCTGTTATACCCAGTTATTAATCATACATCTGATTTGTGTACATGGATTTATCGAGAGTGGGTAGATCTGTTGATTTTTGTTGTTGTTGTTGTATCTTCTAAGATTTCATATCTATCTTGTGAACATGATGAGAACCAGAGGTGGTAAGCTAGCAATATCCGGTGTAGGAAGGGGAGATAGAGGTAGTGCACAAGTTCTGGCCCTTGCATGTCCCCAGTATCAGCCTTGCAAGAAAACCTGTCCCTGCCTTGGCCCAGCACGTTGCAGAAAATATCTCGAGCGCATAGGCTACATCTGTGTCCACCAAGGTCCATCTGACTACAGACACATGGACCAGTAAGCACGGTCAAGGTCCTTACATACCCATGACTGCTCACTGGGTGACTTTGGTGGCTGACACTGTCAACGGAGACCCAGAGGCACCAGAGGCAGTCTCCAAAACTGCTGGGATGGTGCACAGCCAGGATCCCCACAGCTGTCCACAGCTAGCGTTTTGTAGGCTTCAAAATGGTTATTTTTTTAAATGCCTCTTTCTCTCCTGCCATGTTCTGCTACCTTATTTAGTTGAACTGCAACCTCCGTGTTCCCCGCTGGGCTCTTCTCACTGCCACAAATGGTACTAATTTATCCTCAGTTGGTAAAAAGCCAATTTTTAACAGTCTGGATTGCAGAATATTTTTTTTTTAGATGAAGCGATGTTTCCAACAGAGGAGTTGGTGGTTAAAGTGACACTGTCACCTCCTTTTTGCATTTTTGCATCTCTACACAGGTGTAAAAGGTAAATTTAGCGTTTTTCATACCTTATTTCATATCATACGTCATGGTGTTTGTTCAAGTAAAAAGTGTCCTTTTATCAACTGCAGATTGTATTAAGTGGGCGTGGCCTCGCAGCATTAGCGCCACGTAGCCCCGCCCACAACGGCATTGTTGGCCCCGCCCCCTCACCGGCCATTGGAACAGGCTGGCCGAAAGGTCTAGACCCTACCCCCTTTACGTCGGCCAACCAATGGGCGTCACGGGGGCGGGTCAACAGTGCAGTTGTGGGTGGAGCTAAGTGGTGCTAATGCCGCAAGGCTACGCCCACTTAATACAATCTGCAGTTGATAAAAGGACACTTTTTACTAAATTTACCCTTTACACCTGTGTAGAGATGTCAGAATGCACAAAGGGGGTGACAGTGTCACTTTAAATTTATCCTGAGTGGGTACAAAGCCCATTTTTGACAGTCTGCATTGCAGAACAACTTTTTTTTTTAAATAATCTCTTTATCTGTTGGATGTATGTTCTTGAAGCCAAAATTTAGGCTATGAGTTCTTCCATGTTTACAGTTTACTGTTGTGGAGGATAATTACAGTTTCTCCTACATATAGGTGTCAAAGGCAGAAGCCAGCAGCTCGGTAACGGACACTTTATCGGCAGTTTTTTTAATCTTCAATTTCAAATCAAATCAAAAGAACAGACAGTGAAAATGCAGCATGGTCATAGTGATGCTTTAAAACCTCTTCACGTTCTCGCAGTTCTCTTTTGTGTTTCAGGTACACATAGTAACAGCTATCCATTTCTTTAATATCCTGTAGAAACTCAGTTGAGTATAATGATTCTCTAGTGTGGTTAATGACTCATCAAATTAAATTCAATCTTTCATTTATTTATTTATTTTTTTAATCAAATTAAATTGTATACTTGAGGCACCCTGTGGCAACAGGCTAGGGATATCTGGCTATTCCCGTGTTTTGAGACTCACCACCGAGGCTCCATGGACTCCTTTTTTGCATATTTAAATTTTGGGGGCATCAGTGGAGCTTCTTGATTGAGTACTTCATTGGCATTTTTTCACTGATCTCCTTGAGCTATCTGATTACTGTGTTGAATTGAATACTCCCAAGGTTTACAAAATCAATTTTTGTTTTTAGGTCGAAAAAGTCACTGTTTAGCCGGCAGGATCAATCATGTTGGTAGAGGCGGTAGTAGTGGATGGTTTTTCCATCTAATTCAATTTAAATTTGCCTTCTCTTCGATACTCTTTAAAGCATTTAAAGTGTGAATATTCAAATTACAGGGTCTCTTACATGGTTTCTATGACAACCAAACCAGAATGTGTCTGACCAAATAACACACACACACACACAATGACAGTTAGCGGTGGGTACTGTTTGCAGGGGAAGCATGCCTGGATGTATAGTGTCCCTGAACAGAGTTCCTTCTCTTGTTGTTTCCTTCAAAGTGTATTCTTATATCTGAGTCAGTCAGTATTTTATTGCCTCTGTTCTGGAAAGCTATCGTTCACTGCAAACTGTGTGTCACCCCTCTCAGTATTCAGGTCTGCTATTCCATTCATTTCTTGTATGCATATTCAGTTATCAGTGCCTAAAGGTATTATGTGGCCCCCCAGTGTTAAAGTATGGTACTTCTCATATATATTTCACTGTATATGCCTAGTGGTGTGATGATGCAATGGCTGGATGTCACGTGACTGCCCCTGCTTCCATGGTAACTCCAATGGCCATCGAGATTTGGCTGGGGAATACCATGTGACTTCCTGTTCTACCTCAGTCTATTCCCTACCACAGATGGGATAGGGTGTGTGTTCTCTCTCCCCTGTCAGGAGAGAGATATGTGTGCTCTGCTGCTCCAGTTCCACAAGAAGTGTTCCTGGCTGTGTTCTATTCTCAAGTCCTCAAGATTCTCATCCTAACCACAAGATCTGGGTGCCGTTCTTCAGTCATTCCTCTCATCATCTTCTCTAATCATCAACAGCAAGTATTCATCTCAGTTTCATTCCGCCCAGCATCTCAACTTTAGTTTCACTACTACTCCCATCATCCAGCACGCTATCAGCACAGCTTATTGCAGCATCACCTTGCCTTATTCCTTATTCCCGGTTGCATCCGTAGAGACTGTTGCCATTAGTTACCACTGTTACAATAAATATACAACTACCGTTGTTTCTGAACCTTGGCATTGGTGTGATAATTGGTGCCCTGACTAAGGACAACGAAGAATCGCATGCTCAGCCTCTGCATGGTCAGGAGCCCGTTCTCAGCTGTGTTACCCTCGTGCCAAAACCGTGACAATCCTCTGCTCAGCAGCTGCCCCGGTTCCTGACAGTAACTACACCTATCAACGGAGAGGCCCCTAGGGGCTTGGGCATCGCAGATGCATCTAACACTAGTGATGAATGTAAAGTAGAAGCATACTATTCGGTCTAGCGCGAATAGCGTACTATTCGGTTGAATACTATTCGCTTATCACTAAATGAAGTATTTTACCCTCTTAATTTTTTTTCTGTCATTCCTAGAGCCAAATTTTCTTCACTAAGTTGTTCCATGTATCCAATTTCCTATTTTGGGCTATGTTCATACTACGTATGAGTCCGGCCGTAGTTCGTACGCAGCCGTACAGGTGCGGCTGAAAGTACGGCCGTGGGAAAAATAGACATGCGGCCGGATTGCGAACATGCGGGCGAACCGCGAACATATGCCCGTAGCAGAGTTATGCTTCCCTAGCTTGTTTCGAAGCGATCTGAAACAGGTCATTTACTTGGAAATCTTCGCCCAGCCCCATAAAACACACAGAACCTTTTGGATCTAAAAATCAAGTTCAATTTGGCTGAAATAAGTACTCCGTACGGGACCGCATGGAAATCCACGACCGTGAGTTGGAACATTTCCATCCTCAAACAATGGTCTTGTTCATTTTTCATGGCGCCGTATACAATCCGGCCGTAAGCTCATACGTAGTGTGCATTGTGCGGCCGTATATCGTATACTTTCAAGCGAACACATCAACCTCAAAACTACGTGCGTATATTCGCGGTTCGCACTATGGCCGGAAAGATACGTAGTGTGAACATAGCCTTAGATGGTAATTCCAGTTTCCCCTCGACTGTATAGGTATAAAAATTAACCCGTACATCTCCCATTGACTTTAATGGGGTTCGAGTCGAATTTCAAACCGAACTTCACTACTCGAACTCAAACATTTTACTGTTCGAACATCACTAATGATAAAGTCTCCTGTATTTCTAGTATCAGCTAAAATGGTACAATCTATATATCCATTTGCTGCGAATCAAAGTGAATCAAAGGGGGGATCTGAGGTGACTGTACGTGGATTGCATATCCCATTTGTTGAGTGCCCAGAAAACTGTATACAACATTACTTCATACCTAAGATAAGCTGCTTGTTTGTTACAGTGTGTCAGTCCACTTTCACCTCACAGGTCTGAACTGATCTAGTGTAACAAACCCACAGCTTAGAGCAAGGCTAGTCTGATGTCAGCAAGATTTTTGTGACCTCATCGCGGATGGATTTAGGGATGTTTAGTGGTTTCTGGTGGTAGGGGCCGTGGGATACCAGTAGATGTTACATATGTCAGCCGTCTTTCTGGTGTCCTCGGTGATATCACTCAGAGCTGACAGACAGCGGCATGGCTGTGATATCCAATCCCTGCTATTGGTCTCCGGAGGGCGATTAGCGCAGACCCCGAGTTATTCATAGCCGCTGCTCCCCTCTGAAGATACAAATTGTGTTGATTAGAGCGTCTTGGCAGCCTTCTTGGTTAACCCCTGACTTACCCGCGTCACCATTATTAGGGAGCGCAGGTGGAATGAAATATGATTCACTTTTCTGCAAAACTTTATAATGAGACGAAACACTGAAATGATACATGGAGTCACACAAGGAGAAGAATCCAGAAACCTGACGTATTGTCAGCTGGGGGTCACATGGGGCATGTCTGCTCCGGTTACATGGAAAACCTCACAGCCGGATCCTACATGAAAAACAAAATGAGGATTATGGATTCTTAGTGACTAACGTCAGGACAATCCTCAGCTTTGACCCCAACTCTGTCCCTGGCACAGAACACAACTCTCACCAACTGTGAACCTGGAGCAACCCTCGACCTTATCACCTCTGTCTCAGGTTGTGTCTTTGGCCCTGGCTCTGGTTGTATCTCTGGCTTTGGCTCCGGTTTGCTCTGGCTCCGGTTGTATATCTGGCTCTGGCTCCGGTTGTATCTCTCTCTGTCTCTGGTTGTACCTCTTGTTCTGTTTCCAGTGGCTCTGGCTCTTTCCCCAGTTTAATTAATGTTATATCTTTGGCTATTAGCCAGTTTGCATCTCTGGCTATGTCCCAAGTTGTATTTCTGGCTCAGTGCTAAGTTGATTCTCTAGTGTTCTTCCTGGTTCTGTCCCCAGTTGTATCTCTGGTTCTGTCCCCAGGGGCGTAACTAGAAATGGCTGGGCCCTATAGCAATCTTTTGATTGGGGCCCCCCTTCCCGACAGCCATCAAGTCTAGTTATAACTCCAAGGACTCTTCAGAAGTGCTTGCCATTAAGGGTGCCTTCACACCTAGCGACTCACAGCATAAATTACGCTGCAAGTCTGTCAGGTCCTGTCAGATCACTTTTTTACTACATACACGCAGCGGTCTGAATGACCGTGTATGTAATTCTGCCGGCCCCTTAACCCCTTCAGCTCCCTCTCCCACTCCGCTGTATACATTACCTCTCCTCGCTGCATGGGTCCCAGCGTACTGCTCTCCCGCCCGGCCAATCAGTGGCTGCGGCTGGGCAACAAGCTGATTGGCCGGGCAGGAGAGCAGTACGCCGGGACCCATGCAGCGAGGAGAGGTAATGTATACAGAACGGGAGCGGAGCAGGAGCCGGGCGGTACCTGAAGGGGTTAAGGGGCCGGCGGAATTACATACATGCAGCGGTCGTTCAGACCGCTGCGTGTATGTAGTGAAAGTGATCTGCCAGGACCTACCCAACGTAAATTACTCTGCGAGTCGCTAGGTGTGAATGCATCCTAAAGGGACATTTGCAGAACCTGGGAGGCCCACCTAATAGGGGGCTCGGTGTGTTGCAGGAACATGCAACAGGGCCCCCTGATGTGGTGGGTCCTATAGCAGCTGCTATGGCTGCTACAATGGTAGTTACACCCCTGTCTGTCCCCGGTTGTATCTCTAACTTTGTCCCTGGTTGTATCTCTGGCTCTGTCCACAGCTGTACCTCTGGCTCTTCTCTAGCTTTCTTACCAGTTTTATTCATGGTTCTGTCCCCAGTTGTATCTTTGGTTATGTCTCTTTTTGTTTCCCTGGCTTGCTCCTCTGTCCTCAATTGTATCTATTCTTTTGCCCCCTGTTGTATCTCTGGCTTTGTCCATGGGTCATGGCTCTGGCCATGGGTCCATGGGTCATGGCTCTGGTATAATTTTGCAGTGTCCTCAAGAGCTGCACTCACATTCTGCTATTTGAAATACATTAGATTTGCTGTCTTTTCACTTACTGCCAGGGCAGCAGAGATAGCCCTCTTGTGTTCCTCTTCATACATTCTTTAATTGAAGGACATGTATAGGAACAAGGAGGGAGGAGCTGGGTGATTGGCTACAAGGTATCTGATAGATGATGCTGACTTCCTGTGAACTACAGGATGACATCAACCCAGGAGAGACTGACACTCAGTGGTCACATGATCCAGCTGCAGTAATAAAATGTATGGATACAGCTGAGCTGGGGTGAAACAAATGGCACTGCAGGAATATAGGAGTGAGTTAGCATTATATGGGGGAAAACAACCTAGAGAAGCACTCCCTTAGCTGCACATTTTATATGCATGCAGGTCACTTGCATCATTTTTCTAACACAAGAAAATCTGCAGCACAATTCCAATTGACTGCCAGGTATATACTCTGCACTTGGATTAGAGCCATTACTGCTGCGTTTATACGGAACAATTATCATTCAAATTTTCGCAATAACGATCGCATTTGAGCGATAATCGTTCCGTGTAAACACAGCAAACGATCAAGCGAGAATTTGTTCATTTTGATCTTTCAACATGTTCTCAAATCGTTGTTCGTTGTTCGCTAAAAATTCGCAGATCGCTTAGTGTAAACAGTCTTTCAAAGATTCACCCTATGTGAAAGATGGGCTTAAGCGATCTTAAGATCGCAATAACAATTTTTCTTACGAATTTTTTAACGATTTAATCGTCTAAATGCTGATCGTTATAAAAACAAAATCGTTGCTTCAAAATCGTTAAACGATCGATTGGGCGAATTATCGCTTCGTGTAAACGCAGCATATGTGTGTGTGGAATCTATGTGATATCTATCTCATTAAGTGACACCACCACAATCTTATCATGTGAACCTACCCTAATGTGCCGCCTTGTAGACCTCCATCTTTCTCATTTCACTTCTCAAACACAGCAAATTCCTTGCCTGGCTTTGAACCCTCATGAGTAAATAAAAGATTCCTCACTTCCTTCAGGAAGCAATAAGTGATTTTCCAGTTTATGAGGTAACCAGTGTGTTTATGAAGTTTCCAATAGAGTTAAGAAACTTTGTTTCCCAAAGCTCCTTGTAAGGAATTTCCTCTGATGCCCTGATATGACATTGACATTGAGGTCACAGACCAGGCCGAGGATGTGAATGGGACTCTACATTCCAGTGAGGTTGTATTGAGCAGATGTCAATAATTAGAGCGCATGAGAGGACGCCCCAGGATCCAACAAGTGATGGAAAAGACGAGCACACGGAACAGGAACCGAAACAGTGACATCGGCAAACCCCCCCCTGGGGCCCGGAGTGATCAGCAGCTCCCTAATTAAGTTTCCTCTAAAACACAAATGTCCCTGCCCCCCAAAAAAGGAAGAAGGCAAAAGAGATGGGGGGGCTCAACTCCAAGATCCTAACAGATAACTTTTATCTTGGCTCAGAATGTGGAATTCCAGAGCAGTACAGAAATGAAGGAATTGTTGAAATTGTTTCAGGGTTTGGCTACTTCCCACAACTTCTAATTGCAACTCACCCAAATAAAATCCAAAAGCTAGGGTCTTGTCCAATCACAAGCCCCCTATGATTAATGCCCCCCTAATATGTCTCCAGTACAGAAATCTGACAAGGTGAAGAATAGAATTAAAAGGAGGATTGTTAGACATCACTAAGGATGGAGAATCCCTGAAACATTACAGGGGTGTACTGATGGGTGTGGAATACAGGTCAAGAGGATGCATGTTAGTACTGAGGGCGCAGCTAAGGATATATGAGGCACTAAGGAGTTTTGGAGTAACTTCTCAAGAGGTTATTGCAAGCTGCACAAAACAATCAAGGTACTTTCTAAAAGAAAACTCTTCAATCCCTGTATAACTTTTATCAAGAAAAATAAATAAAGAATTGACCAAAAAAAAGGTACTTTCTAAGACTTTATATGTACATTTTTAGTGTAATGCCCACGGGGATGATGAGCATTGTGCTGCAGGCCAGCTGGGAGTAGTAGTGTTGTATGTTACTGTCATATGTCAAAATAGTACAGCGAACACATTGATCCCCTGTGAGCCCAACAAGGCTGTGTCAATTGAGTTCTGCACAAGGTAGAAAGTATTTGACCCTGAAGTGCTACTGAACATCTTCCACATAACAGTATATATAACAGTACCTCAGGCAGATGATGGCAGGTGCTCAATGGCACTGAAACCCATGTAAAGTGTAGTAATTTTTTAGAGCACTCCTGATGTCCTGCATCCCTGAAGTTCTTGAGCTTTTCTTTAGACTGGGTTCACAAGCGGTAAGAGGCAAAAACTTCTCTTTCATTGGCTTCACCTTTTCTAAGAAAATTCTTAGAGTCGCTGTCATTTTTTTTTCTTTTTTTGCAGAAATCAATAGTACAGGCAATTTAAGAAACTTTGTAATTGGGTTTATTAGCCAAATATGCCATTATCTGCATTTAAAAAGCCTTTTTCCAGCCCCCCCCTCCTTCCTCTTTTCCATCCACTGCAAAAATCAGGAAATTGTGAATTGTTGCATCAGACACAACCCTGTCTGTTCTAGAAGGAGGGGAGGGGGAGGAGGAAGGAGGGAGTTAGCCTACAGCAGAAAGCAGATAACGGAGGATTACAGGCACTGAGCTGGGTGACAGCTGTAATCAGAGCTCAGAGAGGTCAGTGGTGACTGTCAGAGGAGATAAAGGGTGAGGTATTTGTAGATTAACGCTTTGTTGTCCTGTTTTGATCTTTTATTTAGATCTCTCCATAGAAGAACAATGAAGACAGGGGGGAGAGCTTCAAACTGCTTTTTCATGATAAAAATGCATTTTTCGGCTAATAAACCTAATTACAAAGTTTCTTAAAATCGCCTGGACTATTGATTTCTGGAAAAAAAATTCACAACAGTGACACTTTAAGGTCTCTGTATAACTGTATTGTAGTTCTGTGCGTTGTCTTCTGTAGTGGTACAAGTGATCCTTGTCAGGGTATTAAACTATTAAACTAATGGTACAAGGGTGCTCCTGAGGAGTAGAGGCGTATCAGGGTAATGGGGGTCACCTGGGTTGTCCCAGGGTATAGTTCAGGAGGTTACATAGAGTAATGAGACAACATTAGGAGTATTTGGGTATTGGGCAGAAAGTATTGGAGAGACTCTGAAGAGCACTGCGGTACAGTTCATAAGATTGCAAATAAAGTATTTTGGTGTCCCAGGGGTGAACCAAGGGTTGTCTAGATCTTGGGTAATAGGAGTCATTACTGATCCTTATGATTTTATTGACTTCACTACTTTCTTACTTTCGTCATTTTTAATGTAAGATGTTTTTGCAGACACAACCCCTTTTGTTATGTGCTGCCCTATAGGTATATAGCACTGTTACTGACCGTACGATATGAATGCGTTTGCCACATAGGATGAGAATGGGGGTAGCCATAGATGGGTCTATCAGCCTGGAGAAGGGGGCTGAGCTAGCATGGCATAGACCAGTGGGACTTTTTCTCTTGACAGAACTATGTAAAGAATAATAGGAAAATTTTCTTCCCGGATTGACGGGTCCCTTTAAGTCTCACAGCTCCTCCCCAGATGTGCTTAAGGGGGGTGGGGGGTGGGGTCATGACATATATAAAGATTGGGGTCTGAGATGATTGAGAACATCCTAGTCATTCTAACATATTTTCTCTCTTCATATAAATTCCTTGTGATGGCTGGTAGAAGAGGGTTATCGAGGAGGTAAAGCATGTGTTTACCATCCCCTGGACATATAGGAACCAGATGTTATAATACCAAGGAAAACACCCTAAGACGCGCACTATAAAGGGCCGGAGCACCTCTGGCTACAGACATCTGTATGATCCCGGCCTAGGTCTGTGGAGGCCAAGAACAGCCCCCGGGGCTGCTTCTCATTACAGCAATTGAAAGTGCTCATCTAAGTTAAAGGAGCATTAATGAGTGATTCCTGCAACCTGCTCGTACTGCAGCCACCTGACCTTCATCCCAGCTCCTTTAAAGAAGACTTATTAGATTTCAGTTGTGATGTTTCTATGAGGCAAATACTGTGAGAAGGGAGGGGATTCCTGTTAGTTGAACCTTCTGGGAGAGAACTAATACTATGGATATAGTGATGCTGACAGATTATGAGCGGCCCTGGACAGGAGTTCCATGTGACCCCTATAGTGACTGCAGCATCATCATGATCACCAGCATCAAGTCAGATGATACGTGCAGCCTTGGGAACCCCCACTGGCATGGACAGGAGCTCCATGTGACCCCTATAGTGACTGCAGCATCATGACAACCACCAGCATCAGGTCAGATTGTATGTACAGCATTTGGAGCCTACAACTGGTGCTGGACAGGAGCTCCATTCAAAGACCCCTATAATGACTGCAGCATCAGGTCAGATTATAAATACGGCACTGGAAACCCCCAACTGGCGTTGGACAGGAGTTCCATGTGACCTCTATACTGACCACAGGGTTATGGCCACCGGCATAAGATCAACCAACTGGTGTTGGTTGATGACATCAGATCACATCATCCTGGACCCTTTATCGTTCCTTGTAAAAGCCTGGAGATTTTAGCTCCACTATTAATACTACTAATGTGTAAGGGAGTCTTCTGACAGATAATGTCAAGGAAGAGAAGGATTGGGCATATTGTTTATCAAATGCCTGATCCCTTTGTTCTCAGAGATGTAATCCACCATCATAGGCGTTTGGCAGCAGCTTGGCTTTAATGACATATAATAAGTCTTGCTTAAACCACACCCTTTTTATACCAAAGTCACACCCCTTCGCTGGAAGAGGGGCAACTGTCTTACACCAGTGAGCAAGTGTGGTGTACTCAATCAGGGATGTACTCAGGTGTTGCTAGTGACGCCACTTTTATGGTGTTTGGTCCGTCCTGTTGTACAGCTCTGCCAAGGATGTAAGTGTTGTGACGCCAGTGCTAGTCCAGCACTCAGGTGTGATGTTTGTACCAGCTTTTTGTTGTGGCTGGCTGTACTCCCCTTAAATGGTCAGTGACCTGTCGGGTTGTGATGGGTCCCTTGGGCTCCTGTCACGGTAGTCCTGAGTGGAAATTGACCCACCGGGACTATTGGTACTGCCACCCACAAAAAGGGGAAAAATGACCCAAGGTGTGTAACTGATGTGTATAGGTGCAGGTGCAGAGGAAAAGATGACTGAGTCCCAGTGAATAAATAGAACAGCTTCACTGAGCAGTCTCTGGATAATACAGAACACTTTGGCAGCAAATAGACAATCTTTGTACAGGTTATAGTGCTCAACTGGGTCTGTGCTGCAGAGATACTTGAAAGTGCTGAATATAATAGAGGAAGTTGTAGCTGTGCTTGGAGAGTTTATAGTGGAGTGGAGCAGAGGAGAGGAGTTTGTCAAGGGATTCCCAACCCAAAGTAGTACCGTGCTCTGCCGGAACTTTTGAAGAATACTTGAGACTTTGAGAAGTTAACTTGTACCTGTGTTTAGACTAGTGTCTGACCACCTTCTGCCCTACAGTGTCGAGTTAACCCCTAGACGACCCTGGACGTAGGGTTACGTCATGGAAGTCTGTCCCCAGACGACCCATGACGTAACTCTACGTCCTGGGTGTTTCTCCGGCTATGAAGCGCGCTCCGGAGCAGAGCGCGCTTCATAGGAGGTGGGGGCTGGCTGCAGTGAGCAGCCGGGACCTCACCGGTAATGCCGCGCTGCCGCGTGTCATTAACCCCTTGAACGCCGCTATCGCGGCGCGACCGCGGCGTTTAAGTGTAAGTGACAGGGGGAGTCCCCTGTCACTTACCGATCGGGACCCGATCGTTGAAACGGACCGCCAGAGGTCTCTCACCTGCCTCAGTGCGGTCCGATCGGCGATCTGCTACACTGAGCCTGCACAAGCAGGCTCAATGAGCAGATCGCCGATAACACTGAGCAATGCTATGCCTGTGGCATAGCAATTATCAGTGAAAAAATCAAACTAGTGTATGTAAAAGTCCCCCAAAGGGACTTCAAATGTGTAAAAAAAAAAAAGTTCAAAACACTATTACACTGCTCCAAAACCCCTCCCCCAAAAAAAGTTGAAATAACCCCCCCATCCTATTATATAATAAAACATATAAAAATAAATAAATAGATAAACATATAATATACCGTAGCGTGCGTAATTGTCCGATCTATTAAAATATAACAAGCGTCATTGTGATCGGGGAACGGCGTACACGAAAAGAGGGAAAAAAGTGCGTGGATTACCGATTTTATGTTACATAATATATTTTAAAAAATCAATAAAAAGTGATCAAAACGTCCGATCTTCACAAATATGGTATTAATAAAAACTAGAGATCATGGCGGAAAAAATTACACCCCATACAGCCCCGTAGGTGAAAAAGTAAAACCGTTATAAGCGTCACAATAGGCCCATTTTATTAATATTTAATTGCCAAAAAAAAGGATTTCATAAAAAAAAATACATATATAACATTAGAGAATCTGTGTAACCTGCATATGGTTGTGTTCAGACTGACCTATAGAGTAATAGTATCATGTCGCTGTTACCATATAGTGTATTACGTAGACACAGAAACCCCCCAAACGTTACCATATTGCATTCTTTTTTACGATTTTACCTATTTATCTTCATAAATAATATATTTGGAATTCCATCATACATGTTATGGTAAAATGAATGACGCCATTACACAGTACAACTATTCCTGTAACAAACAAGCACTTACATGGCTTGTAGATAGAAAACTGAGAGTGCTAGAGCTCTTAGAAAGGGGGGAGGGAAAAACGAAAACACTAAGATCAAAATTTGCGCGGTCCACTGGGTCATTTTGGGCCTGGTCCTCAAAGGGTTAAAGGGGTTATCCAGTGCTACAAAAACATGGCCACTTTTGCACCACTCTTGTCTCCAGATTGGGTGGGGTTTGAAACTCAGTTCCACTGAAGTAAATGGAGCTTAATTGCAAACCACACCTGAACTGGAGACAAGAGTGGAGCAAAAGTGGCCATGTTTTTGTGGCACTGGATAACCCCTTTAATGCCCCTCCCCCCAATAGTACAGATTTATCCATCTGCCTGATTTGCCCATAGTGACCAATCACAGCTCAGCTTCTGTTTTTAGACATTGCTAAGAGCAGTTTTACAATGCTCCAGATGTAGTAGTGACATGTACCAGTGTCCCTGCAAAAGATTCATGTAAGGTAAAGAGGAGTGTACGACCTATCCAGCAGGACCTGTTACACAGTCTACTCCTGTCCGGCCTAGTTTTGTCTTGTATAACTTTATTACAGTATTACTAGATCTGCCTCATTGTCTGTCACCATGTTAAGGACAATAAGGGTAACAAAGGTAAAGAGAAGAAAAGAATTGCATACAGGACATAGGACCAATGTAATTCAATGGCCCCGTCCACAGGTCCGTACATAGGACCTGCTGTGCACTCCACTGTTGTCCTGCTGTACACACTCTCCAGAAAGGAGAATGTCACTGGTTTTCTGCTGTACACACTCCAGGAAGGAGCTAGAAACTGGTGTCCTGCTAAACACTCCTCATAAAGGAGTGTGCTACTGGTGTCCTGCTGTACACACTATCCAGGAAGGAGCACGCCACTGGTGTCCTGCTGTACACACTCTTCAGAAGGGAGAATGTCACTGGTTTTCTGCTGTACACACTCTCCAGGAAGGAGTGCCACTTGTGTCCTGCCGTACACACTCTCCAGGAAGGAGCGAGACACTGGTGTCCTGCTGTACACTCCACTGTTGTCCCGCTGTGCACACTATCCAGGAAGGAGCGTGCCACTGGTGTCTTGCTGTACACACTTTTCAGGAAGTAGAGTGCCACTGGTGTCCTGCTGTACACACTCCCCAGGCACACATCGTTTGAATGCTCTCCAATTGTTTCTTCTTCTGCATCCACAGCCCAGCAGGCCTCCAGGTTGTCCTCAGGTTCCCTAGTACTTCCTGCTGTCTTTTAGGTCTAGCTGGATATCCATTTTCACTAGTCTCAAAGTTGTCTGATCAGACATGGGGGCAGATTATTTGGATCTTCAGGAACCATAAAGATTTATTCAGATAAAGGTAAATGAACGGATCTCATTTAACACAAACATTTTGTTACCAATTTCTTCTGGGATGTTATTTACCCGTGTGTTCTAGGATATCTTGTGTGTGAGTGCTGTACAGAGACCGTGAAGATTTTCCACATCTTTTCTTCTCTTTTTTTCTTAATGTAATGGACAGAAAGACTACAGTAGATCCTCAGCAGTTTCTTTGGACTTATGCCAACAATTCTCAAGACAACTAGCTGGATCTGTTCTCCAGCCATTGTTTGTCTATAACAACCATGTCTCTGTCTTCTCCAGTAAGATTCCTTTTATTACAGTCTACAGCCGAGGTCTGAATGCCCTCCTTCTGATCTTGACACAATCCCAGGTGCCCACTGTTGTGAAAGTCTAACATGATGTTCAGGACATCTGGATGGAAGTTCCCAAGTCTGGACACGACTGATGTTAGTGCCAAGATGATACTTACAGAAAGTGATGCCTGGGTCCCAAACCCAGCTCATGGTTCCATTGAGCAATACTAAGTGCTGAGTCAGATTAATGACACCACCCACATTCCCAGCTCTATTTCTATATCTTCCTCTTGCACACTCATGGATCCTGACCTTGACCTGATCCTGACTCCATTCCCGATTTCCTGGACAGTCCATGGCTGTTGCTAAACTTACCTATGTCCCTATAGCTCTACCCTCACTGATCGTTGCAGTCTTTTGTCTTTCAAACATGTTGAAAAACAAACGACTGTGATAGCAGCGATCTGCTGCCATCGCTCCGTAGAATAGGAGTGGCGGCAGCAGACTGCCGCTATCCTCTATGGGCTGCCCGGACGATCTAGTGATCACCCGGGCAGCCAACCCACCCCCCACCACAAACGCTCCCTGTTGCACATTCCGCACTCACCCGTCTCACCTGGTTATGGACGACTGGTCACTTGCAAGATGGTGATGAGTGACGCCACTGATGTAGTGGTTGGTCGGGATATAGCTCAGCAGATGATAGTTTGTGAAGGCACACCTGCTTTTAGTTTAGGGGGCTGCCTATATCCTTTTCCCTGTGGTCGGTGACCTGCCGGGCTGTGAGGGGGTCCCTTGGGTACATATCATGGTGGTCCGGAGGGGAGCTGTTACCCACCCAGACTATCGGCACTGCCACCCACAGAAAGGGGAGATGACTCAAGCATAGAGTAGTGGCTGTGTAGGTGCCAGAACAATAATCACTGAGTCCTGTTATCATGAATAAAATCTTCTTTACTGTGATAATACTTTGTACAATAGCTGATCACGACTGTAGACGTGACAGGAACAGAATCTGCGCTAAGAGCTATTGGAGTAGAAGAGCTGAGCTGACTTGGTTGTGTGCTAAGAAGTAGAGTGAGCTGAAAAGAGTAGAGAGGAGTTTGTGCTGCAAGTTCAGAGCATAGGAGAGGAGTTTGTGCCAAGAGTCCCAACCAAAGGTAGAAATGTGCTCTGCCGGAACTTTAGAAGAAGAAGAAAGAGAATACTGAAGAGTACTTGAAAATACAAGTATACTTGTGCCCGTGTTTCGTCCTTTGCTCTCGTGATACCACCTGTTGCCCTACATTGTCGGGTGACTCGTCCTATTAGGGTGACACAAGCCCCAGACCTTGTTACCTGAGTTGAGCAAAGTGGCCAAGTTTACCTGGTTACACCTGCGCTGCGAGATAGAGTGCGTAGGCTTGTAGCAACTTT
The DNA here is from genome assembly GCF_027789765.1 of Dendropsophus ebraccatus. NCBI lineage: Eukaryota > Metazoa > Chordata > Amphibia > Anura > Hylidae > Dendropsophus > Dendropsophus ebraccatus. The sequence goes on along the minus strand of NC_091461.1, from coordinate 5,758,537 downwards.
GCTCTATGAGGAAACTGTCCTGCCCTTTTTTAAGTGTTCACGGCGTGGTTGGAGTGTTCTCTGACTTGTCCTCTCCTGAGTGGCTTAGCACTGCATACTAGGAATAGGTGTAGCTTTTGAAGAAAAAGTCTTGGTGTCTCTATCCACTATCCACTACCACACACTAGACTAGACTACACTGGACTGGTTCTTCTGTCCCTGACAGAGCAAGCATAAGCCAGCGCCCAGCTGGACTACAGCAGGGATTGTCTCGTCTTGCGTCCTCTCTCCACCAAGACTTAGATAAGATTCACTAAGTGTAGGCGTGTACTTTCTCTTCCCATGTGACAACTTCCTAAAGGAGATGTATTGTCCCCTGTGAGTGGTGGAGAAGAAAGTGTAAAGAGAATAGGAGAATCGAGATAGGTGGAAATGAGAAGAGGGCTCTCATTGGTGCGCAAATTATGACAATCCCCTTGTTCACTACAACTGTGCAATATAAAAGTGCATATACAGATAATAGTGACAAAACTTAGGTACTACTTCATTACCACGTTTACTTGAAGTACAGACTTTTGCGAGGGGTGTAAAAACTAATAACACCCGTGGTGGGACACTACAAGTGACCGATATCATAAACAGGCGAAGGGTCAGGGCATTTGACTGTAGAGGCAGGTCAGACAGTAGTTGGTAGCAGGAAAGGCAAATGTCAGGCAGACAGTTGTCAGGCAGGAAATGTAATCCTAAGAACAGGCACGGGTCAGGATACACAGGAATTCAGCAGACAGACACCTTCATAAACTCCAAAGTGTGACCGCTCTTACAGTATAGACTTCATAGTGTGACTGCTCTTACAGTATAAACTCCATAGTGTGACCGCTCTTACAGTATAGACTCCATAGTGTGACCGCTCTTACAGTATAGACTCCATAGTGTGACCGCTCTTACAGTACAGACTTCATAGTGTGACAGCTCTTACAGTATAGACTCCATAGTGTGACCGCTCTTACAGTACAGACCCCATAGTGTTACCTCTCTTACAGCATAGACTCCATAGTCTGACCGCTCTTACAGTATAGACTCCATAGTGTTACCACTCTTACAGTATAGACTCCATAGTGAGACCGCTCTTACAGTATATACACCATAGTGTGACCGCTCTTACAGTATACATTCAAGGCCAAAAGTTTGGAGAATGATACAAATATTAATTTTTACAGTCTACTGCTTCAGTTTTTAAAATGGCAATTTGCATATACTCCAGAATGTGAGAGTGATCAGCTTAACAGCAATTACTTGCAAAGTCAATATTTGCCTAGAAAATGAACTTTATCCCCCCAAACACATTTCAACATCATTGCAGCCCTGCCTTAAAAGGACCAGCTAACATTGTTTCAGTGATTGCTCCATTAACATAGGTGTCGGTGTTGATGAGGACAGGGCAGGATATCATTCTGTCATGATTAAGTAAGAATGACACCACTGGACACTTTAAGAGGAGGCTGGTGCTTGGCATCATTGTTTCTCTTCTGTTAACCATGGTTATCGCTAAAGAAACACGTGCAGTCATCATTGCACTGCAAAAAAATGGCCTAACAGGGAAGAGTATCGCAGCTAGAAAGATTGCACCTCAGTCAACAATCTATGGCATCATCAAGAACTTCAAGGAGAGAGGTTCCATTGTTGCCAAAAAGGCTCCAGGGCGCCCAAGAAAGACCAGCAAGTGCCAGGACCATCTCTTAAACGTGTGGTCAGCTGCGGGATGGGGCTACCAGCAGTGCAGAGCTTGGTCAAGAATGGCAGCAGGCAGGTGTGAGGGCATCTGCACTGTGAGACTGCAGAGACTCTTGGAGCAAGGCCTGGTCTCAAGGAGGGCAGCAAAGAAGCCACTTCTCCCCAGAAAAAAACATCAGGGACAGACTGATATTCTGCAAAAGGTCCAGGGAGTGGACTGCTGAGGACTGGGGGAAAGTCATTTTCTCTGATGAATCTCCTTTTCGATTGTTTGGGACATCTGGAAAACAGCTTATTCGAAGAAGACGAGGTGAGCGCTACCACCAGTCTTGTCTCATGCCAACTGTAAAACATCCTGAAACCATTCTTGTGTGGGGTTGCTTCTCAGCCAGGGGAATCGGCTCTCTCACAGTCTTGCCTAAAAACACAGTCATGAATAAAGAATGGTACCAGAATGTCCACCAAGAGCAACTTCTCCCAAACGTCCAAGAGCAGTTTGGCAATTAACAATGCCTTTTCCAGCATGATGGAGCACCTGGCCATAAAGCAAAGGTGATAACTAAATGGCTCAGGGAACAAAACATAAAGATTTTGGTTCCATGTCCTGGAAACTCCCCAGATCTTAATCCCATTGAGAACTTGTGGTCAATCATCAAGAGACGGGTGGACAAACAAAAACCAACAAATTCTGACAAAATGCAAGCATTGATTGTGAAAGAATGGACGGCTATCAGTCAGGATTTGGTCCAGAGGTTGATTGAGAGCAGCCGGGGAGAATTACAGAGGTCCTGAAGAAGAAGGCGAAACACTGCAAATATTGACTTGCTGCAGTAAAGGGGTTATCCAGCGCTACAAAAACATGGCCACTTTCCCCCTACTGTTGTCTCTAGTTTGGGTGTGGTTTTGAAACTCAGTTCCATTGAAGTAAATGGAGCTTAATTGCAAACCACACCTGAACTGGAGACAACAGTAGGGGGAAAAGTGGCCATGTTTTTGTAGCGCTGGATAACCCCTTTAACTCATTCTATCTGTCAGTATAAGCTTTTGTTACTCATGATTGCAATTATATTTCTGTATGTGATAAAAACATCTGACAAACACACATAAAAACCAGAGGGCAGCAGATCATGTGAAATTATAATATTTGTGTCATTATCAAAACTTTTGCCCATGACTGTAGACTCCATAGTGTGACCGCTCTTACATTAGAGACTCCATGGTGTGAGTGCTCTTACAGTACAGACTCTATAGTGTGACCGCTCTTACAGTATAGACACCATAGTGTGACCGCTCTTACAGTATAGACACCATAGTGTGACCGCTCTTACAGTACAGACTCCATAGTGTGATCGCTCTTACAGTATAGACTCCATAGTGTGACCGCTCTTACAGTATAGACTCCATAGTGTGATCGCTCTTACAGTATATACCCCATAGTGTGACCGCTCTTACAGTATATACCCCATAGGGTGACCGCTCTTACAGTATAGACTCCATAGTGTGACCGCTCTTACAGTATAGACTCCATAGTGTGACCGCTCTTACAGTAGAGACTCCATAGTGTGACCGCTCTTACAGTACAGACTCCATAGTGTGACCGCTCTTACAGTATATACACCATAGTGTGACCGCTCTTACAGTAGAGACTCCATAGTGTGACCGCTCTTACAGTATATACACCATAGTGTGACCGCTCTTACAGTAGAGACCTCATAGTGTGACCGCTCTTACAGTATATACACCATAGTGTGACCGCTCTTACAGTAGAGACCTCATAGTGTGACCGCTCTTACAGTATATACACCATAGTGTGACCGCTCTTACAGTATAGACACCATAGTGTGACCGCTCTTACAGTATATACACCATAGTGTGACCGCTCTTACAGTATATACACCATAGTGTGACCGCTCTTACAGTATATACACCATAGTGTGACCGCTCTTACAGTATATACACCATAGTGTGACTGCTCTTACAGTATAGACTCCATAGTGTGACCGCTCTTACAGTATATACCCCATAGTGTGACCGCTCTTAGGGTATGTTCACACTGATTAAAAGTAGCGGAACTCCGCTCAGAATCCCGCCTGCCTCAGTTTGTCAGTGTGATGCCTTGCGCACACCTCTACTCTCTGCCACTCTCCGCTCAAAGAATTGACATGGGAATTCTTTGAGCAGAGAGTGATGTAGCGCACAAGGCATCGCATTGACAAACTGAGGCAGGCGGGTTTCCAAGCGGAGTCTGTGGCAGGGGCCCCGTGTAGAATTCCGCTGCTTTTACTCAGTGTGACCAGAACCTTACAGTGTAGACAAACCCTCAGTTGTGAGCTGGTCAGAACAGGATGTACACAGCAATGCTTCGACTCACTGACAGCAAGCAGAGATCTTACAAATAATGGGAATAAAGACACAAAGTAGAACTGGCAGAACTTTCCCTTCTGCAGCATCTGGCACAGACCTGGTTTTCGCGTGGGGGGGGGGGGGGGGGGCACTTACTTTTCTGGTATCTCCTGGCACTGAGGAGTTACTGGGTGCAGCAGGGATGTCAGGTCCTGGCATTACATGTAATCCTACTGCTCCGAAGCCAATAATGCTGTGGCTGGCGGGATAATCCGGGGTTATTAAAGTGACATCGGGGAATGGCCGTGCTTGACCTCTGACCTCCCGGGGGCTCCTGTGCCCCTGAGTCTTCAGCAGTTATCTCCTATGTAATGACACTATATCCAGCAGCCCAGAGTCTAAATCCTCCCGGAGATTGGCACTCGCACATGTCCTGAGCGCCGGCGCTCTTAATAGCTTCAGAGCAGATGTTCAGGAGATTTCAGCCATTTATCCCCCAACCAAGTCTCCTGGACATGTTATGGGTCAGAACAAAGTGATGAAAAGACGAGAGATCAAAGTAATCCACCAAATCCAGAGAGTGACAGCATTAACCCAATCATAACCAGCACCCCCAAGAAGACAACTTACCCTATACCCTACTGGAGTGACCTTTACCTGCAGTCCTATGTAACACCACAGATAACATAATGATAACTCTGAGTACAGATAATGTAGTATATGTGGCATGCAGTCCTATGTAACACCACAGAAAACACAGTGATATCTCTCTGAGTACAGATAATGTAGTAGATGTCACCTGCAGTCCTATGTAACACCACAGATAAGACAGTGATATCTCTGAGTACAGATATTGTAGTATATGTGACCTGCAGTCCTATGTAACACAGATAACACAGTGATATCTCTGAGTACAGATAATGTAGTAGATGTCACCTGCAATCCTTTGTAACACCATAGATAACACAGTGATAACTCTGAGTACAGATAATGGAGTAGATGTGTGGTATCCCACCACAGGTGTTGCTATTGGTTACTCCCTTCGCAAAAGTCTGTACTTAAAGGGTAAGTGGTAATGTAGCAGTACCAAAGTTTTACCACTAGATGTTGTTGTTACGAGTAATTTTGTCCAGATTTTGCACAGCTGTAGTAACTAAAGGCTTATTGTTTTTCTTATGTACCACATGGATCTGTACACCAATGAAAGTTCTTTCTTCAAACGTATCACCTTTCTCTTTACATCTTACACACGCACTCCTCACCCACTCACAGCACAGTTTACACATGCTGTAGGAAGGAAGTCACATGGGTAGAGGAAGTGTGAGATCTTGTTGCCTTGGATTCTGTAGAGGAAGGACGCAAGATAGGACGCTCCCTATAGCAGTCAAGTTGGGCCCTGGCTCCTGCCAGGTCCCCAGTCCATAGTGTGTAGTCTATACGTTGAGCAGAGCACATGTATATGCGAGACCTAGACAGTTTTCCCTCAAGCAACCTTATTACACACTATGCAGTGTTAAGTCACTACTAGAGCGGACAAGTCAGGGATCATCTCAACCCATGCCGTGGGCATCACACCACAGTGCAGGACAGTATGTACAAGAAGTAAAGGAACTGATCCGGATAGAGCAAAGTTGCTAGAAGACTATGAACTCTATCTCGCAGTGCGGGTGTAAGCAGGGAACCCGCAACATTCTGCTCATCCCAGGTAACAAGATCTGAGGCTTGAGTCACCCTCTAGGATGGGTCACTGGTGGGCAATAGGTGGTGCAAACACCAAAGAGTCAAAACGCAGGCACAAGTATTCTCTTTCTCTTCTAAAGTATTCTTCTATTTCTACATCCGAAGTTCCGGCAGAGCACAGTTCTACAGTGGGTTGGGACTCTCGACAGCCTCCTCTCTACTCCTCTGATTTTCTCTATTACTTCTCATCACGCAACTCAGTCACCCCTTAAAATAAAAGCAGGTGTGCCACCATACCTGTGTGGCCAACCGGCACTGGTGTCACGACACAACATCACTGGGCAAAGCTATATCTCGGCCAACCACCAAAGAAGTGGTGTCACACCTAACTATCTACCAAGTGACCGGCCACACCTCCTCCATACCACCGGAGGGATACACCACATTTGTATAACAGACATTTCCAAATCAGTCAGTAGTATTATATATCCAAATCAGTCAGTCAGTATTATATATATATTTTATGTATGGACAGTGCATTATGTGTCGTGTGTGTGTGCATTTATATATATATATATATATATATATATATATATATATATATATATATATATTATGTATGGACAGTGCATTACATGTCTTTCTACTTCTGATAAGTTGGACGATTGAGCATTTGTTTTGTTATAGACTGATCACTGTCAGCACTGCTGCATTACTGGATGATACGTTTATTCTATGAAGGATTACGATACATTTGTTAAATTTAATTTATTTATTAAAGGATTCTGTAAGCATCTTGTGACATCATATTCAGTTTGTGTACTGTAAACAGAAGCTAAACATTTTATAGTTGTCACTCTGTAAAGTTTACTACCAGAGGAGATGCCTAACATGGGTATGCTGGTAACTGGGAGGGGGTGTCAACTAACAGGGAGGAGTACCTGCAGGGGGATGCCTACATCAGAAATACTACATACCTTTAGGCTAGGGGCGTAGCTAGGGGTTCAGCCTGGGGGGGGGGGGGGGCGAGTGAGTCTCAGTGAGCCCCCAACCGATTGTGTTACCCTTAGGGAACCTCAGCAGATGACAATGCTTTCCAAATAATAAAGGGTATTTTCTACTACATTATTCATAGTTAACAGGGACTGAGAACAGTGGAAAAGACTTTCTACATTTCACATATATAACCATGTAAAAATTAAAGGGGTTATCCAGCATTGCAAAAACATAGCTGCCTTTTTTCCAGAAACAGGGCCAGTTCTCCTCCAAAGCTTGGATGTGGTAGTGCAGCTCAGTTCCACTAAAAGAGAATGGAACCAAGTTGTAATACCACAAACAACATGGAGGAAGCTATGGCGCTGTTTCTGTTTTCTATCTAGTCATCCATCCATTCTTCTATCTCTTTATCTCTGATCTATCTGTCTAATATCTATTGGGCAGCATGAGGACTACACCATAGCTAATGGTCAATGACCAAATTAGCAACACCCGAAGGGTATACCCGCAGTACCAATAGAGTAAATGTACAGTACAAATGCTGGGTAATAACAATAAATAGTCCCATGGAGTTCAAGGCAACTATACTAAATAAGCTATATACAAAAAAGCCAGACTACAGCAACATAACTAAATGGAATAATTACTTTATTAATTCATAGAAACAATACATGAAAAATGTAGGAGAAATCAGCACCGATAATCATGGTGTACAGGCTACATATGAGAGCAGCCAATTTATGCCTCCATGTAGTATTTAGACCCAATTTTAGCCCTCATATAGTTCCCAGGGTCTCTCTATGCTCTTATATAGTAAAAAGGCCACCATCTATACCCTAACATAGTAGATTTTCCCCCTTGTTCCTCCATATAGAAGATAGACCCTCCCAGTGCACCCCCGATATAGTAGTCAGGCCCCTCTGTACCTTCATGTTGAAGTTTAGATTCTCTGTGCATCCATATGGTAGTTAGGCCTTCTGTGCCCCAATATAGTAATTATTTCCCTCCGTTTCCATGTAGTAGTAGTTAGGGCCCTCTGTGCCCTCATATAGAAGTTAGACTCCCCTCTGTGCATCTATCTAGCATTAAGACCTCTCTGTGGAGGCCAAAAGGTAGTATCCTCCATTAGGCATCCCCTCAAGCACCATCTCATGTAGGTAATCCCCCCTGGTATGTATTCCTCATGCATCACCCCCTTCCCCAGCAGTATTTTCCTTGGTAATCCTCCTGGTGGTTAGACACCACCCCCACCCCCACCACTGTGAGTAGACTGTACCTCCAAATTAGGTAACCCCTTTTCAGTTAGCCAGCACATCCCATACCCCAACCCCCATGGATAACATCCTTCCGAGGAGTTAGCCCCACCCACCCACATAGATGACATACTTCCCAGGAGTTAGCCCCACCCACCCCTATAGGTCTCCTCTATAACGAAGGGAAAAAAAGCCATACTTACCTGATGTGCGGTTGCAGTACTGTAGTCTTCTGATGTCAGCTCTGTGAGCACACGAGTGACATCACTCATGTCCTGCAGCTCTAAGGGAGGGAACAGCCTCTTGTGGCCACAGAAGTTATTGGCAGGCTGGAGAGCCAATGCTCTCCTCGCCTTGTCAATCACCCTGCTGCATTCAACTGCATGTTTTCCTCGCATACAAGCTTATACAGCTAAATGGTCAGACACAACATTCGGTAGCTGTGTGGGCCCCCCAGGAGCCCTGGTTGCTCGCCAGGGGCCACCTACAGCCAAAAGACATTTGTTAAGTCTGTCTGCAAACAGCATTACCTGGCAAAATCTACATCGGGCCCCCTGCCTGTGTGGGCCCGGGAGCCGCCGCCCCCTCTGCCCCCACCAAATTACGCTACTGCTTTGGGCTTAGTACAAGGGGGTGAATAGGTACATGGGGGACACTTGTGGCCGCTCTCGCCTGTTTTAGTGCCCAACCTAGGGTGGGTGTTATGTCGGTGGTTGGAATATAGCTCAGCCAGTGATGGTACTGTTGTGATGGTATACCTGCTTTGTTTAGTGGCTAGCTATAATAATACCTAATGGTCTGTAACCTGCCGGGTTGTGATTGTTCCCTTGAACTCTTATCATGGTGGTCCGGAGTGAGAAGTTGACCCACCCAGACTGTTGGTACTGCCAGCCACAGAAAGGGGAGATGACCCAAGGATGGCGTAGCCGCTGTGTTTAGGTGCTGGTGCAATGATCACAGTCCCAGTAGAATAATTAAAGTGGTTTTACTAAAAGTCTCTTACAATACTGAGTAACTCTTCACTAGGAGACTTCTGTGATACAGACTCAAGCTCACTGAATCTGTGCTGGGAGATGCTTAAATGCTGAAGTGGAGTAGCACTGCTGTTTCGGTTTAGTGCTAATAAGAGTAGAAGAGCTTACAGAAGTTGAGAGGAGTTTGTCAGGAGAATAGAGGAATTTATCGGGAGAGCCCCAACCCAGTGTAGTAATGTGCTCTGCCACAACTTGTGAAGAAACACTTGAAGAAGAATACTTGAGAAGAGAATACTTGTGCCCGTGTGTCGACCTAACTGTCACTAGAACCACCTTCTGCCCTGCAGTGTCGGGTTACCCATCCTACATAAGCCCCAGTCTTGGTTACCTGAGAGTAGCTAAGTGTCCGAATTCATCCAGTGTCACCTGCGCTGCGAGATAAGAGTATGTAGACCTTTATATGGTTGCTTTGCTCTATACGGGTCAGTTCCTCTGTCTAGGATACCACCCTGCTCCGTTAAGAGAGAGGTTCTCGGCTTGGGCGATCTCTGACTTGTCCTCTTTTAGCTGCTTAGCACTGCATAGTGTCTGTAGGTATAGTTGGTTGAAAGAAAGTCTCTGTGTTCTCCATACACGTGTGTCTGTCCACTACCACAGCTGGTCTTTCCCAGACAGGGAACATGGCAGAGCCAGGCCCTGGCTAAGTACAGCAGGGATGCCTGGTCTTTGTGTTTCCTACTCTTCAGAGAATCAGAGGGAAACTGTCTAAGTGACGCTACACTTCCTCTCCTCATGTGACCTCTTCCTACAGGGTGTGTAAGGATCCCTGTGAGTGGTGGAGAAGAGAGTGTGCAGAGGAAGGAGGATAGAGATAGGTAGAAGAGAAAGAGCATCTTCCATTGGTTCACAAAATCATATAACTAGTTAGTAACCCTATAGTGACTACAGCTGTGCAATACATACAAAGTTATACATAGTGACATCTGGTGGCGAAACTCATATACAACCTCATCACCACTCCACTTTAGAGTACAAGGCTTTTGCAAAAGGTGTTCTGACTAGAAACACCTGTAGTGGGAGACCACACACTAACTCCTGTATGGATGCACAGAGGGGGGCCTTACTATGATTTAGATGCACAGAGAAGGCCTAACTACTAAATCTGGGCACAAAGGGGCCTAACTGTTATATGAATGCACAGAGAAGGCCTAACTACTATATGGCATAGAGGAGGCCTAATAAATGGGGGGACAGAGGTGCTATATAGAAACTAAGTCATTTAACTACTATATTAAGGCACAGAGAAGCCTAACTATTATATGGAAAAAAGAGGGTTCTAAGTGCTGTATGGGAGAGAGAATGGCTTTACTATTATATGGGGGGGGGGGGGATAGGGAGGCCTAGCTACTACATGGGAAAGACAAGGGGGTCTAACTACTGTATGAAGGCACAGAAGGGGCTTATCTACTATATGAGGGCATAGAGGGGCCTAAGTACTATTTGAGGGTCCACAGTGTGCCTAAACACTACGTGGTAGCATACAGTGAGCACTGTTACAGTTTAGAGTAATATAGAATAGAAAAAGTGAGCAATTCAGTTCAGATCAGTATGGGGAGATACTGGTCTTTGTATAGTGGGTGTTATGTAGTAATGGTATGGGAGTATAAATCACTATGTGGTGATAATATTTTATTCTTATATAATGGTAATAGGTGATGTGAATATGGGGGCATGACTATAGGGGGCGTGGTGCATTGCCGTGAATGTCCCTCTTTCCTTCCAGCAAAAGTTGGGAGTTATGCATTAGGTACCGCGATGAGATCCTCAGAGCCCTTGTGAGACCATATGCTGGTGCAGTTGGGGTTCCTCCTAATGCAGGACAATGCTAGACCTCATGTGGCTGGAGTGTGTCAGCAGTTCCTGCAAGATGGAGGCAGTGAAGCTACAGACCGCCCATTTCCCAGACCTGAATCCCATTGAGCACATCAGGGACATCTTGTCTCCTCCATCCACCAACATCAAGTTTCAGCACAGACTGTCCAGGAGTTGTCGGATGCTTTAGTCCAGATCTGGGAGGAGGTCCCTCAGGAGACCATCAAGAGCATGCCCAGGCCTTGTAGGGAGGTCATACAGGCACGTGGAGGCCAAACACATTACATATATAATATATACAGTATATAAGGACATTACAGCAAAGTTGGATCAGCCTGGAGGGTGTTTTTCCACCATTGGGTAATACATGGGATTTCCAGTGATGATATGTATGGGATTTTGTTGGCAGCACATTCAGATTTGTACAGAACAAAGTATCACTTAGAAGATTTCATTCATTCAGATCTAGGATGTGTTGTTTGAGGGTTCCCTTTATTTTTTGTGCAGTGTAAATATATAGACACCATGTTGTATAGAGTACATGATGACATTTACCTATGTGATATATGGTAATATAAGTACATGATATACATAATGTACATGATGGTATAGATACCATGTACATTATGACATTTATTTATGTGATATATGATAATGTTCAGATACTGTGTAGTATAGAGAATATGATGACACGTACATCTCCTCTTTCTTTTGTCATTGTTCTGTCACATTTAGTGGTTATTATTACTATTTGTTGCACTTTATGAAGTGCTCCTGGCAGCAGTACATGCTATTGTACACTAGGTGGCACTCCAGACACACAGACTGCTCTCACTGATTCTGATAGATGCTTCCTCAACAGTGCAGCTACAGGAGCTCTAGGAGCGCAGCAAACGCTGAAAGCCAAGTTCCCACAAAGTATTTTTGCTCAGTAATCAGGAGTAGATTGAAAAAAGGCAATGTTCATGTTCACTTACCGTTAAAATTTAGTTGATGGCCGTCATTTGCCAAATACTGAGCAAAAATACTGTGTGGCAACATAACCTAAATGTGTATGATCCTGTGTATCTGGATAGGGGAAGGTCTGGTAGGTAAGGACAGTGACATAGGAGAAGGTTTGGTAGGTAAGGATAGTGACATAGGAGAAGGGTTGGTAGGTAAGGATAGTGACATAGGAGAAGGGTTGGTAGGTATGGATAGTGACATAGGAGAAGGTCTGGTAGGTAAGGATAGTGATATAGGAGAAGGGTTGGTAGGTAAGGATAGTGACATAGGAGAAGGGTTGGTAGGTATGGATAGTGACATAGGAGAAGGGTTGGTAAGTAAGGACAGTGACATAGGAGAAGGTCTGGTAGGTAAGGATAGTGACATAGGAGAAGGGTTGGTAGGTAAGGATAGTGACAGGAGAAGGTTTGGTAGGTAAGGATAGTGATATAGGAGAAGGGTTGGTAGGTAAGGATAGTGACATAGGAGAAGGGTTGGTAGGTAAGGATAGTGACATAGGAGAAGGTCTGGTAGGTAAGGACAGTGACACAGGAGAAGGGTTGGTAGGTAAGGATAGTGACACAGGAGAAGGGTTGGTAGGTAAGGATAGTGACATAGGAGACGGGTTGGTAGGTAAGGAGAGTGATATAGGAGAAGGGTTGGTAGGTAAGGATGGTGACATAGGAGAAGAGTTGGTAGGTAAGGATAGTGACATAGGAGAAGGGTTGGTGGGTAAGGATAGTGACATAGGAGAAGGGTTGGTAGGTAAGGATAGTGACACAGGAGAAGGGTTGGTAGGTAAGGATAGTGACATAGGAGAAGGGTTGGTAGGTAAGGATAGTGACACAGGAGAAGGGTTGGTAGGTAAGGATAGTGACATAGGAGAAGGGTTAATAGGTAAGGGTAGTGACATAGGAGAAGGTTTGGTGGGTAAGGATAGTGACATAGGAGAAGGGTTGGTAGGTAAGGATAGTGACAGGAGAAGGTTTGGTAGGTAAGGATAGTGATATAGGAGAAGGGTTGGTAGGTAAGGATAGTGACATAGGAGAAGGTTTGGTAGGTAAGGATAGTGACATAGGAGAAGGGTTGGTAGGTATGGATAGTGACATAGGAGAAGGTCTGGTAGGTAAGGATAGTGATATAGGAGAAGGGTTGGTAGGTAAGGATAGTGACATAGAAGAAGGGTTGGTAGGTAAGGATAGTGATATAGGAGAAGGGTTGGTAGGTAAGGATAGTTACATAGGAGTTTTGTCTGTTGCTGATTCCAAAATAGAGCAAGGTTACTTACCAAGAAAAATTATGATTTTGGGATGCCACCTAGGTTTTTTTAAACAAACCAAAATGTCTCACAAGGATAGAAAAAGCATATATGTGGTTCACCCTCAATTAATACAACTATATCACAGTAAATCAAATCTTATTAAAGAAAACATATGAAAAACAATTTTACAAAACACACTAGAGAAGCTTAAAAACACTTAAAACACCCAAACTGGGTAAACCATTACTGGGAAGCAGTGAAGGTCCACATACTTCCCACCGGAGAGCTGTCCATAAGCACTCAATGTTCCAGAGATCTCATGCTATGCAAATATACGATAAACACCACACATATTGTACAAAAAATCCTAATGATCCTAATACATGTATATACAACCCAAATATAAATATTTATGCAATTCAATAAGTGTGCAAAGTGCAACTAATTCTAATTAATATATATACACCTAAAACATAAATATATGTGCAATGCAAATATATAAACAATAATGTCAAATGATCCAAAATAGCAAAATGCCAATACAGATCTGACATAAATAATATAAGCCAAGCCTGTAAAAAGTGAATCCTTTCGCACTCCTAGCCTAGATCACACACTAATAAACCTCCAGGGGAAAGAGTAAGCTAATATGATATACAAAAAAGGTATCACCCAGGGCTCTGTCAGGTCACTCCGGTCTAGACCCTAAGTGTACCGTCACACCCAAATCAGTGACTTCTTCAGGGGAAATGGTTCCTATCTTTTGCCTAGCTTATATTCAACAAGTTTCGGAAATACTTTAAACACTAACAAACTAATAATTAATCACCTGTATGGTCAGAGGGAAACTGTTCTGTACATCCATCATGGCGCTTGCTGGCATGCGCTCCAGTTGAGCACATATGCGTTCCAAAGACTGAAACTTATTCTAGTATCCATTCCCCCCTTTATCGTGCATGCGCTGACCGCTTCACAAACCAGCGGTATGCTTCCGCCCAGCCCTCTCACTACAGCGCATGCGCTTACACATTGCGTTCCATACATGCGCTTAACCGTAACTGTCCCTCACAGACCAATATCCATCCACGCATGCGCTAAAATGCACAATAAACCATGACATCCATCTATCTTATAGTTAATTAAAGCTCATCTGTATTAACCAAATAATATAAAATATAGATAATAAATAAGCAAGTAAATGCAGGAACAAAAGTAGGATTATTCGTATAGTAAAACGCATCAATCATATGGTCCCAAACCGCACAATATGGATTGGGACTAGAGATGAGCGAACCTGGAGCATGCTGGAGTCCATCTGAACCTGAACGTTCGGCATTTGATTAGCTGGGGCTGCTGAACTTGGATAAAGCTCTAAGGTTGTCTGGAAAACATGGATACAGCCAATGACTATAGCCATGTTTGCCACATAGCCTTAGGGCTTTATCCAACTTCAGCAGCCACCGCTAATCAAATGCCGAACGTTCAGGTTCAGATGGACTCCAGCATGCTCCAGGTTCGCTCATCTCTAATTGGGACCAAACTCAGCATATGAGCAGGTAAGCACAGAGGCAAGATCAGTCCCAAAACATATATCATTATAGCCCACCTCATATAGCATATAGACCTGTGCTCACATGTCAGTACCTCATGTTTTTCCCATTGTCTGCAGCAGTGGTGGTGAGTGTAATACCATGTTCATACTTGTGTTGTTTGGGGGCAGCCTTCTCCGCCTGTGGTACCTGCTGGGTATTGGTGGGTCATTTTGGGTTTGGTCCTGTGACATTTGGGTTGCAGGGCCATTCCATGGCCTCCCTTCCCTGCATGTGCACGCTTTGCGGGGTTGGCAGTCGCTGACCAACACGGTGTGGAGTTAGCGTAGGGACCCGTGTGGACCAGAGGACCTGCACGGTGGTACATGGGGCAATATGGTTTGATCAAATTATATACCAACATCCTGGTGTTGGTTTTTAAAATTAGCCGAGCGGCATTAGTATGAGCCATAGGTGTGATGTGCAGTAGCACTCTTCTATCCATGTCTCATTTTTAGCATATAGACTGTTGTACTACCATTACTATTAGGTCTCAATCGCAAAATATCGTAGGTTATTACTTCAGTGTAACCACACTGGGAATAACCCCTCGGGTTCACCCATGCAAGCCCCCAGGTTAATAAGCATGCTTATTAATTACCAACAGTATAACCAATTCAGTATAAACAGTGTAAGCAATTATTACAAAGTGTCCATACATACCTGTGAATATTTAGAGTATACCTTGCTGATACTTAGCATTTGTGTCACCTTTTTTTTTTTTACCTCTGCGTTTACATGTCACATGCAATATCACATGTTCTACCACACAATGTCCAACATGACAGTTACAGAATCAGTGTTCTTCCGTGCATACCACATATAGGAATAATGTCACTTATGACCCTACGACGAATACCTAGTAAATATATAAAATGGTATGATGGGCTGTATATTTATACTACCATTCAAAAGTTTGGGGTCACCCAAACAATTTAGTGTTTTCCATGAAAAGTCACACTTCTTTACCACCATACATTGTGAAATGAATAAAAAATAGAGACAAGACATTGACAAGGTTAGAAATAATGATTTGTATATGAAATAACATTGTTCTTCCATCAGACTTTGCTTCCGTCCCAGAATCCTCCTTTTGCAGCAATTCCAGCATTGCACACCTTTGGCATTCTAGCTATTAATCTGTTGGGGTAAGCTGGAGAAATTGCCCCCCCACACTTCTAGAAGCAGCTCCCACAAGTTGGATTGGTTGGATGGGCACTTCTGGCGTACCATACGGTCCAGCTGCTTCCACAACAGCTCAATGGGGTGGTGATCTGGTGACTGCGCTGGCCCCTCCATTACCTATGATAGAATACCAGCTGCTGCTTCTGCTGTAAATAGTTCTTGCACAATTTGGAGGTGTGTTTAGGGTCATTGTCCTGTTGTAGGATGAAATTGGCTCCAACCAAGCGCTGTCCACTGGGTATGGCATGGCGGTGCAGAGTGATCGCCTTCCTTATTCACAATCCCTTTTACCCTGTACAAATCTCCCACCTTACCAGCACCAACCCCAGACCATCACATGATCTCCACCATGTATAACAGATGGCGTCAGGCATTCTTCCAGCATCTTCTCATTTCTTCTGCATCTCACAAACGTTCTTCTTTGTCATCCAAACACCTCAAACTTGGATTCATCCGTCCACAACACTTTTTTCCAGTCTTCCTCTGTCCAATGTCTGTGTTCTTTTGCCCATCTTAATCTTTTTCTTTTATTGGCCAGTCTCACATATGGCTTTTTCTTTGCCACTCTGCCCTGAAGCCCAAAATCCGGCAGCCGCCTCTTCACTGTAGATGGTGACACTGGTGTTTTGCGGGTACTATTTAATGAAGATGCCAGTTGGGGACCTGTGAGGCGTCTGTTTCTCAAACTAGAGACTCTAATGTGCTTATCTTCTTGCTTAGTTGTGCAACGCGGCCTCCCACTTCTTTTTCTACTCTGGTTAGAGCCTGTTTGTGCTGTCCTCTGAAGGGAGTAGTACACACCGTTGTAGGAAATCTTCAATTTCTTAGCAATTTCTCGCATGGAATAGCCTTCATTTCTAAGAACAAGAATAGACTGTCGAGTTTCAGATGAAAGTTCTCTTTTTCTGGCCATTTTGAGCGTTTAATTGACCCCACATATGTGATGCTCCAGAAACACAATCTGCTCAAAGGAAGGTCAGTTTTGTAGCTTCTGAAACGAGCTAGACTGTTTTCAGATGTGTGAACATGATTGCACAAGGGTTTTCTAATCATCAATTAGCCTTCTGAGCCAATGAATAAACACATTGTACCATTAGAACACTGGAGTGATAGTTGCTGGAAATGGGCCTCTATACACCTATGTAGATATTGCACTAAAAACCCGACATTTGCAGCTAGAATAGTCACTTACCACATTAGCAATGTATAGAGTGGATTGGTTTAAAGTTAGGACTAGTTTAAAGTGAGCCCCTGCACCTGTGGGTTGCTGTTGTACCTTCTGTTTTTTTGTTTGTCTAAATAAAAAAAATTATATATAATGGTATGCTGGGGTGTATATATATATATCTATATATATATATATATATATATATATATATATATATATATATATATAATGGTATATATATATATATATATATATATATATATATAATGGTATGGTTGTGTGGCGTGCTGCTCGGCCGGCTGGTACAGCCTTGCCCTTTGGTTCTTTGTTATGATGCCAGTGCTGTTTGGGTACACAGGTATGTGGAAACACCTGCTTTTATTTTGAGCGGTGCAGGCTATACCTTTTTCCCCTGTGGACAGTGTCCTGCCGGGTGTGGGGGTCCCTTGGGCAATTATCAAGGTGATCCGGAGTGGAGTGGTACAACATCCAGACTCATGGTACTGCCACCCACAGAATGGGGAGATAACCCAAGGAAGTGAATACTGTGTCTGTGTTTGGTGAAAAACCACAGAGTTCCGTTATAATTTTGTTTACTGTGAAGATACTTTATACAGGAGAATATAGTGTACTTTTGTCTTGTTAAGTTACTTTACACTCAATAAACCAAATTTGTACTAAAGGAGTGACACAGCTGTGCTGGCTGGGTTGTGTGCTGAGAGATAGAATATGATCAGAAGAGTAGAGAGGAGGAGAGGTCGAGAGAGTCCCAACCCAAGTAGTACTGTACTCTGCCGGAACTTCAGAGGTAGAATAAGTAGAATACTTGTGCCCGTGTTTTGACTCTTTTGGTCTTTGCACCACCTATTGCCCACTAGTGTCAGGTGACCCATCCTAGATGGTAACACAAGCCCCACACCTTGTTACCTGGGATGAGCAGAGTGGTGAGAGTTCTCTGATTACACCCAAGCTGCGAGATAGAGTACATAGGCTTCTAGCAACTTGTCTCTATCCGGATCAGATCCTTTACTTCTTTGTGGATACTGTCCTGCACTGTGTTCCTCTTTGTCCACAGTGTGGGTTAGGATGATCCCTGACTTGTCTTTTCTAGTAGTGGCTTAACACTGCATAGTGTATAGTGAGGTTGCTTGAAGAGAGACTGTGTCTAGGTACATTTGCTCTATACAACGTCTAGACAACAACTTAGACCAGGGATCCTGGCAGGAGCCAGGGCCCAACTTGACTGCTGTAGGGAGCATTCTAGCTTGCATCCTTCCTCTACAGAATCCAAGGCTAAAGACCCTACACTTCCTTTACCCATGTGACTTCCTTCCTACAGTATGTGTAAAGTGTGCTGTGAGTGGGTGAGGAGTGCATGTAAAGAAGTAAAGAGAGAGATGATAGGTTAAGAGAAGAAAGAACTCTCATCGGTGTACAGATTCATGTGATACATAAACAAACAATAACCCTTTAGCTCCTACAGCTGTGCAATATCTGGATATACATACTTATAACAACTACACCTAGTGATAAAACTCTGGTACTGCTACATTACCACTTACACTTAAAAGTACAGGCTTTTGTGAAGGGTGTAACCAATAGCAACACCCATGGTGGGAAACCACATTTGGCTGTGTATACATATATATATATATAATGGTATGCTGAGCTCTATATAATGGTATGCTGGGGTGTATATATATATAATGGTATGCCCTGCTGTATATATATAATGGTATGCCCTGCTGTATATATATAATGGTATGCTGGGCTCTATAAATAATGGTATGCCGGGCTATCAGGAAAGACTTAAAGGACAACTCCCGCGGGACCCCCAAAAAAAAAAAAAAACACAGACACACACAGACACCATACTCACCATCTCTCCGGTGACGATCGCCACTCGATTCGCCCGCCGTCCACCTCTCCGTCGCCGCCGTCCGCCATCCAGCGATGTCTCCGACTTCCGGGTCCAGGGGATGGAAAAGGCTGAGCAAGCTGGAAGCCATGTGATGCGCTCCAGCCAATGAAAAGGCTGCTGGTGCGCATGTGCACCAGCAGCCTTTTCATCCCCATTCACTTTGCATGAAGACGCCGAGGAGGAAGAAGACCCGGACCGCCCCTCGGCTCTGACGTCGTCGTCACCAGATGCCGCCCCGGAGAAGAGGACCGTGACGATCGTAATAGGTAATGTATACATTCTTTAACTTCCGGGGTGGGGGGTCGGGGGTCCGAAAGTGGGGGAAGGGGGCCAGGCCGGGTATTTAACCACATTACAAAGTTATATAACTTTGTAATGTGTGTTAAATGAGCAAAAAAAAATTTTTGTGGGAGTTGTCCTTTAAGGATCTTAATCTGTGTGTGTATATTATATATACAGCCTAGCATATCATAATTACACAGCGCTCCACCATCTGTTACACAGCCCTCCATCATTCTTTGCACAGTGCTCCACTATCTATTACACAACCCTCCACCATCTATTACCCAGCGCTCCCCCATCTATTACACAGCGCTCCCCCATCTATTACACACAGCTACACCTTATATTACACAGCGCTCCACCATCTATTACACCAGTATTACACAGCACTTTACCATCTCTTACACAGCACTCCACAATCTATTACACAGCACTCCAACATCTAATACTCTTCGCTCAACCATCTATTACACAGCGCTCCACCATCTTTTACACAGCACTTTTACACACTGTCTATTACAGATTGCTCAACTATCTAAAACACAATTCTCCACCGTCTATTACACAGTGCTCCACCGTTTATTACACATCGCTCCATCATCTATGACACAGCGCTCCACAATCTATTATATATTGCTCCACCATCTATGACACAGTTCTCCACCATCTATTACAAAGCACTCCAACATCTTTTACACAGCCCTCCACCATCTATTACACCAGTATTACACAGCACTTTACCATCTATTACACCGCACTCCAACATCTAATACTCTGCCCTCCACCAACTATTACACAGCACTCCACCATCTATTACTCAGCACTCCAACATCTAATACTCTGCCCTCCACCAACTATTACACAGCACTCCACCATCTATTACTCAGCGCTCCACAGTTTATTACACAGTGCTCCATTTATTACACAGCACTCCACCATCCATTACACAGCACTCCACAAACTATTCCACAGCACTCCACCATCCATTACACAGCACTCCACAAACTATTCCACAGCACTCCACCGTCCATTACAAAGCACTCCACAAACTATTCCACAGCACTCCACCGTCCATTACACAGCACTCCACCGTCCATTACACAGCACTCCACAAACTATTAAACAGCACTCCGACATCTAAAACTCTGCGCTCAACCATCTATTACGCAGCACTCCACCATCTATTACGCATCTATGATTTCATGTGGTGAAAGTGAAGACAATGGACGAGTAGGAGACAAATATCCTATTTGTTGCAAAAATATAAGCAACCCATAAGGACATGTTTCAGCCTCTCACTGGCTCGAAAATGGCTGCAAGAAGGCAGTGAGACGTCCCTTTATGTTCTGCTGTATGATGGAATTAAAGACATTCACTTTTTTCCCAATTTGAGTGCTGCAGGGTTTTTTTGTATAGATAAATATGAGTTAGATACAATGAGGCGAATAAGTATCTGATCCGCTGCCGACCACCTACATAGAATGGAGCTGGGAGTAATATGGTCGTTAACTTCACCTGTGAGAGAGAGAATCTATAGAACATTCCAGATAATCACATTGTAGGATTTATAATTATTCGCCATTTTATTCCATGAAATAAGGATGTGATACAATAGAAGGAGAGAAGTTTCTATTTGGTGCAGAAATCTTTGCAGTTACAGAGGTCGGACGTTTCCTGGAGGTCTTGGCCAGGTTTGCAGACCCTGCAGCAGGGATTGTGTCCCCCTCCCCCATACACATCTTCTCTACACCTTTCAGGTTTCGGGGCTGTTACTGGGGGCAAAACTGAGATTCAGCTCCTCCAAAGATTTTTTTATTGGGTTCAGGTGTGGAGACTGGCGGCCGCTCCAGGACCCTGAAATGCTTCTTAGTGCTTCTTAGTTGTCCCAGCTGTGTGTTTCCTCCTTAGTTGTCCCGGCTGTGGGTTTCCTCCTTAGTTGTCCCGGCTGTGTGTTTCCTCCTTAGTTGTCCTGGCTGGGGGTTTCCTCCTTAGTTGTCCCGGCTGTGGGTTTCCTCCTTAGTTGTCCCAGCTGTGTGTTTCCTCCTTAGTTGTCCCGGCTGTGGGTCTCCTCCTTAGTTGTCCTAGCTGTGTGTTTCCTCCTTAGTTGTCCCGGCTGTGGGTCTCCTCCTTAGTTGTCCCGGCTGTGTGTTTCCTCCTTAGTTGTCCCAGCTGTGTGTTTCCTCCTTAGTTGTCCCAGCTGTGTGTTTCCTCCTTAGTTGTCCTAGCTGTGTGTTTCCTCCTTAGTTGTCCCGGCTGTGGGTCTCCTCCTTAGTTGTCCCGGCTGTGGGTTTCCTCCTTAGTTGTCCCGGCTGTGGGTCTCCTCCTTAGTTGTCCCGGCTGTGGGTCTCCTCCTTAGTTGTCCCGGCTGTGGGTCTCCTCCTTAGTTGTCCCGGTTGTGAGTTCCCTCCTTAGTTGTCCCGGCTGTGGGTTCCCTCCTTAGTTGTCCCGGCTGTGTGTCTCCTCCTTAGTTGTCCCGGCTATGTGTTTCCTCCTTAGTTGTCCCGGCTGTGGGTTTCCTCCTTAGTTGTCCCGACTGTGTGTTTCCTCCTTAGTTGTCCCGGCTGTGTGTTTCCTCCTTAGTTGTCCCAGCTGTGTGTTTCCTTCTTAGTTGTCCCAGCTGTGTGTTTCCTCCTTAGTTGTCCCGGCTGTGGGTCTCCTCCTTAGTTGTCCCGGCTGTGGGTCTCCTCCTCAGTTGTCCCGGTTGTGAGTTTCCTCCTTGGTTGTCCCGGCTCTGTGTTTCCTCCTTAGTTGTCGCGGCTGTGGGTTTCCTCCATAGTTGTCCCGGCTGTGTGTCTCCTCCTTAGTTGTCTCGGCTGTGTGTCTCCTCCTTAGTTGTCCCGGCTGTGGGTCTCCTCCTTAGTTGTCCTGTGTGTCTCCTCCTTAGTTGTCCCGGCTGGGTGTCTCCTCCTTAGTTGTCCCGGCTGTATGTCTCCTCCTTAGTTGTCCCGGCTGTGGGTTTCCTCCTTAGTTGTCCCGGCTGTGTGTTTCCTCCTTAGTTGTCCCGGCTGTGGGTCTCCTCCTTTGTTGTCCCGGCTGTGGGTCTCCTCCTTTGTTGTCCCGGCTGTGGGTCTCCTCCTTTGTTGTCCCGGCTGTGGGTCTCCTCCTTTGTTGTCCCGGCTGTGGGTCTCCTCCTTTGTTGTCCCGGCTGTGGGTCTCCTCCTTTGTTGTCCCGGCTGTGGGTCTCCTCCTTAGTTGTCCCGGCTGGGGGTTTCCCCCTTAGTTGTCCCAGCTGGGGGCTTCCCCCTTAGTTGTCCCGCTGTATGTCTCCTCCTTAGTTGCCCCGGCGGTGGGTTTCCTCCTTAGTTGTCCCGGCTGTGTGTTTCCTCCTTAGTTGTCCCGGCTGTGTCTCCTCCTTAGTTGTCCCAGCTGTGGGTCTCCTCCTTAGTTGTCCCGGCTGTGGGTCTCCTCCTTAGTTGTCCCGGCTGGGGGTTTCCTCCTTAGTTGTCCCGGCTGGGGGTCTCCTCCTTAGTTGTCCCGCTGTATGTCTCCTCCTTAGTTGTCCCGGCTGGGGGTCTCCTCCTTAGTTGTCCCGGCTGTGGGTTTCCTCCTTAGTTGTCCCGGCTGTGGGTTTCCTCCTTAGTTGTCCCGGCTGTGTCTCCTCCTTAGTTGTCCCGGCTGTGGGTCTCCTCCTTAGTTGTCCCGGCTGTGGGTCTCCTCCTTAGTTGTCCCGGCTGTGGGTTTCCTCCTTAGTTGTCCCGGCTGTGGGTTTCCTCCTTAGTTGTCCCGGCTGTGACAGGGCAGGACACAGGACTTGTTAAAGCTAGCATCGGCATGCCCAGACCTTATGCTGGTAAATTATTACATTGGTCTTATCTCATACCCTAGATGCATGCTGTTTATGCTGCCAATGCAGCGACACAGCACAGCCCTAATACAGGTCATAGGAACACACAGTGAATAACCCACCAGGGATTTTATTATTATCATACAACAACTTTGTACCTGCTGGTAAAACTGTGTATTATTATTTTAATTACAGCGTCTCATGTGCACTTACACCCCACATGGTACTAACAAGGGCCAGTGAGTAGCCGCATAACACACTGCCAAGCCCTTACTATTCACAATACTATACCCTGTTAAAATAGGCACATATACACATATAAGTGTGCAGTGTAGAGATGAGAGAATACGATTCGATCGAGTAGGTATTCGATCGAATATTGCAGTATTCGAAAGATTTAAATTCAATCAAGTTATACGCAGGAAACATTCGAAAGCCCTCCCATCGCAGTTGGCGCTTTTTTTAATCCAATGACCACGCAGGGAGGCCGTGAGGGACCCTGGGAGGACGCACGCAGCTCGTAAATGGCGTCTACCCTCATTGGACGGCTGAACCACATGACCTCGAATCTTAAATACTCGGCTCCCGCCCAGTGTCGGACTGGGGTACCTGGGGCCCACCAGAGGAAATGATCCTTGGGGCCCACCAAAGAAGAATCGGTAAAAAGCGATATATTGACCCCGCCCTATCCTGGAATAATCTGGATCTGCGACAACTTCCTTGTGAATGACATGTTTTCAGTCGAACTATAACTCTCAGAATACCCTACAATTATGAAGCTTTAATGAAGGGTATGTTGGGAGTTGTAGTTTCAGACAGAACAAACCTTTAATAATTGATTGTTGTGCAGAAGCTTCTGGTGGCCGTAATCTGTTACAACCATCAGCCCTAAAGGTCCAGCACTATATGTCTCTACAGTGGCAGCTCATATGTACTACAACTCCAAGCATATCTTGAGGGATGCAGACTATCAGTAAATGCTGGGAGTTGCAGTGCTTTCAGCTGTTGTACCTGGAGGATTCTTGGTGTATTGTATACTGGAGGCTTTGTGGGAGATCAGAATACAGAGTTATGTGGGGGCTCAGTGTGTGGAAGTGACCCCAGAACAGCACTAATATATATATTATCACCATACTGTACCTCTCAACATACTATCACACTATTACTGACCAAATCATCCATCATCATACTACTACCCCCTTGATCCTCCTGCACCTCCATCATCATACTACTACTCCTTCATCCTCCTGCACCTCCATCATCATACTATTACCTCCTTCATCATCCTCCTGCACCTCCATCATCATAGTACTACCCATCTCATCCTCCTGCACCTCCATCATCATACTATTACTTCCTTCATCATCCTCCTGCACCTCCATCATCATAGTACTACCCCTCTCATCCTCCTGTACCTCCATCATCATACTATTACCTCCTTCATCATCCTCCTGCACCTCCATCATCATAGTACTACCCCTCTCATCCTCCTGTACCTCCATCATCATACTATTACCTCCTTCATCATCCTCCTGCACCTCCATCATCATAGTACTACCCCTCTCATCCTCCTGCACCTCCATCATCATACTATTACCTCCTTCATCATCCTCCTGCACCTCCATCATCATAGTACTACCCCTCTCATCCTCCTGTACCTCCATCATCATACTATTACCTCCTTCATCATCCTCCTGCACCTCCATCATCATAGTACTACCCCTCTCATCCTCCTGTACCTCCATCATCATACTATTACCTCCTTCATCATCCTCCTGCACCTCCATCATCATAGTACTACCCCTCTCATCCTCTTGCTCCTCCATCATCATACTACTACCCCTCTCATCCTCCTGCTCCTCCATCATCATTTTCCTGCACATCCAAAATCATACTACTACCCATTCATCTTTCTGCCCCTCCATCATCATCATACTACGCCCTTTATCATCATACTACTACCCCTTCATCCTCCTGCCCCTCGATCATATTACTACCCCTCCATCATCCTCCTACCCCATCATACTACTACCCCCTTCATCCTCCTGCCCTTCCATCATCATAGTAGTACCCCCTCATCCTTTTGCCCTTCCATCATCATAGTAGTACCCCCTCATCCTTTTGCCCTTCCATCATCATAGTAGTACCCCCTCATCCTTTTGTCCTTCCATCATCATAGTAGTACCCCCTCATCCTTTTGCCCCTCATCAGCATACCAGTACCTCCCTCATCATTTTCCTGCCACTCCATCTATATTTAAAACAACAAACAGCTATACTACCTCACCTGTAAGGTTCCTCTTGTGCCCCAGCGACTCCTCTCCCCGCTCTGCTTGAGGGAGAACGATCGCCGAAGGGGGCGCAGCTTCCTGCGACGTGGGCGGAGATTCCCGGGACTACCCAGGACATGGTTTTGCCGGAGCTGTCTCCTCAGAGTCGGGCAGACCCGGCAAAACCATATATGTATCCTGCTGCAGCTGGGGGCCCACTGAGGACAGGCAGCATCATCCTATAGCTGTCTGGGGACCCCAGCTGCTGGACAAGCAGGGAGTGGGGGAGGGGCCCACCGGAGGATCCTCTGGTCCTCCGGTGGCCCAGTCCGACACTGCTCCCGCCTCTCGACCACAGATGCACTTTCAACCTAGCCAGGGAGAGATCTTGTAGCAGGGAGAGAGGTTTTAGTAGCGTTTTGGTTAGGCAGGCTTACTGTAGAACCCAAAAGTCCTTTTCAGGGCTAAAATCCAGCGAAAATGTCATCTCTGAATCCAAAGCTTCTCAGTGCTAAGAAATAGATAATATAACAGCAGCATCAGCAGGTGTATTCATTCCAGTACCCTGTGTGTACAAGTGACTTATAGTGTCCCTGGTTTAGTCCACTAAGGGCACGTTATACATATTGTTCCAGTAGCCCAGTAAGGGCACTTGATATATACTGTTCCAGTAGCCCAGTAAAAGGCACGTGATACATACTGTTCCAGTAGCCCAGAAAAAGGCACGTCATACATACTGTTCCAGTAACGTTCGTACAGCATTACGTGTGATACGCGCGAATAACATGACGCTCTACGGACGCACATTGGAATCATGTAACACTGCGCAAGAAATACGAACGAAATGTGTGAACATTGCCATAAATGTTCGTAAAGCGTTCACAAATATTTTTCCTTCGCAATTGCAGAGAATGCCATTATACTGCGATTTTGGGGTGTTGGGTGTACCCGGCATGCTCCCCCTAATGTCCCAGTGTCATTCCGGAGGTGTTTGCATTGTTTAGGGAGGTTTCATGGGGGACTTGGTCACCTTCAAGTGGTCGAATTTTGATTTCCAAGTGCCGCAAATTTTTTTCCTATAGACTATAATGGGATTGAATAGTCGAATATCGGTGCCTATTCGATTCGAATTCTTGAAAGTCAAATATTCCACTACTCTCTCATCTCTAGTGCAGTGTAACCAATAGTGGGTAAAATTGTGTTATTATTTATAAGCATTATGTGTATCCACTGTATGTGGCATTTTGCTGGTTTCACTCCCCTGATGACGCCACAGTGACCAGTGGCAGAAACACGTTGGAAGATCACAGCTTATATTTGGATACTGATCTGGGGCAGATTGGCCTCAGTATTTTATAATATAATTTTAAAAGAATTTTTTGGTATTGCACACATTCCGGATGTGCGACGATCCAAATAAGATCGTTAATATTAGTAGCTTTGGTGTTGGGTAACTGTCATTGGTGTATCTTAACTGTATCTATTAAAAGTTACGTTTGAGGCACTATTCCTTTCTTTTCATATATTATTATTTGCAGAGATAGACTCTTGGCCTTTTCCCCATATTGTACAGCCACATAATACAGGTAGACTGCTCAGTGTGTGGATACTGTGTCCAAGTAGAGTGGCCAGTCTGTGGATACTGTGTCAAAGTAGAGTGCCCAGTCTGTGCATATTGTGTTCAGATAAAGTGCCCAGTATGGGTGTAGTGCCCAGATAGAGTGCCTAGTTAGTGGATACTGTGTCCAGGTAGACTGCCCAGTCTTTGGATGCTGTGTCCAAGTAGAGTGCCCAATATGTGCAAATAGGGGGGGATTTATGAAGACCGTCATACAAGTACGCCGGTCTTATATTAGGCCCTGCCCCCTTTTCCCCGGCAGGATTCACTAAGAGGCGCATGCCTCTTAGTGAATCCGGCCAGCCGGGCACCCAAACCTGCGCCCGGTGTACTAAACCTACACCTTCTTCCAGCAGGTGTAGATTTGGATTATGATTTACGTCTGCGAGCAGGCGTAAATCATCATAAATGAGGCGCAGGAGGAGGACAAGCTCCCCCAGCCCGCTTATGGGGTCAGCGGGGTGTACGGAAGGCGTACGCCAGGGAGAAGGTGCGAATCTGCACCTTCTCCCTGGCATATGCCTCGGGCGGACATTTCATAAATGTCCCCCATTGTGTTCAGATAAAGTGTCCAGCATGTGGGTGTAGTGTCCAGGTAGACTGTCCAGTCTGTGGATACTGTGTCCAAGTAGAGTGCCCAGTGTGTGGCTACTGTGTCCAAGTAGAGTGCCTAGTCTGTGCATATTGTGTTCAGATAAAGTGCCCAGTCTGTGGGTGTAGTGCCCAGGTAGAGTGCCCAGTGTGTGCTCTGCCAAGATAAAGTACTCTGGGTGTAGTGTATAGGTAGAGTGCTCAGTTTGTGGGTGTATTGCCCAGACAGAGTGATCAGTGTGTTTGATCAGAGTGCCATTGTGTGTGCTGTGCCCAGTCTGTGAGTGTAGTGCTCAGGTAACGTGCTCAATGTGGTTGTAGTGCCCAGGTAGAGTGATCAGTGTGTGGGTGTAGTGCCCAGGTAGAGTTTCCAGTGTGTGGGTGTAGTGCCCTGGTAGAGTGCTCAGTGTGTGGGAGCAGTGCTCAGGTACAGTGCCCGGAGTGTGCTGTGTCCAGGTAGAGTGCAAAGTGTGTGAGAGCAGTGCCCAGGTAGAGTGCTCAGTGTGTGCTGTGCCAAGTCTGTAAGTGTAGTGCCCAGGTAGTGCTCAATGTGTGGGTGCTTTGCCCAGTCAGAGTGCACAGTCTGTGGGTGTAGTGCCCAGGTAGAGTGCTCAGTGTGTGGTTGCCCAGTTTGTGGGTGTAGTGTCCAGGTAGATTTCTTAGTCATTAGGTGTAATGCCCAGGTAGAGTGCTCAGTGTGTGGGTGCTGTGTCCAGGGAGAGTGCTCAGTGTGTGGGTGCTCAGTGTGTACTTTGCCCAGGTAGAGTGCCCAGTCTGTAGGTGTAGTGTCCAGGTAACATGCTTAGTGTGTGGGTGTAGTGCCCAGGTAGAGTGTGTGTGAGTGTGAACTGTGTCCAGGTAGAGTGCTCAGTGTTTAGGTGCAGTGCCCTGGTAGAAAGCCTGGTGTGTGTTCTGTGCCCAGGTAGAGTTCTCAGTCTGTGGGTGTAGTGCCCAGGTAGAGTGCTCAGTGTTTTGGTGTAGTGCCTGGTGTGCTGGGTCCTGGCAGAATGCTCAATGTTTGTGTGTGCTGTGCTCAGTGTGTGGGTGCAGCGCTCAGTTACAGTGCCCAGAGTGTGGGTGTAGTGCCCATGTAGAGTGTTCAATGTGTGG
This sequence comes from Dendropsophus ebraccatus, assembly GCF_027789765.1. Taxonomy (NCBI): domain Eukaryota; kingdom Metazoa; phylum Chordata; class Amphibia; order Anura; family Hylidae; genus Dendropsophus; species Dendropsophus ebraccatus. Next base: position 5,729,944 of record NC_091461.1, on the reverse strand, counting down.
GAGCAGTGCCCAGGTAGAGTGTTCAGTGTGTGGGAGCGGTGCCCGGGTAGAGTTCTCAGTGTGTACTTTGCCCAGGTAGAGTTTCCAGTGTGTGGGTGGAGTGCCCTGTTACAGTGCTCAGTGTGTGGGAGCAGTGCTCAGGTACAGTGCCCGGAGTGTGCTGTGTCCAGGTACAGTGCAAAGTGTGTGGGTGCAGTGTCCAGGTAGAGTGCTCAGTGTGTACTTTGCCCAGGTAGAGTGCCCAGTCTGTAGGTGTAGTGTCCAGGTAACATACTTAGTGTGTGTTTGTAGTGCCCAGGTAGAGTGTGCGTGAGTGTGATCTGTGTCCAGGTAGAGTGCTCAGTGTGTGCTATGCTCAGGTAGAGTTCTTAGTCTGTGGGTGTAGTGCCCAGGTAGAGTGCTGTGTTTTGGTGTTTTGTAGTGCCTGGATAGAGTGTCTGGTATGCTGGGTCCTGGCAGAATGCTCAATGTTTGTGTGTGTGTGTGTGTGCTGTGCTCAGTGTGTGGGTGCAGTGCTCAGTTACAGTGCCCGGAGTGTGGGTGTAGTGCCCAAGTAGAGTCTTCAATGTGTGGGAGCAGTGACCAGGTAGAGTGTTCAGTGTGTGGGAGCAGTGCCCAGGTAGAGTGTTCTGTGTGTGGGTGCAGTGCCTTAGTAGACTGCCTGGTATGTGTGCTGTGCCCAGGTTAAGTGCCCAATTTGTGAGTGTAGTGCTCAGGTAGAGTGCTTGGTGTGTGGGAGCAGTGCCAAGGTAGAGTGCCTGGTGTGTGTGCTGTGACCAGGTAGAGTGTTCAGTGTTTGAGTGGAGTGCCCATGTAGAGTGTCTAGTGTGTGCTGAGTCCAGGCAGAGTACTGTGTGAGTGTGGGTGCGCTGTGCTCTGTGTGTGCTGTGCCCAAGTAGAATGCTCAGTTTGTGTATGTGTGCTGTGCCCAGGTAAAATGCTCAGTGTGTGGTTGCAGTGCCCACATAGAGTGCTCAGTGTGTGGGTGTAGTGGCCAGGTAGAGTGCTCAGTGTGTGCTTTGCCCAGGTAGAGTGCCCAGTCTGTAGGTGTAGTGCCCAGGTAGAGTGCCCAGTCTGTGGGTGTAGTGGCCAGGTAGAGTGCTCAGTGTGTGCTTTGCCCAGGTAGAGTGCCCAGTCTGTAGGTGTAGTGCCCAGGTAGAGTGCTCAGTGTATGGGTGCAGCGCTAAGGGGTGCAGTGCCAAAAGTGTGCTGTGTCCAGGTAGACTGCTTAATGTAGGGTTGTAGTGCCCAGGTACAGTTTCCTTCGTGTGTGCTGTGCCCAGGAAGAGTGTCCAGTCTGTAGGTGCAGTGCCCAGGTAGAGTGCTCAGTGTGTGGGTGCAGTGCCTAGACAGAGTGTCTGATATGTGTGCTGTGCCCAGGTAGAGCTCTCAGTCTTTGGTGTAGTGTCCAGGTAGAGTGCTCAGTGTGTGCCCAGGTAGAGTGCCCAGTCTGTAAGTGGTGTGCCCAGGTAGAGTGCTCATTGTGTATGTGCTGTGCCCAGTCTGTCGGTAAAGTGCCCAGGTACAGCACTCCATGTGTACTTTGCCCAGGTAGAGTGCCCAGTCTGTAGGTGTAGTGCCCAGTGTTTGTGTGTGTGTGCTGTGCCCAGCTACAGTGGTCAGTGTGTGCTGTGGGTGTAGTGCCCAGGTAGAGTGCTCAGTGTGTGGGTGCAGTGCCCAGGTAGAAAGCCTGGTGTGTGTTCTGTGCCCAAGTAGAGTGCCCAGTTTCTGAGTGTAGTGCCCAGGTAGAGTGCCCGGTGTGTGCTTGATGCAGGCAGAGTGCTCAGTGTGTGCGTGTGTGTGCTGTGTCCAGGCAGAGTGGTTAGTTTGTGTGTGTGTGTGTGTGTGTGTGTGTGTGTGTGTGTGTGTGTGTGTGCGCGCCCAGGTAAAGTGCTCAGTGTGTGAGTGTAGCACCCAGGTAGAGTGCTCAGTGTGTTGGAACAGTGCCCACGTAGAGTGCTCAGTGTGTGCTGTGCCCAAGTAGGGTTCTCAGTCTGTAGGTGTAGTGTCCAGGTAGAGTTTCCAGTGTGTAGGTGGAGTGCCCAGCTAGAGTGTTCAGTGTGTGCTGTGCCCAGGTAGAGTGCTTAGTGTGTGGGTGCAGCATTCAGTAGAGTGCCTATTGTGTGTGCTGTGCCTAGTCTGTGAGGATAGTGTTCAGGCAGAGTGTGTGTGTGTGTGTGTGTGTGTGTGTGTGAGCAGTGCCCAGGTAGAATGCTCAGTGTGTGGGAGCAGTGCCCAGGCAGAATGTCCATTGTGCTGGGTCCAGGCAGAGTGCGCAGTGTGTGTGTGCTGTGCCCAGGTAGAGTGCTCAGTGTGTGAGTGCAGTGCCTAGGTAGAGTGCCCAGTGTGTGCTGTGCCCAGGTACAGTGCTCAGTGTGTTGATGTAGTGCCCAGGTAGAGTGTCCATTGTGCTGGGCCCAGGCAGAGTGCTCGGGGTGGGGGGGGGGGTGCGCTGTGACCAGGTAGAGTGCTCAGTGTGTGGGTGCAGGGCCCAGGTAGAGTGCTCAGTGTGTGTGTGTGTGTGTGTGTAAGGCTCAGTGTGTGCTGTGCCTGGGTAAAGTGTCGAGTCGTGGGTGTACTGCCCAGGAATTGTGCTTAGTTTGTGGGTGTGGTTCCCAGGTATAGTGCCCAATGTGTGCTGGGTCCAGGCAGAGTGCTCGGGGTGGGGTGGGGGGGGTGCGCTGTGACCAGGTAGAGTGCTCAGTGTGTGGGTGCAGGGCCCAGGTAGAGTGCTCAGTGTGTGTGTGTGTGTGTGTGTGTGTGTGTGTGTGTGTAAGGCTCAGTGTGTGCTGTGCCTGGGTAAAGTGTCCAGTCGTGGGTGTACTGCCCAGGAATTGTGCTTAATTTGTGGGTGTGGTTCCCAGGTATAGTGCCCAATGTGTGCTGGGTCCAGGCAGAGTACTCAGAGTGCGTGTGTGCGCTTGCGCGTGCGCGCTTCGATCAGAGAGAGCGTTCAGTGTGTGGGTGCAGTGTCCAGGTAGAGTGCTTGGTGTGCTGTGCCCAGGTAGAGTGCTCAGTCTGTGAGTGTAAAGCTCAGGTAGAGTGCTCAGTGTTTGGGTATAGGGCCCAGGTAGAGTGTCCGGTGTGTGCTGGGTCCAGGCAGAGTGCTCAGTGTTTGTGTGTGTTTGTACTGTGTCTGAGTAGAGTGCTCAGTTTGTGTGTGTCTGTTGTGCCCAGGTAAAGTGCTTAGTGTGTGAGTGCCCATTGTGTGTGCTGTGCCAAGTCTGTGAGCATAGTGTTCAGGTAGAGTGCCTGGTGTGTGTGCTGGGTCCAGGCAGAGTGCTCAGTGTGTGTGTGTGTGTGTGTGTGTGTGCTGTGCCCAGGTAGAGTGCTCAGTGTGTGAGTGCAGTGCCTAGGTAGAGTGCCCGGTGTGTGCTGTGCCCAAGTACAGTGCTCAGTGTGTGGGTATTGTGCCCAGGTAGAGTGTCCATTGTGCTGGGTCCAGTCAGAGTGCTCTGTGTGTGTGTGTGTGTGTGTGTGCTGTGCCCAGGTAGAGTGCTCTGTGTGTGTGTGGTGCTCAGAAATAGTGCTCAGTGTGTGCTGTGCCCAAGTACAGTGCTCAGTGTGTGAGTATAGTGCCCAGGTAGAGTGTCCATTGTGCTGGGTCCAGTCAGAGTGCTGTGTGTGTGTGTGTGTGTGTGTGTGTGTGTGTGTGTTGTGCTGTGCCCAGGTAGAGTGCTCAGTGTGTGTGTGGTACTCAGGTATAGTGCTCAGTATGTGCTGTGCCTGGGTAGAGTGCCCAGTCTGTGAGTGTAATGCTCAGGTAGAGTGCTCAGTGTTTGGGTGTAGTGCCCAGGTAGAGTGTCCGGTGTGTGCTGGGTCCAGGGTGCTCAGTGTTTGTGTGTGCTGTGTCTGAGTAGAGTGCTCAGTTTGTTTGTTTGTGTGTATCTGTTATGCCCAGGTAAAGTGCTCAGTGTGTGGGTGTACCGCCCAGTTAGAGTGCTTAGAATATTGGAACAGTGCCCTAGTAGAGTGCTCAGTGTGTGCTGTGCCCAGGTAGGGTTCTCAGTCTGTAGGTGTAGTGTCCAGGTAGAGTTTCCAGTGTGTAGGTGGAGTGTCCATCTAGATTGTTCAGTGTGTGCTGTGCCCAAGTAGATTGGCCAGTGTGTGCTGTGCCCCGGTAGAGTGCTCAGACTGTGTGCAGTGCTCATTCTGTGTGATGTGCCCAGGTAGAGTGCTCAGTGTGTGTGTGGTGCTCAGGTAGAGTGCTCAGTGAGTGTGCTGTGCTTGGGTAGAGTGCCCAGTCTGTGGGTGTAGTGCTTAGGAATTGTGCTTAGTTTGTGGGGGTGGTTCCCATTTATAGTGCCCGATGTGTGCTGGGTCCAGGCAGAGTGCTGTGTGTGTGTGTGTGTGTGTGTGTGTGTGTGTGTGTGTGTGTGTGTGTGCACACGTGCGTGTGCTGTGATCAGATAGAGTGTTCAGTGTGGGGGTGCAGTGTCCAGGTAGAATGCTCAGTCTGTGTGCTGTGCCTAGATAGAGTGCTCAATATGTGTGCTGTGTCCAGGTAGAGTGCTCAGTCTGTGTGCTGTGCCCAGGTGGAGTGCTGAGTCTCTGTGCTGTGCCCAGGTGGAGTGCTGAGTCTGTGTGCTGTGCCCAGGTGGAGTGCTGAGTCTGTGTGCTGTGCCCAGGTGGAGTGCTCAGTCTGTGTGCTGTGCCCAGGTGGAGTGCTCAGTCTGTGTGCTGTGCCCAGATGGAGTGCTCAGTCTGTGTGCTGTGCCCAGGTGGAGTGCTGAGTCTGTGTGCTGTGCCCAGGTGGAGTGCTGAGTCTGTGTGCTGTGCCCAGGTGGAGTGCTGAGTCTGTGTGCTGTGCCCAGGTGGAGTGCTCAGTCTGTGTGCTGTGCCCAGGTGGAGTGCTGAGTCTGTGTGCTGTGCCCAGGTGGAGTGCTCAGTCTGTGTGCTGTGCCCAGGTGGAGTGCTCAGTCTGTGTGCTGTGCCCAGGTGGAGTGCTCTGTCTGTGTGCTGTGCCCAGGTGGAGTGCTCAGTCTGTGTGCTGTGCCCAGGTGGAGTGCTCAATATGTGTGCTGTGTCCAGGTAGAGTGCTGAGTCTGTGTGCTGTGCCCAGGTGGAGTGCTGAGTCTGTGTGCTGTGCCCAGGTGGAGTGCTGAGTCTGTGTGCTGTGCCCAGGTGGAGTGCTGAGTCTGTGTGCTGTGCCCAGGTGGAGTGCTGAGTCTGTGTGCTGTGCCCAGGTGGAGTGCTGAGTCTGTGTGCTGTGCCCAGGTGGAGTGCTGAGTCTGTGTGCTGTGCCCAGGTGGAGTGCTGAGTCTGTGTGCTGTGCCCAGGTGGAGTGCTGAGTCTGTGTGCTGTGCCCAGGTGGAGTGCTGAGTCTGTGTGCTGTGCCCAGGTGGAGTGCTGAGTCTGTGTGCTGTGCCCAGGTGGAGTGCTGAGTCTGTGTGCTGTGCCCAGGTGGAGTGCTGAGTCTGTGTGCTGTGCCCAGGTGGAGTGCTGAGTCTGTGTGCTGTGCCCAGGTGGAGTGCTGAGTCTGTGTGCTGTGCCCAGGTGGAGTGCTGAGTCTGTGTGCTGTGCCCAGGTGGAGTGCTGAGTCTGTGTGCTGTGCCCAGGTGGAGTGCTGAGTCTGTGTGCTGTGCCCAGGTGGAGTGCTGAGTCTGTGTGCTGTGCCCAGGTGGGAGTGCTGAGTCTGTGTGCTGTGCCCAGGTGGAGTGCTGAGTCTGTGTGCTGTGCCCAGGTGGAGTGCTGAGTCTGTGTGCTGTGCCCAGGTGGAGTGCTGAGTCTGTGTGCTGTGCCCAGGTGGAGTGCTGAGTCTGTGTGCTGTGCCCAGGTGGAGTGCTGAGTCTGTGTGCTGTGCCCAGGTGGAGTGCTGAGTCTGTTGTGACTGTGTGCCCAGGTGCGAGTGCCTGAGTCTGTGTGCTGTGCCCAGGTGGAGTGCTGAGTCTGTGTGCTGTGCCCAGGTGGAGTGCTCAGTCTGTGTGCTGTGCCAGGTGGAGTGCTTGAGTCCTGTGTCTGTGCCCCAAGGTGGAGTTGCTGAGTCTGTGTGCTGTGCTGAGTCCTGTGTGCTGTGCCCAGGTGGAGTGCTCAGTCTGTGTGCTGTGCCCAGGTGGAGTGCTCAGTCTGTGTGCTGTGCTGAGTCTGTGTGCTGTGCCCAGGTGGAGTGCTCAGTCTGTGTGCTGTGCCCAGGTGGAGTGCTCATCTGTGTGCTGAGCCAGGTGGAGTGCATGTGGCCAGGTGGAGTGCTCAGTCTGTGTGCTGTGCTGATTCTGTGTGGCTGTGCCCAGGTGGAGTGCTGAGTCTGTGTGCTGTGCCCAGGTGGAGGCTGAGTCTGTGTGCTGTGCTGAGTCTGTGTGCTGTGCCCAGGTGGAGTGCTGAGTCTGTGTGCTGTGCCCAGGTGGAGTGCTGAGTCTGTGTGCTGTGCCCAGGTGGAGTGCTGAGTATGTGTGCTGTGCTGAGTCTGTGTGCTGTGCCCAGGTGGAGTGCTAAGTCTCTGTGCTGTGCCCAGGTGGAGTGCTGAGTCTGTGTGCTGTGCCCAGGTGGAGTGCTGAGTCTGTGTGCTGTGCCCAGGTGGAGTGCTGAGTCTGTGTGCTGTGCTGAGCCTGTGTGCTGTGCCCAGGTGGAGTGCTGAGTCTGTGTGCTGTGCTGAGTCTGTGTGCTGTGCTGAGTCTGTGTGCTGTGCCCAGGTGGAGTGCTGAGTCTGTGTGCTGTGCCCAGGTGGAGTGCTGAGTCTGTGTGCTGTGCCCAGGTGGAGTGCTGAGTCTGTGTGCTGTGCCCAGGTGGAGTGCTGAGTCTGTGTGCTGTGCCCAGGTGGAGTGCTGAGTCTGTGTGCTGTGCCCAGGTGGAGTGCTGAGTCTGTGTGCTGTGCCCAGGTGGAGTGCTGAGTCTGTGTGCTGTGCCCAGGTGGAGTGCTGAGTCTGTGTGCTGTGCCCAGGTGGAGTGCTGAGTCTGTGTGCTGTGCCCAGGTGGAGTGCTGAGTCTGTGTGCTGTGCCCAGGTGGAGTGCTGAGTCTGTGTGCTGTGCCCAGGTGGAGTGCTGAGTCTGTGTGCTGTGCCCCAGGTGGAGTGGCTCAGTCTGTGTGCTGTGCCCAGGTGGAGTGCTGAGTCTGTGTGCTGTGCCCAGGTGGAGTGCTGAGTCTGTGTGCTGGTCTGGTGCTGAGTCTGTTGCTGTGCCCAGGTGGAGTGCTCAGTCTGTGTGCTGTGCCCAGGTGGAGTGCTCAGTCTGTGTGCTGTGCTGAGTCTGTGTGCTGTGCCCAGGTGGAGTGCTCAGTCTGTGTGCTGTGCCCAGGTGGAGTGCTCAGTCTGTGTGCTGAGCCCAGGTGGAGTGCTGTGCCCAGGTGGAGTGCTCAGTCTGTGTGCTGTGCTGAGTCTGTGTGCTGTGCCCAGGTGGAGTGCTGAGTCTGTGTGCTGTGCCCAGGTGGAGTGCTGAGTCTGTGTGCTGTGCTGAGTCTGTGTGCTGTGCCCAGGTGGAGTGCTGAGTCTGTGTGCTGTGCCCAGGTGGAGTGCTGAGTCTGTGTGCTGTGCCCAGGTGGAGTGCTGAGTCTGTGTGCTGTGCCCAGGTGGAGTGCTGAGTCTGTGTGCTGTGCTGAGTCTGTGTGCTGTGCCCAGGTGGAGTGCTAAGTCTGTGCTGTGCCCAGGTGGAGTGCTGAGTCTGTGTGCTGTGCCCAGGTGGAGTGCTGAGTCTGTGTGCTGTGCCCAGGTGGAGTGCTGAGTCTGTGTGCTGTGCTGAGCCTGTGTGCTGTGCCCAGGTGGAGTGCTGAGTCTGTGTGCTGTGCTGAGTCTGTGTGCTGTGCTGAGTCTGTGTGCTGTGCCCAGGTGGAGTGCTGAGTCTGTGTGCTGTGCCCAGGTGGAGTGCTCAGTCTGTGTGCTGTGCTGAGTCTGTGTGCTGTGCCCAGGTGGAGTGCTCAGTCTGTGTGCTGTGCCCAGGTGCAGTGCTCAGTCTGTGTGCTGTGCCCAGGTGGAGTGCTGAGTCTGTGTGCTGTGCCCAGGTGGAGTGCTGAGTTTGTGTGCTGTGCCCAGGGTGGAGTGCTGAAGTCTGTGTGCTGTGCCCAGGTGCAGTGCTCAGTCTGTGTGCTGTGCCCAGGTGGAGTGCTGAGTCTGTGTGCTGTGCCCAGGTGGAGTGCTGAGTCTGTGTGCTGTGCCCAGGTGGAGTGCTGAGTCTGTGTGCTGTGCCCAGGTGGAGTGCTCAGTCTGTGTGCTGTGCCCAGGTGGAGTGCTGAGTCTGTGTGCTGTGCCCAGGTGGAGTGCTGAGTCTGTGTGCTGTGTCCAGGTGGAGTGCTGAGTCTGTGTGCTGTGTCCAGGTGGAGTGCTCAGTCTGTGTGCTGTGCCCAGGTGGAGTGCTGAGTCTGTGTGCTGTGCTGAGTCTGTGTGCTGTACCCAGGTGGAGTGCTGAGTCTGTGTGCTGTGCCCAGGTGGAGTGCTGAGTCTGTGTGCTGTGCCCAGGTGGAGTGCTCAGTCTGTGTGCTGTGCCCAGGTGGAGTGCTCAGTCTGTGTGCTGTGCTGAGTCTGTGTGCTGTGCCCAGGTGGAGTGCTCAGTCTGTGTGCTGTGTCCAGGTGGAGTGCTCAGTCTGTGTGCTGTGCCCAGGTGGAGTGCTGAGTCTGTGTGCTGTGTCCAGGTGGGGTGCCCAGTCTGTGTGCTGTGCCCAGGTGGAGTGCTGAGTCTGTGTGCTGTGCTGAGTCTGTGTGCTGTGTCCAGGTGGAGTGCTCAGTCTGTGTGCTGTGTCCAGGTGGAGTGCTCAGTCTGTGTGCTGTGCCCAGGTGGAGTGCTCAGTCTGTGTGCTGTGCCCAGGTGGAGTGCTCAATATGTGTGCTGTGTCCAGGTAGAGTGCTCAGTCTGTGTGCTGTGCCCAGGTGGAGTGCTGAGTCTGTGTGCTGTGCCCAGGTGGAGTGCTGAGTCTGTGTGCTGTGCCCAGGTGGAGTGCTGAGTCTGTGTGCTGTGCCCAGGTGGAGTGCTGAGTCTGTGTGCTGTGCCCAGGTGGAGTGCTCAGTCTGTGTGCTGTGCCCAGGTGCAGTGCTCAGTCTGTGTGCGCTGTGCCCAGGTGGAGTGCTGAGTCTGTGTGCTGTGCCCAGGTGGAGTGCTGAGTCTGTGTGCTGTGCCCAGGTGGAGTGCTGAGTCTGTGTGCTGTGCCCAGGTGCAGTGCTCAGTCTGTGTGCTGTGCCCAGGTGGAGTGCTGAGTCTGTGTGCTGTGCCCAGGTGGAGTGCTGAGTCTGTGTGCTGTGCCCAGGTGGAGTGCTGAGTCTGTGTGCTGTGCCCAGGTGGAGTGCTCAGTCTGTGTGCTGTGCCCAGGTGGAGTGCTGAGTCTGTGTGCTGTGCCCAGGTGGAGTGCTGAGTCTGTGTGCTGTGTCCAGGTGGAGTGCTGAGTCTGTGTGCTGTGTCCAGGTGGAGTGCTCAGTCTGTGTGCTGTGTCCAGGTGGAGTGCTCAGTCTGTGTGCTGTGCCCAGGTGGAGTGCTGAGTCTGTGTGCTGTGCTGAGTCTGTGTGCTGTGCCCAGGTGGAGTGCTGAGTCTGTGTGCTGTGCCCAGGTGGAGTGCTGAGTCTGTGTGCTGTGCCCAGGTGGAGTGCTCAGTCTGTGTGCTGTGCCCAGGTGGAGTGCTCAGTCTGTGTGCTGTGCTGAGTCTGTGTGCTGTGCCCAGGTGGAGTGCTCAGTCTGTGTGCTGTGTCCAGGTGGAGTGCTCAGTCTGTGTGCTGTGCCCAGGTGGAGTGCTGAGTCTGTGTGCTGTGTCCAGGTGGGGTGCCCAGTCTGTGTGCTGTGCCCAGGTGGAGTGCTGAGTCTGTGTGCTGTGCTGAGTCTGTGTGCTGTGTCCAGGTGGAGTGCTCAGTCTGTGTGCTGTGTCCAGGTGGAGTGCTCAGTCTGTGTGCTGTGCCCAGGTGGAGTGCTCAGTCTGTGTGCTGTGCCCAGGTAGAGTGCTCAATATGTGTGCTGTGTCCAGGTAGAGTGCTCAGTCTGTGTGCTGTGCCCAGGTGGAGTGCTGAGTCTGTGTGCTGTGCCCAGGTGGAGTGCTGAGTCTGTGTGCTGTGCCCAGGTGGAGTGCTGAGTCTGTGTGCTGTGCCCAGGTGGAGTGCTAAGTCTGTGTGCTGTGCCCAGGTGGAGTGCTGAGTCTGTGTGCTGTGCCCAGGTGGAGTGCTAAGTCTCTGTGCTGTGCCCAGGTGGAGTGCTGAGTCTGTGTGCTGTGCCCAGGTGGAGTTCTGAGTCTGTGTGCTGTGCCCAGGTGGAGTGCTGAGTCTGTGTGCTGTGCTGAGTCTGTGTGCTGTGCCCAGGTGGAGTGCTGAGTCTGTGTGCTGTGCTGAGTCTGTGTGCTGTGCCCAGGTGGAGTGCTCAGTCTGTGTGCTGTGCCCAGGTGGAGTGCTCAGTCTGTGTGCTGTGCTGAGTCTGTGTGCTGTGCCCAGGTGGAGTGCTCAGTCTGTGTGCTGTGCCCAGGTGGAGTGCTCAGTCTGTGTGCTGTGTCCAGGTGGAGTGCTCAGTCTGTGTGCTGTGTCCAGGTGGAGTGCTCAGTCTGTGTGCTGTGCCAGGTGGATTGCTCAGTCTGTGTGCTGTGCCCAGGTGGAGTGCTCAGTCTGTGTGCTGTGTCCAGGTAGAGTGCTCAGTCTGTGTGCTGTGCCCAGGTGGAGTGCTGAGTCTGTGTGCTGTGCCCAGGTGGAGTGCTGAGTCTGTGTGCTGTGCCCAGGTGGAGTGCTGAGTCTGTGTGCTGTGCCCAGGTGGAGTGCTGAGTCTGTGTGCTGTGCCCAGGTGGAGTGCGTGAGTCTGTGTGCTGTGCCCAGGTGGAGTGCTGAGTCTGTGTGCTGTGCCCAGGTGGAGTGCTGAGTCTGTGTGCTGTGCCCAGGTGGAGTGCTGAGTCTGTGTGCTGTGCCCAGGTGGAGTGCTGAGTCTGTGTGCTGTGCCCAGGTGGAAGTGCTGAGTCTGTGTGCTGTGCCCAGGTGGAGTGCTGAGTCTGTGTGCTGTGCCAGGTGCAGTGCTCAGTCTGTGTGCTGTGCCCAGGTGGAGTGCTGAGTCTGTGTGCTGTGCCCAGGTGGAGTGCTGAGTCTGTGTGCTGTGCCCAGGTGGAGTGCTGAGTCTGTGTGCTGTGCCCAGGTGGAGTGCTTGAGTCTGTGTGCTGTGCCCAGGTGGAGTGCTGAGTCTGTGTGCTGTGCCCAGGTGGAGTGCTGAGTCTGTGTGCTGTGCCCAGGTGGAGTGCTGAGTCTGTGTGCTGTGCCCAGGTGGAGTGCTCAGTCTGTGTGCTGTGCCCAGGTGGAGTGCTGAGTCTGTGTGCTGTGCTGAGTCTGTGTGCTGTGCCCAGGTGGAGTGCTGAGTCTGTGTGCTGTGCCCAGGTGGAGTGCTGAGTCTGTGTGCTGTGCCCAGGTGGAGTGCTCAGTCTGTGTGCTGTGCTGAGTCTGTGTGCTGTGCCCAGGTGGAGTGCTCAGTCTGTGTGCTGTGCTGAGTCTGTGTGCTGTGCTGAGTCTGTGTGCTGTGCTGAGTCTGTGTGCTGTGCCCAGGTGGAGTGCTCAGTCTGTGTGCTGTGCTGAGTCTGTGTGCTGTGCTGAGTCTGTGTGCTGTGCTGAGTCTGTGTGCTGTGCTGAGTCTGTGTGCTGTGCCCAGGTGGAGTGCTGAGTCTGTGTGCTGTGCTGAGTCTGTGTGCTGTGCCCAGGTGGAGTGCTGAGTCTGTGTGCTGTGCTGAGTCTGTGTGCTGTGCCCAGGTGGAGTGCTCAGTCTGTGTGCTGTGCTGAGTCTGTGTGCTGTGCTGAGTCTGTGTGCTGTGCCCAGGTGGAGTGCTGAGTCTGTGTGCTGTGCTGAGTCTGTGTGCTGTGCCCAGGTGGAGTGCTGAGTCTGTGTGCTGTGCTGAGTCTGTGTGCTGTGCCCAGGTGGAGTGCTCAGTCTGTGTGCTGTGCTGAGTCTGTGTGCTGTGCCCAGGTGGAGTGCTGAGTCTGTGTGCTGTGCCCAGGTGGAGTGCTGAGTCTGTGTGCTGTGCTGAGTCTGTGTGCTGTGCCCAGGTGGGGTGCCCGGTGTGCAGACAGGTGAGGCAGCAGGGTGGGCAGTATCCTCCGTCCCGTCTAAGCTCCTGACAGCCAGTGACAGGCGGAGGCTCGGAGGGCGGCCGGGCCTCCCTGCCCATCCCCGATGAGTGGCTGCGCTCTCCGGGCTGAGCACTCTGACGCACGGAGGAGCCTCCCCTGTGGCGCAGCGGCCAATCAGAGCGGGCGACATCTGCGCAGGAAGCCGGAGTGTCAGCGCCCGCTAATTACCCGCAGCAACTAACAAATCGTTCGCACAAGTTGTGGAGAGTCCGGCTCTTCCATGGATCGGCTGCCACTGGGCACCGGAGGAGGACGGTGACCGCACTGCCGCCCGCAATCACTGCCCGCCGGGGCCCCGCGCTGCCGGACACCATGTTCCAGCCCGCTCCAAAGAGATGCTTCACCATCGAGTCCCTGGTGGCCAAGGACAGTCCGCTGCCGGCCTCCCGCTCCGAGGAGCCCCTCCGACCCGCTGCCCTCAGCTATGCCAACTCCAGCCCCATCAACCCCTTCCTCAATGGCTTCCACTCCACGGGCAGGGGCGTCTACTCCAACCCGGACTTGGTGTTTGCAGAAACTGTTTCCCACCCGCCGAACCCGGCTGTGCCCGTGCACCCGGTGCCCCCTCCTCACGCGCTGGCAGCGCACCCCCTGCCCACCTCCCACTCCCCACACCCGCTATTCTCCTCACAACAAAGGGACCCCTCCAGCTTCTACCCCTGGCTCATCCACCGATACAGATATCTGGGACACCGGTTCCAAGGTAAGTGGCGGATCCGCTCCGCGCCCCCCGACAGCCGCTCCGGCTCTGCCGCAACTTCACCCAACTTGTTACTTTGTAGCCCGGAAAGTTTCCCTTCTTGGCTCCGCAGCTCTGGGGGGATCCGCGGTTTTGGCTCCCGGTTCCGCAGCTCTGGGGGGCTCTGGCTCCCGGTTCCGCAGCTCTGGGGGGCTCTGGCTCCCGGTTCCGCAGCTCTGGGGGGCTCTGGCTCCCGGTTCCGCAGCTCTGGGGGCTCTGGCTCCCGGTTCCGCAGCTCTGGGGGGCTCTGGCTCCCGGTTCCGCAGCTCTGGGGGGCTCTGGCTCCCGGTTCCGCAGCTCTGGGGGGCTCTGGCTCCCGGTTCCGCAGCTCTGGGGGGCTCTGGCTTCCGGTTCCGCAGCTCTGGGGGGATCCGCGGTTTTGGCTCCCGGTTCCGCAGCTCTGGGGGGCTCTGGCTCCCGGTTCCGCAGCTCTGGGGGGCTCTGGCTCCCGGTTCCGCAGCTCTGGGGGGCTCTGGCTCCCGGCTCCGCAGCTCTGGCTCCCGGCTCCGCAGCTCTGGGGGCTCCGCCGGGACCCGCACAGGATTCTGCACACCATCCGCAGCAACTAAAGGAAACGAAATCTGGGGGATCCGGGTGTCCAGGACCAGGGGGGAGGGGGCCAAAGACCCGGGCACAGATCCGCAGCTCCGGAGGACAAGTTCACTCTCAAGTCCCGGGGACGGATTCGCACATCACTGTTCTTCTACTTGCGTCTCTTGGTTCTGTCTCCGAGCGTGCGGTTTTTGTTGATGCTGCAGGCGCAGTGTATACACGGATGGATCATATAGGAGCGGCTGTATATAATATATATTTATATCTAGCTTGTGTCCTGTCTACAAAATGTATCAACGAGGATATCTGGTATATGTGTGATTGTTTAATATGGCTGTATATTATATGTGTGTTTGTGTAATACGGCTGTATATTATATGTGTGTTTGTGTAATACGGCTGTATTTTATATATGTGATTGTGTAATAAATATCGGACTGTATTGCTACATATCCGGGAGTATGTAATATATTTGTGTGTTTGTGTACCATATACATAACTGTGTATAGTATCATGTATGTAATTGTGTGAGACGGTATAATAATAATTAACTGTACATGTGTGTGCGCTTGTAATAAATGACTGTGTGTGTGTATATATGTATATGTGTGTGTGTGTGTATATATGTATATGTGTGTGTATATGTATTTATATATGTGTGTGGTGTGTAAATAGTGGCAGTGTACTCGGTGCTGTGTGTGTATGTGTAAGTATATATATAGATATGGATAGATATAGATAGATATTTATAGATATATATTAGGTGTGTGTGTATGTATGTATGTATATATATATATATATATATGTGTGTGTGTGTATATGTGTGTGTGTATATGTATTTATATGTGTGTGTGTGTGTAAATAGTGGCAGTGTACTCGGTGCTGTGTGTGTGTGTGTGTGTATATATATAGATATATAGATATAGATATAAAGATAGATATTTATAGATATATATTAGGTGTGTGTATATGTATGTATAGATATATATATGTGTGTGTGTGTGTGTGTGTGTGTGTGTGTGTAAATAGTGGCAGTGTACTCGGTGCTGTGTGTGTACATATATATATATATATATATATATATATATATATATATATATATATATATGTATGTGTGTATGAGTGTGCAAATTTATAGTAAATGGTGTATATTATAGAGGATGATGCTTTATATAGAGAGATATTTATGTCTCACATTATAGCCGGTATATAGAGCGGCAGCTGCGCTGGGGTCACCCCCGCTCCTGTATACACTGTATATAGCTGGTTCCTGTATACTCTGTGTTATACACTGTATATAGCTGGTTCCTGTATACTCTGTGTTATACACTGTATATAGCTGGGCTCCTGTATACTGTGTTATACACTGTATATAGCTGGGCTCCTGTATACTGTGTTATACACTGTATATAGCTGGGCTCCTGTATACTCTGTGTTATACACTGTATATAGCTGGGCTCCTGTATACTGTGTTATACACTGTATATAGCTGGGCTCCTGTATACTGTGTTATACACTGTATATAGCTGGGCTCCTGTATACTCTGTGTTATACACTGTATATAGCTGGGCTCCTGTATACTGTGTTATACACTGTATATAACTGGGTTCCTGTATACTCTGTGTTATACACTGTATATAGCGGGTGTGGAGGATGCGGTATAATATACCGGGGATTTATATCAGTATGAGAGAATTAAATGCTGCATATTTGTCTGACTGGGGAAATATATTATATACTGGGCAGTTATATGGGCGTATATTATATATTCGGCATTTATCTGACTGGAAGTATATATTATATACTGGGTATTTATCTGACTGGGAGTATAAATATACTGGGTATTTTTGTATGCTGAATATTTTCCATACCGGGTATTTATACTACTGTGAGTGTGTAGTATGTGTTGCTATTATATTATATACACGGTATTAGTCTGTTATATACTGATTGTTTCTATGGCTGCCTATGTAGCTGAATACAGGTAATTATATGGCGAGGCTATTATATTATTACATTCTGGGGATATATTACTCGTTGGGTATTTATTGTTCTGTGAATATAGGAATTTTATTATATCTTCTATATTTTTACTGTAAATTATATACATTGTTATATGGGTGTTTATACATATATACGTATATTCTATACTGGCCATTTATATCGCTGAAAGGGTATCGTGTACCGGGTGCTTATATTACCGTATGGCTTAATATACCGGGTGTTTATATTACTGTAATTCTATAATACACCGGGTGTTTATATTACTGTAATTATATAATACACCGGGTGCTTATATTACTGTAATTGTATAATACACCGGGTGCTTATATTACTGTAATTGTATAATACACCGGGTGCTTATATTACTGTAATTCTATAATACACTGGGTGTTTATATTACTGTAATTATATAATACACCGGGTGCTTATATTACTGTAATTATATAATACACCGGGTGCTTATATTACTGTAATTGTATAATACACCGGGTGCTTATATTGTAATGGTTTAATATATCGGGTGTTTATATTACTGTAATGATATAATATACCGGGTGTTTATATTACTGTAATGGTTTAATATATCGCCGCGAGGATTACGGGTGTTTTTATTACTGTGTTGGTTTTATATAGGGGGGTATCTATATGTTTTATATGATATATATGTCTTGTTTTGTTGGTGATTCCTTTATATCTTATTTGGAGTAAATGTTTGACAATGCTGATATGTGTGTGTGACGTGCGGTGTCTGTGTATACTGTGCAGTAGTAGTATACTTGTATATAGTGTTGTGTCTGTGTATATATGTATATAGTGTTGTGTCTGTGTATACTGTGCAGTAGTAGTATACTTGTATATAGTGTTGTGTCTGTGTATACTGAGCAGTAGTAGTATACTTGTATATAGTGTAGTGTCTGTGTATACTGAGCAGTAGTAGTATACTTGTATATAGTGTTGTGTCTGTGTATATATGTATATAGTGTTGTGTCTGTGTATACTGTGCAGTAGTAGTATACTTGTATATAGTGTTGTGTCTGTGTATACTGAGCAGTAGTAGTATACTTGTATATAGTGTAGTGTCTGTGTATATATGTATATAGTGTAGTGTCTGTGTATACTGTGCAGTAGTAGTATACTTGTATATAGTGTTGTGTCTGTGTATACTGAGCAGTAGTAGTATACTTGTATATAGTGTTGTGTCTGTGTATACTGAGCAGTAGTAGTATACTTGTATATAGTGTAGTGTCTGTGTATATATGTATATAGTGTAGTGTCTGTGTATACTGTGCAGTAGTAGTATACTTGTATATAGTGTTGTGTCTGTGTATACTGTGCAGTAGTAGTATACTTGTATATAGTGTTGTGTCTGTGTATACTGTGCAGTAGTAGTATACTTGTATATAGTGTTGTGTCTGTGTATATATGTATATAGTGTAGTGTCTGTGTATACTGTGCAGTAGTAGTATACTTGTATATAGTGTTGTGTCTGTGTATACTGTGCAGTAGTAGTATACTTGTATATAGTGTTGTGTCTGTGTATATATGTATATAGTGTAGTGTCTGTGTATACTGTGCAGTAGTAGTATACTTGTATATAGTGTTGTGTCTGTGTATATATGTATATAGTGTAGTGTCTGTGTATACTGTGCAGTAGTAGTATACTTGTATATAGTGTTGTGTCTGTGTATACTGTGCAGTAGTAGTATACTTGTATATAGTGTTGTGTCTGTGTATACTGTGCAGTAGTAGTATACTTGTATATAGTGTTGTCTGTGTATATATGTATATAGTGTAGTGTCTGTGTATACTGTGCAGTAGTATATATATGTATATTGTGTAGTGTCTGTGTATACATGTGTGTAGTGTCTGTATATACATGTATATACTGTAGTGTCTGTGTGTCTGTGTGTGTATATATATATATATATATATATATATATATATATATATATTATATATATATACACAATGTAGTGTAGTGTCTGTATACATGTATATAGTGTAGTGTCTGTATATACTGTGTAGTTGTATATATGTATATAGTGTAGTGTCTGTGTATACTGTGTAGTAGTATATATGTATATAGTGTAATGTCTGTATATATATATATATATGTATATAGTGTAGTGTCTGTAAATACATGTATATAGGGTAGTGTCTGTGTATACATGTATATAGGGTAGTGTCTGTCTGTGTGTGTGTGTATATATATATATATATATATATATATATATATTCTAGTGTCTGTATATACATGTGTGTGTATATAGTGTAGTGTCTGTGTATATTGTGTAGTGTCTGTATATACATGTGTGTGTATATAGTGTAGTGTCTGTGTATACTGTGTAGTAGTATATATGTATACAGTGTAGTGTCTGTATATACATGTGTGTGTATATAGTGTAGTGTCTGTGTATACTGTGTAGTAGTATATATGTATACAGTGTAGTGTCTGTAGATACATGTGTATATAGTGTAGTGTCTGTATATACATGTGTGTGTATATAGTGTAGTGTCTGTGTATACTGTGTAGTAGTATATATGTATACAGTGTAGTGTCTGTAGATACATGTGTATATAGTGTAGTGTCTGTATATACATGTGTGTGTATATAGTGTAGTGTCTGTGTATACTGTGTAGTAGTATATATGTATACAGTGTAGTGTCTGTAGATACATGTGTATATAGTGTAGTGTCTGTATATACATGTGTATATAGTGTAGTGTCTGTGTATACATGTGTGTGTAGTGTGTGTGTGTGTGTATGTATATATATATATATATATAGTGTGTGTGTGTGTATATATATGTATGTATATATATATATATATATATATATATATATATACACACACACACATACTACACTATATACACATGTATACACAGACACTACACTATATACACAGACACTACACTAATTTTATAAATGAGTGTAGTGTCTGTGTATACTGTCCTGTAGACCTGCAGTGATGATGCGCTGTATTACTAGGTGCTGTATCTTGTAGTTTATACTGTACTACATATATACCGTCCCTTATACTGGCCTAGTAGTTTGTAGTCCAGTATCTGTATATAGGTGTGTAGTTTCTGTGGACTGTATATAGTTGAGCCTTCTGTATAGTGTAGTATATACAGCGTGAATGTAGTGTGTAGTATAATGTATGTGGTGTGTATACAGTGCAGTGTCTATGTATGTTGTATATAGGGCCCTGTAATGTATCTCCACCTCTTCTATACCATGTAGTGTATACCGTATTATCATGTGTACATTGCAGACTATTGGAGTATATATATAGATGTGGAGTGTATATTGTGTACACTATTCTGTAATGTATGGCTGTAATATACAGTGTCTCTATGTACTATATACAGGGGTGCAGGGTCTCTATGTACTATATACAGGGGTGCAGGGTCTCTATGTACTGTATATACAGGGGTGCAGGGTCTCTATGTACTGTATATACAGGGGTGCAGGGTCTCTATGTACTATATACAGGGGTGCAGGGTCTCTATGTACTGTATATACAGGGGTGCAGGGTCTCTATGTACTGTATACAGGGGTGCAGGGTCTCTATGTACTGTATACAGGGGTGCAGGGTCTCTATGTACTATATACAGGGGTGCAGGGTCTCTATGTACTATATACAGGGGTGCAGGGTCTCTATGTACTATATACAGGGGTGCAGGGTCTCTATGTACTATATACAGGGGTGCAGGGTCTCTATGTACTGTATACAGGGGTGCAGTGTCTCTATGTACTGTATATACAGGGGTGCAGGGTCGCTATGTACTGTATACAGGGGTGCAGGGTCTCTATGTACTATATACAGGGGTGCAGGGTCTCTATGTACTGTATACAGGGGTGCAGGGTCTCTATGTACTGTATATACAGGGGTGCAGGGTCTCTATGTACTGTATATACAGGGGTGCAGGGTCTCTATGTACTGTATATACAGGGGTGCAGGGTCTCTATGTACTATATACAGGGGTGCAGGGTCTCTATGTACTGTATACAGGTGTGCAGGGTCTCTATGTACTGTATATACAGGGGTGCAGGGTCTCTATGTACTATATACAGGGGTGCAGGGTCTCTATGTACTATATACAGGGGTGCAGGGTCTCTATGTACTATATACAGGGGTGCAGGGTCTCTATGTACTATATACAGGGGTGCAGGGTCTCTATGTACTATATACAGGGGTGCAGGGTCTCTATGTACTATATACAGGGGTGCAGGGTCTCTATGTACTGTATATACAGGGGTGCAGGGTCGCTATGTACTGTATATACAGGGGTGCAGGGTCTCTATGTACTATATACAGGGGTGCAGGGTCTCTATGTACTATATACAGGGGTGCAGGGTCTCTATGTACTGTATATACAGGGGTGCAGGGTCGCTATGTACTGTATACAGGGGTGCAGGGTCTCTATGTACTATATACAGGGGTGCAGGGTCTCTATGTACTATATACAGGGGTGCAGGGTCTCTATGTACTATATACAGGGGTGCAGGGTCTCTATGTACTGTATATACAGGGGTGCAGGGTCTCTATGTACTATATACAGGGGTGCAGGGTCTCTATGTACTGTACTTCCTGCCTGTAGTATATAGTGCAGTATCTATATATACAATTTTTTGCTTATAGTATATATCTCGCAGTGTGTATATATATATAATATATCGCAGTGTCCTGGACGTGGTCAGTATAGATGAAGGATATATAGCGCAGTCTCTGTACATTGCAGTTTATGCCTGTAGGGTATATATTGCACTATTTCTGTATGTTGGAGTTTATGCTGGTGGTGTGTATACAGTGCCGGGTGTATACAGTGCCGGGTGTTATAGGTGTAGGGTGTATACAGTGTAGTGTGTATACAGTGTAGGGTGTATACAGTGTAGTGTGTATACAGTGCCGGGTGTTATACGTGTAGGGTGTATACAGTGTAGTGTGTATACAGTGCCGGGTGTTATACGTGTAGGGTGTATACAGTGCCGGGTGTTATACGTGTAGGGTGTATACAGTGTAGTGTGTATACAGTGCCGGGTGTTATACGTGTAGGGTGTATACAGTGTAGTGTGTATACAGTGCCGGGTGTTATACGTGTAGGGTGTATACAGTGTAGTGTGTATACAGTGCCGGGTGTTATACGTGTAGGGTGTATACAGTGCCGGGTGTTATACGTGTAGGGTGTATACAGTGCCGGGTGTTATACGTGTAGGGTGTATACAGTGCCGGGTGTTATACGTGTAGGGTGTATACAGTGCCGGGTGTTATACGTGTAGGGTGTATACAGTGCCGGGTGTTATACGTGTAGGGTGTATACAGTGCCGGGTGTTATACGTGTAGGGTGTATACAGTGCCGGGTGTATACAGTGCCGGGTGTTATACGTGTAGGGTGTATACAGTGCCGGGTGTATACAGTGCCGGGTGTATACAGTGCCGGGTGTTATACGTGTAGGGTGTATACAGTGCCGGGTGTATACAGTGCCGGGTGTTATACGTGTAGGGTGTATACAGTGCCGGGTGTATACAGTGCCGGGTTCAATGTCTTCATAAGAACCTGAAACTTCTGTTATCTGCATATAAAGTACAGGGCAGTGATCACACAGACGCGGTACCGTGTGTTAGATCGCGCGCGCGTATGAGCAAGTTTATGTTGTAACACCAGGTGTGTGTGTGTGTGTGTGTGTGTGTGTAATTTATAGTGTAACACCAGGTGTGTGTGTGTGTGTGTGTGTGTGTGATGTATAGTGTAACACTGTGTGTGTGTGTGTGTGTGTGTGTGTGATGTATAGTGTAACACTGTGTGTGTGTGTGTGTGTGTGTGTGTGTGTGTGTGTGATGTATGGTGTAACACCAGGTATATATGTATGTGTCTGTGTGTAATGTATAGTGTAACACCAGGTGTGTGTGTGTGTGTGTGTGTGTGTGTGTGTGTGATGTATAGTGTAACACTGTGTGTGTGTGTGTGTGTGATGTATAGTGTAACACTGTGTGTGTGTGTGTGTGTGTGTGTGTGTGTGTGTGATGTATGGTGTAACACCAGGTATATATGTATGTGTCTGTGTGTAATGTATAGTGTAACACCAGGTGTGTGTGTGTGTGTGTGTGTGTGTGTGTGTGTGTGTAATGTATGGTGTAACACCAGGTATATATGTATGTGTGTGTGATGTATAGTGTAACACTGTGTGTGTGTGTGTGTGTGTGTGTGTGACATGTATAGTGTAACACCAGGTATATATGTATGTGTGTGTGTGATGTATAGTGTAACACTGTGTGTGTGTGATGTATAGTGTAACACCAGGTGTGTGTGTGTGTGTGTGTGTGTGTGTGTGTAGTTTATGGTGTAATAGTATTTGTAGTGTAATCTTGTATAGTGACCTGTACAGTGTATTTTGCACCGGCAGATCGCGGTTTCTATAATACACGGTGCGGTGTTATTATACTATATACTCCTATAGCTGATGTGTATATAGGCTGCAGTGTATGGGAGGTCACTATATACTCCTATAGCTGATGTGTATATAGGCTGCAGTGTATGTAATGTCACTATATACTCCTATAGCTGATGTGTATATAGGCTGCAGTGTATGGGAGGTCACTATATACTCCTATAGCTGATGTGTGTATATAGGCTGCAGTGTATGTGAGGTCACTATATACTCCTATAGCTGATGTGTATATAGGCTGCAGTGTATGTAATGTCACTATATACTCCTATAGCTGATGTGTATATAGGCTGCAGTGTATGGGAGGTCACTATATACTCCTATAGCTGATGTGTATATAGGCTGCAGTGTATGGGAGGTCACTATATACTCCTATAGCTGATGTGTGTATATAGGCTGCAGTGTATGTGAGGTCACTATATACTCCTATAGCTGATGTGTATATAGGCTGCAGTGTATGTAATGTCACTATATACTCCTATAGCTGATGTGTATATAGGCTGCAGTGTATGGGAGGTCACTATATACTCCTATAGCTGATGTGTATATAGGCTGCAGTGTATGTAATGTCACTATATACTCCTATAGCTGATGTGTATATAGGCTGCAGTGTATGGGAGGTCACTATATACTCCTATAGCTGATGTGTGTATATAGGCTGCAGTGTATGTGAGGTCACTATATACTCCTATAGCTGATATGTATATAGGCTGCAGTGTATGGGAGGTCACTATATACTCCTATAGCTGATGTGTATGTGAGGTCACTATATACTCCTATAGCTGATGTGTATATAGGCTGCAGTGTATGTAATGTCACTATATACTCCTATAGCTGATGTGTATACAGGCTGCAGTGTATGGGAGGTCACTATATACTCCTATAGCTGATGTGTATATAGGCTGCAGTGTATGGGAGGTCACTATATACTCCTATAGCTGATGTGTATATAGGCTGCAGTGTATGGGAGGTCACTATATACTCCTATAGCTTATATGTATATAGGCTGCAGTGTATGGGAGGTCACTATATACTCCTATAGCTGATGTGTATATGGGCTGCAGTGTATGGGAGGTCACTATATACTCCTATAGCTGATGTGTATATAGGCTGCAGTGTATGTAATGTCACTATATACTCCTATAGCTGATGTGTATATAGGCTGCAGTGTATGTAATGTCACTATATACTCCTATAGCTGATGTGTATATAGGCTGCAGTGTATGGGAGGTCACTATATAGTCCTATAGCTGATGTGTGTATATAGGCTGCAGTGTATGGGAGGTCACTATATACTCCTATAGCTGATGTGTATATAGGCTGCAGTGTATGGGAGGTCACTATATACTCCTATAGCTGATGTGTATACAGGCTGCAGTGTATAGGAGGTCACTATATACTCCTATAGCTGATGTGTGTATATAGGCTGCAGTGTATGGGAGGTCACTATATACTCCTATAGCTGATGTGTATACAGGCTGCAGTGTATAGGAGGTCACTATATACTCCTATAGCTGATGTGTGTATATAGGCTGCAGTGTATGGGAGGTCTCTATATACTCCTATAGCTGATATGTATATAGGCTGCAGTGTATGGGAGGTCACTATATACTCCTATAGCTGATGTGTATATAGGCTGCAGTGTATGGGAGGTCACTATATACTCCTATAGCTGATATGTATATAGGCTGCAGTGTATAGGAGGTCACTATATACTCCTATAGCTGATGTGTATATAGGCTGCAGTGTATGTAATGTCACTATATAGTCCTATAGCTGATGTGTATATAGGCTGCAGTGTATGGGAGGTCACTATATAGTCCTATAGCTGATGTGTATATAGGCTGCAGTGTATGGGAGGTCACTATATACTCCTATAGCTGATGTGTATATAGGCTGCAGTGTATGGGAGGTCACTATATACTCCTATAGCTTATATGTATATAGGCTGCAGTGTATGGGAGGTCTCTATATACTCCTATAGCTGATATGTATATAGGCTACAGTGTATGGGAGGTCACTATATACTCCTATAGCTGATATGTATACAGGCTGCAGTGTATGGGAGGTCACTATATACTCCTATAGCTGATGTGTATATAGGCTGCAGTGTATGGGAGGTCTCTATATACTCCTATAGCTGATATGTATATAGGCTACAGTGTATGGGAGGTCACTATATACTCCTATAGCTGATATGTATATAGGCTGCAGTGTATGTAATGTCACTATATACTCCTATAGCTGATATGTATATAGGCTGCAGTGTATGGGAGGTCACTATATAGTCCTATAGCTGATGTGTATATAGGCTGCAGTGTATGTAATGTCACTATATACTCCTATAGCTGATGTGTATATAGGCTGCAGTGTATGTAATGTCACTATATACTCCTATAGCTGATATGTATATAGGCTGCAGTGTATGGGAGGTCACTATATACTCCTATAGCTGATGTGTATATAGGCTGCAGTGTATGTAATGTCACTATATACTCCTATAGCTGATATGTATATAGGCTGCAGTGTATGGGAGGTCACTATATAGTCCTATAGCTGATGTGTATATAGGCTGCAGTGTATGGGAGGTCACTATATACTCCTATAGCTGATGTGTATATAGGCTGCAGTGTATGTAATGTCACTATATAGTCCTATAGCTGATGTGTATATAGGCTGCAGTGTATGGGAGGTCACTATATACTCCTATAGCTGATGTGTATATAGGCTGCAGTGTATGGGAGGTCACTATATACTCCTATAGCTGATATGTATATAGGCTGCAGTGTATGGGAGGTCACTATATACTCCTATAGCTGATGTGTATATAGGCTGCAGTGTATGTAATGTCACTATATACTCCTATAGCTGATGTGTATGTGAGGTCACTATATACTCCTATAGCTGATGTGTATGTGAGGTCACTATATACACTTAGTGAGTCCACATTTTGGCACATATATTGTATGGACCTCTGTGTGTGTATTGTATATTTTATATACTGTTTTTGGAGTAAGTATATTTCATATATGTTGTAGCAGTTATATGTACAGTTATATTAAGTATATATATTGTACCTTTAGCTTGGGTGTAGTATTTATGGTATATATTATATACTGTATGCTAAAGCTTGTATATAATTGTATGATGACTATATAATATATATATATATATATATATATATATATATATATATATATATATATATATATATTATAGCTTGGATGTGTATTTTTGTTTATATATTATGCATATACTGTATGCTATAGCCTGTATATTATTGTATGATGACTATATATATATATATATATATATATATATATATATATATATATATATATATATATATATATTATAGCTTGGATGTGTATTTTTGTTTATATATTATGTATATACTGTATGCTATAGCCTGTATATTATTGTATGTAATACATATATAGTCTATTATAGCTTGTGTGTGTATAGTATATAAAATATCTGTTATAGCTTGTGTGTGTGTGTATTGTATAACACATGTATATGTAGTCTGTTTTATTTGGTGCCTATATGTTGTATATTATAGATGGTATGGGTATATTGTATTTGTTTCTATAAATTGTTACAGTCTTATAGCTGCTGCAGGTGTGTAATGTAGCTGGTTTGGGTTTATTATATATTGTAGCTGGTGTGTGTATATATTATATGTTGTAGCTGGTGTGTGTATATATTATATGTTGTAGATTGTTTTGATATATTATATGTTGTAGCTTTTGTTTTATATATTGTAGCTGGTTTGTGTATATATTATATAGTGTAGCTGGTTTGTGTATATATTATATAGTGTAGCTGGTTTGTGTATATATTATATAGTGTAGCTGGTTTGTGTATATATTATATAGTGTAGCTGGTTTGTGTATATATTATATAGTGTAGCTGGTTTGTGTATATATTATATGTTGTAGTAGGTTTGTGTATATATTATATAGTGTAGCTGGTTTGTGTATATTATATAGTGTAGCTGATTTGTGTATATTATATATTGTAGCTGGTTTGTGTATATATTATATAGTGTAGCTGATTTGTGTATATTATATATTGTAGCTGGTTTGTGTATATATTATATAGTGTAGCTGGTTTGTGTATATATTATATAGTGTAGCTGGTTTGTGTATATATTATATAGTGTAGCTGGTTTGTGTATATATTATATGTTGTAGCTGGTGTGTGTATATATTATATGTTGTAGCTGGTTTGTGTATATATTATATGTTGTAGCTGGTTTGGGTATATATTATATAGTGTAGCTGGTTTGTGTATATATTATATGGTGTAGCTGGTTTGTGTATATATTATATGTTGTAGCTGGTTTGTGTATATATTATATGTTGTAGCTGGTTTGTGTATATATTATATAGTGTAGCTGGTTTGTGTATATATTATATATTGTAGCTGGTTTGTGTATATATTATATAGTGTCGCTGGTTTGTGTATATATTATATAGTGTAGTTGGTTTGTGTATATATTATATAGTGTAGGTGGTTTGTGTATATATTATATAGTGTAGCTGGTTTGTGTATATATTATATAGTGTAGTTGGTTTGTGTATATATTATATAGTGTAGGTGGTTTGTGTATATATTATATAGTGTAGCTGGTTTGTGTATATATTATATAGTGTAGGTGGTTTGTGTATATATTATATAGTGTAGGTGGTTTGAGTATATGTTATATGTTGTAGCTGGTTTGGGTATATATTATATAGTGTAGTTGGTTTGTGTATATTATATAGTGTAGTAGGTTTGTGTATATATTATATAGTGTAGCTGGTTTGTGTATATATTATATAGTGTAGCTGGTTTGTGTATATATTATATATTGTAGCTGGTTTGTGTATATATTATATAGTGTCGCTGGTTTGTGTATATATTATATAGTGTAGCTGGTGTGTGTATATATTATATGTTGTAGTAGGTTTGTGTATATTATATAGTGTAGCTGGTTTGTGTATATATTATATAGTGTAGCTGGTTTGTGTATATTATATAGTGTAGCTGGTTTGTGTATATTATTATATAGTGTAGCTGGTTTGTGTATATATTATATAGTGTAGCTGGTTTGTGTATATATTATATAGTGTAGCTGGTTTGTGTATATATTATATATTGTAGCTGGTTTGTGTATATATTATATAGTGTCGCTGGTTTGTGTATATATTATATAGTGTAGCTGGTGTGTGTATATATTATATGTTGTAGTAGGTTTGTGTATATTATATAGTGTAGCTGGTTTGTGTATATATTATATAGTGTAGCTGGTTTGTGTATATATTATATAGTGTAGCTGGTTTGTGTATATATTATATAGTGTAGCTGGTTTGTGTATATATTATATAGTGTAGCTGGTTTGTGTATATATTATATAGTGTAGCTGGTTTGTGTATATATTATATAGTGTAGCTGGTTTGTGTATATATTATATAGTGTAGCTGGTTTGTGTATATATTATATAGTGTCGCTGGTTTGTGTATATTATATGTTGTAGTAGGTTTGTGTATATATTATATAGTGTAGCTGGTTTGTGTATATACTATATAGTGTAGCTGGTTTGTGTATATATTATATGTTGTAGTAGGTTTGTGTATATATTATATAGTGTAGCTGGTTTGTGTATATATTATATAGTGTAGCTGGTTTGTGTATATATTATATGTTGTAGCTGGTTTGTGTATATATTATATAGTGTAGCTGGTTTGTGTATATATTATATAGTGTAGCTGGTTTGTGTATATATTATATAGTGTAGCTGGTTTGTGTATATATTATATGTTGTAGCTGATTTGTGTATATATTATATAGTGTAGCTGGTTTGTGTATATTATATAGTGTAGCTGGTTTGTGTATATATTATATGTTGTAGTAGGTTTGTGTATATATTATATGTTGTAGTAGGTTTGTGTATTATATGTTGTAGCTTTTGGCTGTGTTTGTACTGTGTGTTGTATGTGTGCATTGTATGATATAGTTGTGTGCATGGATTGTATGTAGCAGTGTTGGCTGCTTTGGGGGTCTTCCTGCCCCGGCTGACTTTGCCCCCTGCTCTCTTTGCAGGTAATGACACAAGTGCGGAGAGTTTCCTATTGCACAATGCTCTGGCGCGGAAACCCAAGCGGATCCGCACAGCCTTCTCCCCATCCCAGTTACTGCGGCTGGAGCACGCCTTCGAGAAGAACCACTATGTGGTGGGCGCAGAGAGGAAGCAACTGGCGCACAGCCTGAGCCTCACCGAGACCCAGGTACTGACCCCTGAGTGTGCACTCACAGCCTGCTACTGACCCCTGAGTGTGCACTCACAGCCTGCTACTGACCCCTGAGTGTGCACTCACAGCCTGCTACTGACCCCCACCGCAAAAAAGGACTGAGAGCGAGAATATCATTACTGATTATTATTATTATTATTATTATTATTATTATTATTATTATTATTATTATTATTATTCCTCGGCCGGCGCTGCGGTTCCGCACTCTGTTATCTTGGTTGTCAGTGCGGTAATTGCTGTAATGAGTTTACTTTGCAGGTCGCTCTCGTTCATTACCGGCATTGTGTATTGTGGAGGTGATAAACGACGAGTGACGTATCGTCCATTATACTCCCGGGAGACTCCGCCTTATTACAGGCTACAAGTCATTATAACAGGGGGGGGTCGAGTGTAGCAGAGTATACAGGGGGGGGGGCGAGTGTAGCAGAGTATACAGGGGGGGGGGGGCAGGGAGTGTAGCAGAGTATAAAGGGGGGGGGGGCGAGTGTAGCAGAGTATAAAGGGGGGGGGGGGAGTGTAGCAGAGTATACAGGGGGGGGGGGCAGGGAGTGTAGCAGAGTATACAGGGGGGGGGCGAGTGTAGCAGAGTATAAAGGGGGGGGGGGGAGTGTAGCAGAGTATACAGGGGGGGGGGCAGGGAGTGTAGCAGAGTATACAGGGGGGGGGCAGGGAGTGTAACAGAGTATACAGGGGGGGCAGGGAGTGTAGCAGAGTATACAGGGGGGGCAGGGAGTGTAGCAGAGTATACAGAGGGGCAGGGAGTGTAGCAGAGTATACAGGGGGGGCAGGGAGTGTAGCAGAGTATACAGGGGGGCAGGGAGTGTAGCAGAGTATACAGGGGGGGCAGGGAGTGTAGCAGAGTATACAGGTGGGGGGCAGGGAGTGTAGCAGAGTATACAGGGGGGGGCAGGGAGTGTAGCAGAGTATACAGGGGGGGCAGGGAGTGTAGCAGAGTATACAGGGGGGGGCAGGGAGTGTAGCAGAGTATACAGGGGGGGGCAGGGAGTGTAGCAGAGTATACAGGGGGGGGCAGGGAGTGTAGCAGAGTATACAGGGGGGGCAGGGAGTGTAGCAGAGTATACAGGGGGCAGGGAGTGTAGCAGAGTATACAGGGGGGCAGGGAGTGTAGCAGAGTATACAGGGGGGGGCGGGGAGTGTGGCAGAGTATACAGGGGGGCAGGGAGTGTAGCAGAGTATACAGGGGGGCAGGGAGTGTAGCAGAGTATACAGGGGGGGGGCAGGGAGTGTAGCAGAGTGTACAGGGGGCAGGGAGTGTAGCAGAGTATACAGGGGGGGGGCAGGGAGTGTAGCAGAGTATACAGGGGGGCAGGGAGTATAGCAGAGTATACAGGGGGCAGGGAGTGTAGCAGAGTATACAGGGGGGGGCAGGGAGTGTAGCAGAGTATACAGGGGGGCAGGGAGTATAGCAGAGTATACAGGGGGGGCAGGGAGTGTAGCAGAGTATACAGGGGGGGGGCAGGGAGTGTAGCAGAGTATACAGGGGGGGGCAGGGAGTATAGCAGAGTGTACGGGGGGGCAGGGAGTGTAGCAGAGTATACAGGGGGGCAGGGAGTATAGCAGAGTATACAGGGGGCAGGGAGTGTAGCAGAGTGTACGGGGGGGCAGGGAGTGTAGCAGAGTATACAGGGGGGCAGGGAGTATAGCAGAGTATACAGGGGGCAGGGAGTGTAGCAGAGTATACAGGGGGGGGGGGCAGGGAGTATAGCAGAGTATACAGGGGGGGGGGGCAGGGAGTGTAGCAGAGTATACAGGGGGGCAGGGAGTGTAGCAGAGAATACAGGTGGGGGGGGCAGGGAGTGTAGCAGAGTATACAGGGGGGGGGGCAGGGAGTGTAGCAGAGTATACAGGGGGGGGGCAGGGAGTGTAGCAGAGAATACAGGTGGGGGGGGCAGGGAGTGTAGCAGAGTATACAGGGGGGGGGGGGCAGGGAGTGTAGCAGAGTATACAGGGGGGGGGCAGGGAGTGTAGCAGAGAATACAGGTGGGGGGGGCAGGGAGTGTAGCAGAGTATACAGGGGGGGCAGGGAGTGTAGCAGAGTATACAGGGGGGGCAGGGAGTGTAGCAGAGTATACAGGGGGGCAGGGAGTGTAGCAGAGTATACAGGGGGAAAGGGAGTGTAGCAGAGTATACAGGTGGGGGGGCAGGGAGTGTAGCAGAGTATACAGGGGGGGGCAGGGAGTGTAGCAGAGTATACAGGGGGGGCAGGGAGTGTAGCAGAGTATACAGGGGGGGGGCAGGGAGTGTAGCAGAGTATACAGGGGGGGCAGGGAGTGTAGCAGAGTATACAGGGGGCAGGGAGTGTAGCAGAGTATACAGGGGGCAGGGAGTGTAGCAGAGTATACAGGGGGGGGGGGCGGGGAGTGTGGCAGAGTATACAGGGGGGCAGGGAGTGTAGCAGAGTATACAGGGGGCAGGGAGTGTAGCAGAGTATACGGGGGGGCAGGGAGTATAGCAGAGTATACAGGGGGGGGCAGGGAGTGTAGCAGAGTATACAGGGGAGGCAGGGAGTATAGCAGAGTGTACAGGGGGGGGCAGGGAGTGTAGCAGAGTATACAGGGGGGCAGGGAGTGTAGCAGAGTATACAGGGGGGGCAGGGAGTGTAGCAGAGTATACAGGGGGGGGGCAGGGAGTATAGCAGAGTATACAGGGGGGGGCAGGGAGTGTAGCAGAGTATACAGGGGAGGCAGGGAGTATAGCAGAGTATACAGGGGGCAGGGAGTGTAGCAGAGTATACAGGGGGGGGGCAGGGAGTATTGCAGAGTATACAGGGGGGGGCAGGGAGTGTAGCAGAGTATACAGGGGGCAGGGAGTGTAGCAGAGTATACAGGGGGGGGGCAGGGAGTATTGCAGAGTATACAGGGGGGGCAGGGAGTGTTGCATTGTATACAGGGGGGGGCAAGGAGTGTAGCAGAGTATACAGGGGGGGGCAGGGAGTGTAGCAGAGTATACAGGGGGGGGCAGGGAGTGTAGCAGAGTATACAGGGGGGGGGCAGGGAGTGTAGCAGAGTATACAGGGGGGGGGGCAGGGAGTGTAGCAGAGTATACAGGGGGGGCAGGGAGTGTAGCAGAGTATACAGGGGGCAGGGAGTGTAGCAGAGTATACAGGGGGGCAGGGAGTGTAGCAGAGTATACAGGGGGGGCAGGGAGTGTTGCATTGTATACAGGGGGGGGGCAGGGAGTGTAGCAGAGTATACAGGGGGGGGCAGGGAGTGTAGCAGAGTATACAGGGGGGGGCAGGGAGTGTAGCAGAGTATACAGGTGGGGGGGCAGGGAGTGTAGCAGAGTATACAGGGGGGGCAGGGAGTGTTGCATTGTATACAGGGGGCAGGGAGTGTAGCAGAGTATACAGGGGGGGGCAGGGAGTGTAGCAGAGTATACAGGGGGGGGCAGGGAGTGTAGCAGAGTATACAGGGGGGGGGGGCAGGGAGTGT
Organism: Dendropsophus ebraccatus; assembly: GCF_027789765.1. NCBI lineage: Eukaryota > Metazoa > Chordata > Amphibia > Anura > Hylidae > Dendropsophus > Dendropsophus ebraccatus. Next base: position 5,698,459 of record NC_091461.1, on the reverse strand, counting down.
AGCAGAGTATACAGGGGGGGATTTGGGGTCTAAGAAGAAAGTGGAAGCTGTTGAGGTGAGGGGGGATTATTGCAGGGTCTTTTTTCTAATCCGGAGGTGCGGATGTTTAATCTACTAAAGTGAGATCGGCCGATCAGGACAGGCGGTGGGGGTGGCAGGAGAGAGCTGCCCCCTGCGAGTATGTAGCAGTATTATCGTGTTACTATTATTATTATTATTATTATTATTATTATTATTATTATTATTATTATTATTATTACCGCTGTGTTGTAATGTTCCCAACCTGCGTTTGCAGCTGTTGCAGAGAATGATGGGAGTTGTAGTTTTAAAAGCTAAAGGCACAGGTTGGAAAAGAGGGGTTAAAGGATAATAAGAATTCATCATCATCATCATCGTCGTCATGATTATTATAATTTCCGCTCAGTTTCTGCTCTCCGGGATCGGATCTCCTCTTCTCCCAATCAGGATTCTGTCTTTTTACGGCTGCTGTCCTGATGTTGACCGATCCTGCTGTACATGTGACCGATCCTGCTGTACATGTGACCGATCCTGCTGTACATGTGACCGATCCTGCTGTACATGTGACCGATCCTGCTGTACATGTGACCGATCCTGCGGTTTATTATCTCTGGATGACCGTCTTCACACTGTCCTGTTTCTGGGCGGGGGAAGCCTCCTCCTCCTCCTCTTCCCCCGGTTTTCAGCCTTTTATATTTCTATTACTTTGTTACTTTTTTTTTTTTTTACTTTAATATTTTTATTATCTTTTTATTTAATGTTTCAGTTTCAACAAAAAGTAGAAAACCGCACTGGACGCGGAGATTCTCGTCTATTATCGATTATTACCCGTCTGTGTCTGATCGGTCCCATCACTCATTACTGATAGCGATGGCTGCTGGTTGTCGGGTGGCAGATAATTAGCTGTGAGTTGTCAGGGGAGCAGCTGCTCGGTGGTTGTCAGGTTGGGCCCAGTATATAGGCAGGTTTATGTAGACAGATATAGGGATCGATCTATGTATACTACAACTCCCATCGTGCCAGGGAACTCTGGGTAATAGAATCCAATAACGCAGAGATGAATCCAAGACTGTGCGTTAACGCTGCGCTTTGTGTCTCCAGGTAAAAGTATGGTTCCAGAATCGCAGGACGAAGTTTAAACGGCAGAAGCTGGAGGAGGAAGGGTCCGACTCGTCCCAGAAGAAGAAGGGCACGCACCACATCAACCGCTGGAGGATCGCCACCAAGCAGGCCAGCCCCGAGGAGATCGACGTCACATCGGACGATTAACGGCCGCGACAATCAGCACTTTTGTATCCGGAGAGCGGGAGCCGAGCTCGGGATTATTGTACAGGACTCGGGGGGCCCGGGAGACACGATCGGCGGCGATCCATCGGCCGATCATGTGGATTATCTGTGGATAGGGCTGGATCCCCCCCGGACATTGGGGGCTGCGCCCGGGAACCGCAGGAGAGACGCGTGAAAGACGCAGCGACTGGCAGCAGTGGTTTGGCCGCGGTAGCGGATTGTACAGACGTCTGTGTGTTGTGGTGACTTGTAGGATTCATATACTTCCGAGAAGTATGATGGCGGCGACGACGATGATGATGATGATGACCTTGTCAATATTTTGTCAATAAAGAGTTATTATTATCCAGATGCGGTACCGCAGTGAGCGATGTGTGCGACCCCGGAGCCGCAGGGCTCGGGCAGTGTGGTGCGGTACCGCAGCCCCCCGTTGTCTGTTCGCCCCTCCTCATTAGCGCAGGGCTCGGGCAGTGTGGTGCGGTACCGCAGCCCCCCGTTGTCTGTTCGCCCCTCCTCATTAGCGCAGGGCTCGGGCAGTGTGATGCGGTACCGCAGCCCCCCGTTGTCTGTTCGCCCCTCCTCATTAGCACAGGGCTCGGGCAGTGTGGTGCGGTACCGCAGCCCCGGCCGCTCTCTCTTCTCTCTCTTCCTTCATGAGTTTCAGCCATTATCCCGGTAATCGGGCCGCCGGACACCCCTCCCCCTCCCGGGCCGCCGGACACCCCTCCCCCTCCCGGGCCGCCGGACACCCCTCCCCCTCCCGCTGGATGTGGCGCACGGAGTTGTCGCACGTTAGCCGGCCGCAGTGGGGCGTTAGGGGGGGGGGGGGTCGCAGCGACATTGGGCGCAGATAAGGGGGATTAGCGCCTTTCTCTCAGCACACAGAGCACTATTAGCTGCAGAAGCTTCATTACTCCGAGGCTTTGAATGCGGGGGGATTAGAGGGGCTGAAAGGGGGCGCCGAGGGTCCATGCTAATGAGGTGAGTGGCCTTTGTGTCCCCGGCTGCACAGCTCCATTATGCGGGGCCCCTGCAGCCCCCTCCCCGCGCCCGCCGCTCCTGCTCAGCGCTGATAATCGCACCAGGCGGCCGGCTGCGGCTTTCATGTCCCGGAGCAGATAACGAGGGAGCGGCTCCTCCGCGGCAGCTGGGGACCCCCGGGATGTGGGGGGGGGTGAGGACCCGACAACTGGCGCAAGAGGCCGACAACCGCAGCCCCAACCTCCACCGACAGGGGGCAGCCGCAGCCCCTATCCCCACAGACGCGGGAGGATAACCGCAGCCCCTATCCCCACAGACGCGGGATAACCGCAGCCCCTATCCCCACAGACGCGGGATAACCGCAGCCCCTATACCCACAGACGCGGGAGGATAACCGCAGCCCCTATACCCACAGACGCGGAGGATAACCGCAGCCCCTATACCCACAGACGCGGGAGGATAACCGCAGCCCCTATCCCCACAGACGCGGGAGGATAACCGCAGCCCCTATCCCCACAGACGCGGGATAACCGCAGCCCCTATACCCACAGACGCGGGATAACCGCAGCCCCTATACCCACAGACGCGGGATAACCGCAGCCCCTATACCCACAGACGCGGGAGGATAACCGCAGCCCCTATCCCCACAGACGCGGGAGGATAACCGCAGCCGCAGCTCCCACACAGGGGGCGCCATCCCATCCATCCGCTGATTTCAAGTCACATCCAATTTGATCGCCCGACCGATTGGCCATTGTCGTCTGTCGGTGTTTTTGCCTTCCAGGATCGGTGTCCCTGATATTTTCTCCCGCACAAAACGAAAGGAAAATGGAAACCAGAGGAAAGATGGACGAAACCTTCCGTATTGATTATTGATGAGCAGATGATTACATCCCGGGATTGTGGAGATTTCTATAGGTGCAAATAATACGGATTGTTTCTATATTCAATCACGTGCCTCTCTATATCTGACATATATACTCATACCCCTATGTATACATCCATGCTTATACACCTGTATATACTCTCCTGGTACTATAACCCATACACCTGTATATACTCTCCTGGTACCCATACACCTGTATATACTCTCCTGGTACTATAACCCATACACCTGTATATACTCTCCTGGTACTATAACCCATACACCTGTATATACTCTCCTGGTACTATAACCCATACATATATACAGGACACCCCAGTGGGATGCTATATGGCAGGCTGTTCTAAGGCTCAGGTATATACAGGACACCCCGCTGGGATGATAGTAACAGATCACTATATGGCTGTGTTCACACAGGACTGGGCTGACTACAACAGCAGCTCTGCAGATGGGAATCCTATATGTGATACCTGCTTCTCTATACACCAGTGGTAGCTATAATACCCCAGAAGATGAGTGACTATACAGAAGCTATCATCATCATTCATCATCATCATCATCATCATCATCATCATCATCATCATCCTAACATGGATCATTCCAGTAATGTCACAGTCCCCTGCTGCAGATCTCCACATATCACAGTAGGAGATTATATACCTGATCCCCTATAGATGACCCCTAACCTATTCCTGCCCCCATATACACAGGGCCTCCTATGAGACACAGACGTTTCCTCAGTCCCCATACACACCAATGCCTCCAGCACAGATCACTATATACCCTCCTGTAATACAGTGATATAGTCGCCTATAGATCGGTTATAAGTGATATGTGATGGAGTTTGCTCTATGGTTTTCCCTCCCTATGTAGTTATCTATAAGCTACAAGCAGCACATTGATGCTGATCTCATCACTATATACATTCCTCTATATACTGTATAGATTACATTATATATCCTATATTCAGTGTATATCATATTATATTCCCTATATCCTTTATATATCATATTATATACCATATCCTGTACATATTATATATTCCCTATATCCTTTATATATCATATCCTGTACATATTATATACTGTATATTCCCTATATATCATATCCTGTACATATTATATATTCCCTATATCCTTTATATATATCATATCCTGTACATATTATATATTCCCTATATCCTTTATATATCATATCCTGTACATATTATATATTCCCTATATCCTTTTTATATATCATATCCTGTACATATTATATACTGTATATTCCCTATATATCATATCCTGTACATATTATATATTCCCTATATCCTTTATATATATCATATCCTGTACATATTATATATTCCCTATATCCTTTATATATCATATCCTGTACATTTTATATACTGTATATTCCCTATATAATGTAAATATTATGTATCTACTATATATTCTAATATATTTATCTTATATACCATATCCTGTACATATTATATATTATATCCTGAACATATTATATATTCCCAATATCCTGTACATATTATATATTACCTATATTATGTATATGTCATATTATATACTATATCCTGTACATATTATATACCATAACCTGTACATATTATGTATTCCCTATATCCCTTGTATATATCATTATGTACCTTTATCCTGTACATATTATTTATTATATCCTGCATATATCATATTATATATCCTTATCCTGTACATATTATATATTATATCCTGTAAATATATCTATATCTATTACAGCACAATTATACTCCTCACTACTGTATTAGACCCAAATATATAAATATCACTTAAGCAGTACATCCATACACCTCACACAGACTGATGTATTGGAGGATTAAAATTATTTCTATTTTATATTGCTATAATATTATAGTAGAACAATTCTATACAGACTGACAGAAACACTGGTACATTATAATCTTCTATTCTAGACTGGTATGACACACTGGTATATTATAATCATACACTGATGTAGTAGACTGGTATATTATAATCAGACCTTGATATAACACACTGGTATATTATCAGACATTGATATAACACACTGGTATATTATCAGACATTGATATAACACACTGGTATATTATAATCAGACATTGATATAACACACGGGTATATTATAGTCAGACATTGATATAACATACTGGTATATTATAATCAGGCATTGATATAACATACTGGTATATTATAATCAGACATTGATATAACACACTGGTATATTATAATCAGACATTGATATAACACACGGGTACATTATAATCAGGCATTGATATAACACACTGGTATATTATAATCAGACATTGATATAACACGCTGGTATATTATAATCAGGCATTGATATAACATACTGGTATATTATAATCAGACATTGATATAACACACTGGTATACTATAATCAGACAATGATATAACACACTGGTATACTATAATCAGACACTGATATAACACTGGTATATTATAATCAGACATTGATATAACACACTGGTATACTATAATCAGACACTGATATAACACTGGTATATTATAATCAGACATTGATATAACACACTGGTATACTATAATCAGACACTGATATAACACTGGTATATTATAATCAGACATTGATATAACACACTAGTATACTATAATCAGACAATGATATAACACACTGGTATACTATAATCAGGCATTGATATAACACACTGGTATATTATAATCAGACATTGCTATACCACACTAGTATATTATAATCAGACATTGCTATAACACGCTGGTATACTATAATCAGACATTGATATAACACACTGGTATATTATAATCAGACATTGATATAACACACTAGTATACTATATAAGACAATGATATAACACACTGGTATATTATAATCAGAAAAAAAGACAAATTTGGTCAGCTCTCCTAGAACACCATTCACAGTAGGCAGGAGCATGTTTCTATGGCTGAAATTGCAAACACACAAAAACACAGAAAATATATTGATACAGTAGACTGGTATATTATAATCATATATTGACATAAGACACTAGTATACTATAATCATACATTGATAAAACACACTGGTATATTATAATCATATATTGATATAACACAAGTATATTATAATTAGACGTTGACATAACACACTGGTTCATTATAATCATACATTGATTTAATAAACTGGTATATTATATCAGACATTGATATAACACACTAGTATATTATAATCAGACATTTATATAACACACTAGTATATTATAGTCAGACATTGATATAACACACTAGTATATTATAGTCAGACATTGATATAACACACTAGTATATTATAGTCAGACATTGATATAACACACTAGTATATTATAGTCAGACATTGATATAAAACACACTGGTGTATTATAATTAGACATTGA